>NC_135507.1:96737616-97037616 GCF_052857255.1 Amblyomma americanum
GTTTGAGTAAATTTTAACCTCATTCAAACTGCATCCGAGCCAACTCCAAATCTATAATTAACGGATAATCCTTAATGCGTTCATTCCATTGCGTATCTACGAGGTGTATCTACGAGCCTCAGCCCTCTCGGCAGCCCCGGCCTTCTCGACAGCCCCGGCCCTCTCGGCAGCCCCGGCCCTCTCGGCAGCCCCGGGCCTCCTGACGCCCTCGGACCTCACGACAGCCCCGGCCCTCTCGGCGGCCCCTGCCTTCTCGACAGGCCTGGCGCTCTCGACGCCCTCGGCCCTACCGACAGCCCCGGCTTTCTCGGCGGCCCCTGCCCTCTCGACAGGACCAGCCCTCCCGACGACCTCGGCCCTCTCGACGCCCTCGGCCATCTCGACGCCCTGGACGCTCCGAACGCCCTTGGCCCTCTCGACAGCCCCTGCCCTGTCGACGCCCTCGGCCCTCCCAACACCCTCGGCCCTCCAACAACCTCGGCCCTCTCGGCGCCCTCGGTCCTCTCAACACCCTCGGCCCTTCCGATGCCCTCGGCCCTCTCGACAGTCCCGGCCGTCTCGAGAGCCCCGACCCTCTCGACGCTCTCGGCCCTCCCAACGCCCTCGGCCCTCTCGACAGCCCGGGCCCTCTTGACACCCTCGGCCCTCCCAATGCCCTCGGCCCTCTCGACAGCCCGGCCCTCTCAACGCCCTCGGCACTCCCGATGCCCTCGGCCCTCTCAACACCCTTGGGCATTCCAACGCCCTCGGCCCTCTCGACAGCCCCGGGCCTCTAGACGCCCTCGGCCCTTCCGACGCCCTCGGCCCTCTCGACAGCCCCGGCCCTCTCGACAGCCTCGGCCCTCTCGGCGGCCCCTGCCTTCTCGACAGGCCTGGAGCTCTCGACTCCCTCGGCCCTACCGACAGCCCCGGCTTTCTCGGCGGCCATTGCCCTCTCGACAGCCCCGGCCCTCCCGACGCCCTCGGCCCTCTCGACGCCCTCAGCCATCTCGGCAGCCCCGGCCCTCTCGACGCCCTCGGCCCTCTCGACGCCCTCGTCTCTTCCGACGCCCTCGGCCCTCTCGACAGCCCCGGCCCTCTCGACACCCTCGGTCCCCCCAACGCCCTCGGCCCTCCCAACGCCCTCGGCCCTCCAACAGCCCCGGCCCACTCGAAAGCCCCGGGCCTCTCGACGCCCTCGGCCTTCTAGACCCCGTCGGCCCTTCCGACGCCCTCGGCCCTCTAGACAGTCCCGGGCCTCTCGACGCCCTCGACCCTCTCGACAGACCCGGCCCTCTCGACGCCATCGGCCCTCCCAACGCCCTCGGCCCTCTCGACAGGCCCGGCCCTTTCGACGCCCTAAGCCCTCTCGACGCCCTCGGCCCTCTCGGCAGCCCCGGCCCTCTTGATGCCCTCGGCCCTCTCGACAGCCCCGGCCCTCTTGATGCCCTCGGCCCTCTCGACGCCCTCGGCCCTCCCAACACACTCGGCCCTCTCAATAGCCCCGGCCCTCTCGACGCCCTCGGCCCTCCCAACGCCCTTGGCCCTCCCGACAGCCCCGGCCCTCTCGACAGCGCCGGACCTCTCGACGACCTCGGCCTTCCCTACGCCCTCGGCCCTTTCGACGCCCTCGGTCCTCACGACGCCCTCGGCCATCTCAACGCACTCGGTCCTTTTGACAGCCCCGCCCCTCCCGACGCCCTCAGGCGTGTTTCCAAAGACTCGAAGCTGCAGCAGCGGAAGTTCCGATTACGTCACTAAACGCAAAAACACAAGCAAAACAAAACGATTACGTAGCTTACGTTTTTCTAGAATACCAATGTTTCGAGCATACGAAACTGAAATGCATTGTTAATAAAATGGTCTGCTGCGTTAAAACTTCCTCACAGCAATCCACTCTTCACATCGCCGGCTTTCGTTGCGCTATCTTCACGTCGGCCGACGGGGCAGCATAGGGAAACATACGTAGAAAAAAAAGAAAAATAAAACCGTAGGTGAGCTATGCCGAAACTCCGTCTCGATAGTTGTCGCGCGGTCCTGTCGTACTCATTGGTTGGCAGTGCGTTTACTTTATTTTTGGTGATACGCAGGCTGACCCTGTCTTCTGTTCCGACTATATTTTGACCATCCCATCCCAAACATATGCCCGGAAATATCCTAAATGGTCTTGCTGGTCACCAAGGGAACTCTCCTCAACGTACTGTTTTCTCCACTGAATCCTCCGAGAGCTGCGAGAAGGCGGCAATTGGGGTACATTCGCGGGAATGGATTGGAGCTATTTCATTTCGTATCCGTGAATACATAACTTCTCCAGCGAAAGCACGAGACACCAGGAGAAGAACACAGGACAACGCCAGCGTTGTCCTGTGTTCTTCTTCTCCTGGTGTCTCGTGCTTTCGCTGGCGGAGTTATGTCTGAAATACACCAACTAGGCCACACGGTTACTGTGAATACTCTCCTGTATTCTTTGCAGAGTTTATGGCTATTTGTTTGGCTGTTCTCAGAATTTCGAGACATGTAGCACGGGTTCTTATTCTTGTAAACTGCTTTTTAGTTCTACCTCTCTCCAAACTTCATGAAAATCTCTATTGAATCGTTCCTCTAGGTTCTTTGTTCCACTCCCCGTGATAGAGTTACATTTTGTCATGTCATCTGTTCATTCGGGTGTCTATTTTAGCGAGGTGGTCGATTTATTGCAAGCTCAGCTCTCATTGCCCTTGTAATCAATCCCGTCCCTCGACTTATTCTGGTGGAGATTTCGTTTCCTGCATTTCCAACATATCTCAGCCAGCTTCAGTGATGACTTTGCTCAATACCGCGGGTTTTGAGCATTTAAAGTATACCCTTAATTGGAATGTCTGGTCATATAAGTCAAGGCTGTGTGAGGTGTCAATGACGCTTCTGCGACGCACAATCCCCGACCTAAATTTGTACTATTGGTACAAAAGTGTTACACTCCATGCAGCGGGAGCCGGACCAAGCCGGTTATTCCATAGTGTTTCGATACATGCTCCCGCAGGGAGCATATATATATATATATATATATATATATATATATATATATATATATATATATATATATATATATATATATATATATATATATATATATAAAATCACCAAAAATTAAAGAAGCAACAGGATTTAATTCACGACGTTTAGGCTGGAGGACGGACCAGGCTGGTCCTCCAGCCGAAACGTCGTGAATTAAATCCTGTTATGTTTCTTAAATTTTTGGTGATTCTATATTATATTGACAAAATCAGCTGCAAGAAATCACTTTTGGTATATATATATATATATATATATATATATATATATATATATATATATATATATATATATATATATATATATATATATATTAGCAGACAAGGTAAAGGAAATGAGGGGCTCGTTAGACAAACATATTAAGGAAGCCAACAGTCACCGAAACCAAGGGGCATAGGGGAATGTTTTTAATCTTTTTTTTATTTTTAGTGCCAATCAATCGGTTTAAAGAAAATTATTTATAAAGCAGCAGAAAAAACAACCATGCCGCCGGTGGGATCCGAACCCACGACCTCCGAATATCGCGTCCGGTGCTCTTACCAACTGAGCTACGGCGACGGCTGTCCAATCTGCTGCTTTCGTGGGTATTTATGTTTACTGCATGTAAGCGAACCTTGAGAGTGTTCACCAGCGCCACCCTCGACCATAGCGGTGGACGTAGCACGTCCTGTAATACCGCGAGTGTGACGTAGAACGTCATCTAACGGCATTTTCTTTAAACCGATTGATTGGCACTAAAAATAAAAAAAAGATTAAAAACATTCCCCTATGCCCCTTGGTTTCGGTGACTGTTGGCTTCCTTAATATGTTTGTCTAACGAGCCCCTCATTTCCTTTACCTTGTCTGCTAATAGCTTAACGGGGGTCTCGGTCCTGGCAGTCTTGTTGCCATAGGTAGCATAAGAGGGCTCTCGCACAGTTTCCGCCCTCGCCGTTAGATGACGTTCTACGTCACACTCGCGGTATTACAGGACGTGCTACGTCCACCGCTATGGTCGAGGGTGGCGCTGGTGAACACTCTCAAGGTTCGCTTACATGCAGTAAACATAAATACCCACGAAAGCAGCAGATTGGACAGCCGTCGCCGTAGCTCAGTTGGTAAGAGCACCGGACGCGATATTCGGAGGTCGTGGGTTCGGATCCCACCGGCGGCATGGTTGTTTTTTCTGCTGCTTTATAAATAATTTTCTTTAAACCGATTGATTGGCACTAAAAATAATAAAAAAAAGATTAAAAACATTCCCCTATGCCCCTTGGTTTCGGTGACTGTTGGCTTCCTTAATATAGTGGTATATTAATATAGTGGTATATAGTGGTAGCATTCGGGCTTACTCAACTGAAAACTTGCACAGTGAAAAGGTCACAACCGGAACGATTGATTATCTTCGTTTATTCACCAACGGTTTCAAACGGTGGACCGTCCATCAGGGTTTGCTCGACTTAAAACCCTGATGAAGGACTGTCCACCGTCTGAAACCGTTGGTGAATAAACCAGGATAATCGTTCCAGTTGTGACCATTTCAACATATATATATATATATATATATATATATATATATATATATATATATATATATATATATATATATATATATATATATATATATATATATATATATATATATGAACCTACGCAAAACTGCATCGTAACACCATATACAGGCGACACCTGGGATCGAGGTAGCCAATTGGAGCTTTTTTTTTATCTGCTGGCACGTCTCTCGACTAGTTTCAATGTTTCGTGCTTTAGATGGTATTACGATGCAGATTTCCATTGCTCCGGTTCCTGCTGCGTTGAGTATACCAGTTTCGTCCCCGATAGTACATATGCAGATGCGGATTTGCTACGGCACACCTTTGTGACTGATGTGGGGAAAGTGAAACAATGGAGTATTTTCTGATCTCTTGCCTGCGGTTAACACTTAAAAGAGAGTCGTATCTGGAGCTCATCCTTGCGAGCTCATCCTTCCAGTTCTTCTCTTTTTCAGTGCGAGCACCAAGGGATTCGCAATAAGTAGGTACCAAGTAGAAATACCAGCAGAAGAGGACACGTACACAATAGAAGGAATTCACACGGATGACGCTGGAGACACAATTGAAAATTTTTACTTGATCAAGGAATCGAGCAGTGCAGGGCGCACATGCGCATGAGCAGGGCACACCGACAAAAGGAAGGAAACACAAGGAAAATAAAGGTCCGTCATTAAAAATACTGCTATCATGCACGTAGAGACTATGTCCCATTCATGAATCGGTATTCTTTGGAAGAAAATTTGATTGACGCCTCACTGACGCAAACAGTGCCTGAGTTTTTTATTTCAAAAGCTTCCAAGTTTCCACGTTCTATCTGCGTTTTACCTCAGCCGATTATTTTTACACTGCTGGACAGGGGAGTACAGTTTCGAAATTTGTTACAATATACGGGCATATAATGATAAAGATATGACACGGATAATGACAAAGATACGGGCACATAATGGCGAAGCTCTTGTGGGAGCTGAAAACACAACGTTCACACCCTATTTCGTTGGCACCTTTTTGAACAGCAGGCCTCAAATACTGATGAGACTCTTCTTCGTTTTGAGGTTCGTGCCTAAGCTTACGTGACAAAGATTCAGCAACTGACACAAGGATCTGTTGGAGGTAACCGGCTGACCCGAGCCAACCAACTCGTTCAGAGATACTGTTCCGTATAACGTGGAGGCAGCTTTTTTGCAGGGCATTTCCTAGACAGAGGTTGGTTATACCTCTATTCACTAGTTTTGAGTGTGATGAGGTGTACGTTAAAAGGCCTTTCTTAGTTCAAAGAGCGTATTTCCAGCAAATGTAGCCATCGTCAGAAGAGGTGAGAAGCAATTCTAAAATCCGGATGTTGTCATGAAGTTGCACCTCGTGAGTGAAGCTCAGGTCAGTGAAAGTGTGAAGAAAGATAGATAAAACGTCATCGGCTGCCGAATCGACGTTGTGAAGGGGAGTTAGTTTTAGAAGGCTTAAAAAATCGTCAACATGTCTAGAAACCTTAACAACCTGAGTGTCAGTAATACACTTGTGAAGTAACACATTGTCAAAACTAGATAAAAATATTGGGCACAACACAGGAGCTACCCTCGAGCCTTTCTGTATGTATCTGAGATTCTCATGCTGTACAATAGTAGATGACAAATAACATGTTAAAAGTTCCACAAACGAGTAGACACTTAGGCACATACTGTTCTGAAAGCGAATCGTACCTCTGCTTTTGATGAGGCCACGCACAGTCTCAAGTAACTTCTTGTGTAGACACTTAGGCACATACTGTTCTGAAAGGGAATCGTACCTCTGCTTTGATGAGGTCACGCACAGTCTCAAGTAACTTCTTGTGCGGTACCGAATAGAACAAGTCCTCGACGTCAATGGATATTGCATAAGTGGCATCCACTGGAGGGGGGGGGGGGTATTGGATGAACTTAACTACGCCCATTGAGGACAGGACTGAAAAGGGGTCGTCATGTGCCAAGGGTCCAGTGAGTCTTTCAAGAACTGGCCGACAGTTTTTGCCATGTACCGCCCTAGGTGACAATGGCCTTGAGGGGACAGCCGCCGGTCTTGTGCATTTTTGTGGCGAACAACACTTTCAGGACATCAGTGTTTTCTTTTCGGCTAACTTCTTTCAGCATACCTTCGAGATTCATGTTCTGCAAGAGTTGAGCACGGCTTTTTACCTTTGATGGCTTAGCGGTCACCGGCTTGAAGTTTTGTCATGTGGGCAGGCCTACATCGGCCAGACTGGCCAATGCATTAATGACCGGAAAAGACAGCATCACACATCATTGCAACTGGATAATACGATCAATCTACCCAAAAATTGTAACAAATGTCAAAACTGTACACCCCTGTTTAGCAGTGTAAAAATGATCGACCGAGGCAAAACGCAGATAGAACGTGAAATCTTGGAAGCTTTTAAAATAAAAAAAAGTAAGGCACTGATTCTGACAGCGACACGTCAAAAAAATTTTCTCCTAAAGAATACCGGTTCACGAATAGTCTCCACGTGCGAGATAGGAGTATTTTTAATGACTGACCTTTATTTTGCTTTTGTTTTCTTCCTTTTCTTCCTAGCAAACGGCGTACATGGTTTTGGTTTATGGGGGTCTAACGTCCCAAAGCGACTCAGGCTATGAGAGACGCCGTAGTGAAGGGCTCCGGAAATCTCAACCACCTAGGGTTCTTTAACGTGCACTGACATCGCACAGCACACGGGCCTCTAGAATTTCGCCTCCGTCGAAATTCTACCGCTGCGGCTGGGATCGAACCCGCGTTTTTCGTGCTAGCAGCCGAGCGCCATTACCACTCAGCCACCGCGGCGGCTCAAAGGGCGTAGATGCTCCTAGAAGGTGGCTGGAATCACGATCACGTCGTCAAGATATACCAGGCATGTTTTCCACTTGAGTCCCGAAAGCACAGTGTCCATCAGAACCTGAAATGTTGCTGGTGCCGAGCATATACCGAATGGAATAACCTTAAACTCATACAATCCGTCGGGAGTGACGAATGCTCTCTTCCAACGATCCCTCTCATCTACTTCATCTGCCAATATCCAATAAAACATTTTGCTGGGCGAGTTGGTTCATATTGCTCGAGGGGATGCTTGTAGCGCGACCCGTTGTCCCGTTGTCCCGTTCGTCTCTGTCTCTTGTGTTTTTTTGTCGCGCTACAAGCATCCCCTCGAGCCAATATCCACTTTTCGAATCCATTGATGAGAAGTAACGTGCTTTTCATAGCCGATCAAGGGAATAATCGATGCGAGGGAGGGGGTACACGTCTTTTTTGGTCACGTGGTTGAGCTTGCAGTAGTCAACGCAAAATCGTAAGCTTCGGTCCGTTTTTTTAACAAGTACCACGATGGAAGCCCAGGGACTCTGTTACGGCTGAATAACGTCGGCTCTATGCATTTCGGCCGCGTGACGTTGAATGGCTTTGTGCCGTTTCGGGGCCACACGGCAAGGATTTTGTCAAATCGGCCGAATCGCGTCATCCGTGATAATTCGATGTTTGACCAAAGGTGTATGGCCGATCCGCGATTCTGAAGAAAAACAGTCTCCAAAGTGATCTATGAGATCCAAAAGGCGTTCCCGTTTTGAAGACGACAAATTTGGGCTCATCATCGACGATGGTGCCGTGTGCCTTGCTAACTGATCCTTCGTGTTGCAGCACAAAACAGTCCTGCGCACTTAGGAGGCTGCCGAAAAAGGCCACAGTTGTACCTTTCGGAATTTGTTGACGCTCGGTGTGCCCATTGGCCAAACTGCCTGGCCCTCGAGCTATATGAGCACCCCGGCTGAGAATCACTGTGGCTGCTCGTTCGGCGGCGCCATCGCCGGTATGCCGCACTTCACTTAAACAAGAGTTCATTATCGCGGGGGTAATGTCACCGTCTCATTGGCGACGCGTAAAGTCATAAGGGCACTTCCGCATAAACCAAGGTCTCCATGATTTTTTGGTGAAGGCAACGTCGTTGTCCCGAAAGCTAATAACAGCGCCATGAAGGCTCAGAACGTCCATTCCCAAGATGAGGTCATTGCAACAGTCAGAGAGAATAACGAAGCCACCAACGAAAACTGAGTTTCCTATTCCTATCCAGGCAGTGCAGTTCCCAGTCGGTGCCAGTAGCTGGCCCCCAGCACTTCTTATTACTGGCCCAGTCCATTCGGTTTTTACTTTGTGCAGCGTATCAGCCATTTTTTGGATAATAATTGCAAAATGCGCCCCGGTATCCACCAGAGCGTGTACCTCCAGCCCATCAATGCAAAGGGCGAGGTCAGTGCTAACAACGGTGTCTGGGTTGCTCGTCTCTTTCGGCATTTGCGGCGGAAGTGCGGTAATGTCGGCGCTTTCAGTTTCGTCGCCGGGACTGCTCATCAGGTGCGGCATTTTCGGCGTTTATGTAGGCGGTATTTTGTATGTATAAAAGCGGAAAGAAAAATGAGTGCACAGACTACAGGCCGATTTCTATTATATCTGCTTTTGCACACATTCTGGAAAAACACGTGGCAACTGCTATGCAGTGTTCTTGCGAGATATATTTTTTAAGAGCCCAACACAATATAGCTTCACAAAAGACCGGAATACAACCACTCTCTTAGAAGAATTCTCGTATTACGTTAAGACCGCAGTAGAAAACAATCTGAATGAGGAAACAGCGCGATGAACCACGGGCATACGAAGAAACGACAAACACGAGGGTGACACACTCTGACCAATATGTCCCCTGGGATTCAGGAATAATTTACTCCGTCCCAGTGTCATTCGGGAAGAGGTATATCGGTCAAACCGGATGTTGTATCCATGTCTGTCTCCAAGAACATCAAAACAATTTTAAAAGTATAGCCATTTCTGGGCACCTGGCTAAGCACTGTAAGAAGTGCAAAATCACAAATAACAGCCCTGAAAAAATCTGCACCACTGTCGGCCGAGGACGAAATAGGTTGACGAGGGAAATCGTCGAAGCCCCCAAAATCCATTATGTCGGTGAACAATGCGTGAGCACTCCGTCCCTCTCCTTGTAAAAAAAAAGAGCTGAATTTTCTGGGTGACTTGACGAACACCTGAGATTTCTTTTGTGCCACATACAGCTGCATGATTTTTGAGCCCTTGTTGGCACTGTCTTTATCTTGTTTTATCCTCCGAAGCGTCTTACAATATTTTGACGCTTTTCATTCTCCCCTTTCCGGGCACGTTTTTAAAGCTGTTACGTCCTTCATTTTTATGTATTCACTTGTATATTTCCCTCTCTGTCCTTTGTTGTTTTAATGCATTCCCCGCCCTTTGGGGTAATTTTTCTCGTTTTGTTTTTTAATGTTACCTGATCACCTTTTCGCGGCTGTTTACACCGTCTTCTTACCGCTTACTTTTCTTTTGTTCCAGTTTTTTTCATCTTGTGAAGCGACTACAGTGTTTGCAGGTTATCGCTGCAGCATCCCTGTTACCCACCCTTTCATGTCTTCTATTGAAGCGTCTTTCGATCAGTGATAAAATTCAGTTGTGAGTATAAAGGCAGTACCCTGGAACCTCGATCTTCTAAGAAATCAATCAAATTACATTAGCACTATTCTTTATAATACCAAAACCCTTTGATACTATTGATCACGCATTAATGTTGTAAAAGCCGCAAAACATGGGTTTCAGGGGATGATTTCATCAATTCTTCCAGGGTTATTTCACAGGCATATCACAGTGTGTTAGAATTGATGACAAATACATTCAATTTAAGGCGATGAAATTTGGTGTTCCTTAAGGATGTACGCTGGGCCCATTACTATTCTATACGTACCTCTCTGAAGTCAGTTTTCTGAAATTAACCTCAAGAATTTTTCGGTATGCATATGACACAGCACTAGCACTAGAACCCACTGATCTTCGTTCTGGGAGCAAAAGGTTTCAATAGGATATGCGCAAGGTGATATACTGGCTTTTCCAAAATTCAATATACTTAAATCGACAAAAAATGAAGCTCCTCTGTTTTACAAACCCGCACAAGTTAATGCTCCTGAATGAGTCACATTGCGATCCGTGCACATGTAATGTCATACCATTTGCACCTTCGGCTAAATATGTCGGAATAATATTTGATGAGCATGTAACACGGAATTATCATGTGCAGTATATATGTAGCAGGCTTATACCTGTGCTACACGGGCGTTTCGAATGCCTTCCAAACCAATGTCATTCGACTCGACTGCCAAACCTGCGCTGCTACACGACGCTTTTGAACGGAATTCCATTCACATGACATTCGAGTCGACGGAGCTCCGCGGAGACATTCGAGATTTTGGAATGCCTTCGAGGCGCAAGCGCGACTACTCCCTACCGCAGCGTCTTCGCGCCATAGGTGGAAGCATAAGTTTTGAAGAGCAAATACGTTCGTTAAATGATAAAATTCTAAATACTATTTATATACACTACACGGATCTTTTCCAGAAGTTTTGTTAGCAAGCAAATATTTACCGCATACTCTGGAACCCATCGTAGGAAAGAAAGGCAACCATTTTGGCGCGGTGCCAGTTTTTTCACTTTGTGCTGTTGCTTTTGCTGTGTTTTGTCTTTTTATTTCGTGTGCGTGTGCGTCTGTGCGTCTGTGTGTACATTTTAAGTGAGCTTTTTTTTATTCAGTGAAGTTTATTGCACTTTTTCGTTTTTTGCGACACACGCAGGAGATAGAGCCCAATGTGGCCAACAGACCGCGCACAAAAAAATGGCAGGGCTATGTCTTGGGCCTGTTAGAACAGAGGCGTTTAGTAATGAATAAATAGTAAAATTTATTAGAAATGACATATTACTTTTAAAAGTAGCAATTATATAGCGGACTATAACTATACAAATTAATTGTTGCTGCCATATTTGTTTAAAACAAAACTTGACGGCAGCAGGGCCCCTATAGCTTGGCGGCAGAATACTTAAGCTTTCGAATGCTTTTGGAATAGTCGTGTAGCACCGTGCGGGTCCGTCCTGTCCGAATGCCATTCGAAGTTTCGAATGCCGTTCGACTAGAATGTCATTTCAACGTACCCGTGTAGCACAGGTATTAGAGCCGTGTCCGCGATGATGTACAACATCAGAGGTAAGACTTCGATCCACCTAAGGCGCATGATATTCAAGGCGCTGGCTGAATATATTATAAACTGCGGCATAACATTGTATGGAACTTGCTCTGATCCCAAAATGGGAGCCATAAATCGTATATTTAAAGAAATTGTAAACAGTATAACTTGTGGTAATATGCTGGAGAAGGTTAATAAGGAGATAAAATACAATAGGCTAGGCGTACTACAAATGCGGGAACTATTTTATTACACAGTGATGACACGTCATTACTTTACAAATGTTTTAAAAATGCCCGTCAAGAAAAGCGCTACCTTAAGAAAGATAGAAACTAATATTAAGCCACGATGCATTGCACATGCATTATGGGAAAAAGAAAAGGCGATATTATGCGCCACAAATATTCAATGAACTTGGTGAAGAGTTTTTGCAAATTTAAAAACTAAACGTAAAAGGACTAAAGCAAAAAGGAAATGGTGCTCATCCTTTCAGATAAATCACTGATAGCCTCTCGCATGCTGTATTCTACTTTCCCTGTTTTGCTTCAGATTTTAGATTTGTTTGGATATAGACTCAAAAGAAAACATTTGACCGAAGTCTGTCCGGTTGGGAAATTAATTTAGTAGAAAGATGACTGACGCCAACCAGGTTAATTTTTGAAAACCACGACGTTTCAGGACCGGCTTGGTCCCTTCTTCAAGGTGTGACTACGGGCGAGGCGCAGCTTGGCTTTTTAAGCCCTCGTGTTTAATACCTCCGGGTCAATGGCCGCAAACCATGGATGTAAGACGAAGGTAGTGTCCCCAGGGGGCGATTAACATTCCTTCGTGTCTGTTGTAAGTTTTTAAAATGTTTTAAAAATGCCCGTCAAGAAAAACGCACCTTAAGAAAGATAAACTAATAACAGGCCACGAGATATGGCTAACTTCAAGCTGTTATGATGTCCTCTGATCATATTTGTTTGTTTCTTTAGTTGTATTCCTAGTTGCTCAATATGTATACATAATTTGTTGCATAATACGCATGTACTAGTCTGCCTAATGTCTTGTTTTGTGTGTAATTTTTTGTACACATTCGGGGATTCGCAGTTCTCCCGAACAACCAACAAGCACGCTGTGCTTAGGTTGGACAGGATAAACTCATGTGCTAAACGAAGATGAATAAATTTTGATCTGATTTGATTTGATTTCTGTCTATAAACATTGAACGCAAAGCTTGGCGTGTTATTACAACATTACAAAGACTGAATATATTGCACTTATTTAGTAACATTGATACTGAGTAGCTTAATGACTGCAGAAGGTAATCGGTTCAGGGGTGTGGAATCGCACATTTTTCAGGTGCACGTGTTTGAGAATCATTGCAGCGTAACGCTGCACCTGAGAGCGTCATTAGAAATTCTGTATACTTTTCATTACAAAAATTAATGCGGTAGAGGAGGCGGTAACTATAAAGAGACTAGGCGTTACTTGTATGATGCTGGCGAAATAGCTCGGCTGGAGGACGTAAATATGGCACATTGCTCATACAACATATGGCTTTTTTTCTAGATGCAGAAGTGTAGTAACGTTCTTTTCAGCAGTCGTCTCCCATACTAGTGTACAATGGTTAAGCCTCTCCTGTCCTAACTTCACTAAGCCCTACCACATCCCATTTAATTCCCGCTAGTTCCTCGAACAACACTGCTAGCCCTAGCTCACTAGATAAGGCTCTAGTGTTAAATACTGTCAGGTTCAGATTCCAATGCCGGCCTGTCTGGAGCCAGAGATTCTTAGCACCCTCCGCTGCGTCACAGGTCTGACCGCCGCCCTGTTCAGATGCTTCGCGGTCTCTGGGGTCTGAGGGCCGAGGGTTAATTGGTTCGTTCATAGAAGGTTGTGGCCAAGTACTACACCAGGGTGATAATAATAATAATTGGTTTTGGGGTAAAGGAAATGACGCAGTATCTGTCTCAAATATCGTTGGACACCTGAACCGCGCCGTAAGGGAAGGGGTAAAGGAGGGAGTGAAAGAAGAAAGGAAGAAGAGGTGCCGTAGTGGAGGGCTCCGGAATAATTTCGACCACCTGGGGATCTTTAACGTGCACTGACATCGCACAGCACACGTTCGCCTTAGCGTTTTTCCTCCATAAAAACGCAGCTGCCGCGGTCGGGTTCGAACCCGGGAGCTCCGGATCAGTAGTCGAGCGCCCTAACCACTGAGCCACCGCGGCGGGTACACCAGGGTGGCCAAGTCCCGTTTTGGTGAGGGAGTGCTTTGTCGGTTCATGGTCACCGAGATAAGCCGCACCCCATGTCTGGTTATGTAATTCCATCAACACGCGGACGTTTTATATTATTTTTTTCTAACTCGTTGGAGAAAAGCACGGCCCCGGGATTCGAGCCCCGGTCCTCTGGCACGCGAGGCGGATGCTCTACCTCTACGCCATCGCTGCATAGCTGAAAAAAATGGTAATATAATAAAAATACCGCACACGAGAAAATTACGAAATCTTCACCCGCACACGTATACACAAAGAAAGGCTTGTTATTTTCACTTTTATTGTCTAAATAAACTTATTATATCTTACTTGTTAACGTTGGGATGTCAATCTTTAGTGTGCCATAGTGGTTTAATATTGTTGGCAATGTACGCTAAATTCTCCTCCGCCCGTACTGTGTGCGCGAAAAACGAACGTGCCAACGTGGTTGATAGAGAAAATGTTATGTTGTAGGGGATGTGTTCAGGTTGTGCGATGTCGAGAAAAACATGTAATCTGCTATGAACGGCTATCTTATAAAAATATAATAGTGTGTAAGTGTACAAGTCCTGGAATCGACTGAATCTGTGCTTTTCAAAAAGAGGCGCCGTGTGTTTTAAATAGAAAGAATTACACACCGCGCGGACAGTCGTTTTTGCCTTAGAGTGAGTTTGCGTAGGTTTTCAGCTGTAGTATTACCTAAAACGAGTAGTAAGCATACTGTACTACAAACATAGCACCCAACGCGAGCGCGAGCATACCATATCCCAAAGGTCAGTCTGTCTTGCCTCAGTAAAGCTTCACTAGTAATTCACATGAAAGAGATTACGCTCTAAATGCGATGTAGCTGACATAGCAGCGAAATGTAAGTACGCTTTCCTCTAGCGCGCTGCATTTTAGAGGCACTGTATGCTGATCAAACCATGGAGCAGATTTTTTGCACAGAAGGAAATTTTCTGTTCAAAAAATGCGAAGTTCTAGCAGTTGCGAAGGTTTTAAATCTCCACGTTAGGGCAGGATGGGTGTACCTCCGAGCCTATAGATGTGTATGCATCGCTGCAAAAACTGGTAATATGAAAGGAATACTCAAATTTTCCAATATATGTGCGTACACTACGTATGTGTACATACTAATTGTGCTTGTTTTGCGGACAAAAAATTTGCGGCACCTGGCAGAACCTATTCTCATACGTAAATTGTCATCTCAGCGTGTTCGTAGACATATGTAAATAGTTCATTGTATTTAGGTTTTGTAGCGTTTGTTGCGTATGGACCTCCCCAAGGGAAATTATATATACATGCGGTGCAAAAGCAAAAACTGCAAAAAAAGCTGTCAAACCTCAAGCACTCCGGCGCCGAGTTTAGAAGCCTCCTCCCATTGCCAACTGCATCAGGTTACTATGTTTTGCAGTGGGAATTTGCCTTCGTTGCCTAGAGTAAGCAGGTCGTATATTTAGTGATCTTAGCGTTATCTAGTGCCATCTAGGGTTGTTGCGCAATATTTCTCTTAATTTCCTTCAAAATTCAGCCGTCATTTCAGCGCTGTGTGTGTCGCTTCATATTAGTTCATTCTGACTTATGCGCTGTAGTTTATGCAATCGCTGAAGGACCGCCGAGAAGAAGTTCAATTTTAAATTATTTAGTCATCGCATGGAGTAGACGACGAAGTGATCAGCGCATGATAGTTCCTAACGCATCATTTGTAAATAAACATGCTAGCAAAAATACGGACTCTATAATTTTAACGTGCGATGAAGCCTTAGACTTTACTTAGCCGCTACTTGGCGCTGTTAAACCATGACGCAGCTATTTGTTGGGAGGTGACACAAAAGACTGGTGATTGGTGAACGGGGAAGCTCCCGCTGAGTTGTACGAATTACCTAGCAAGGTTAAGCGGTGGTGAATTTTTACCCCTCGTGTTTTTTCCTTCCGTATGTTAAGGACGGTAAATGACTTCCTAGTAAAATCAAGAAGCAGAAATAAGCTTGGGCAGTGCATGTAATGCGAATTCAAGACAACTGATGGTCGTTAAGGGTAACAGACTGGATTCCAAGAGAAGGCAAGCTTAGCAGGGGCGGCAGAAAGGTAGGTGGTGGATGAGATTGATAAGTTTGCGGTGGTTAGTAGGTGTCGCAGTTAATTTGAAGGATATGGATTGGTTAGGTATGGCTTCGTTTAGAGGGATTAATGTCGGAAAGCAACTTTGGCTACGAATGACGCCGAAGTGGAAGATTGCGGGTAGTTACGACCATCTGAGGCTTTTTAACGTGTACTGGCATCGCAAAGCAAACGGGCTTCTAGCAAAACGCGGCCGCTGCGGCCGGCATCACGTCTTTCGGGTCAGCAGCCGAGCACCATAACAACTTAGTCAGCCTGGCGGCTAACTGGAGTGATGTATGAGACTTCTTTGTGCTACATTGCGTGTAATCAGGCTGATGATGATTATGTTTGCACTGCGCACTATTAGCTGCGATCAGCCACCCAGACGAGAAATATGGCTGTTTCAATACCATCGAAACTTAATGCCAACTGTTTTGTGTGCAGCGCCCTCTAGGCACCTCAACAAATGAGCGCTTCATAGGCGTACGCGAGGTTGTCGAAAATTGAGAGCATTATATTTCTCGTTGCAGTCTTGGCGTAGAGACCCAGCATTCGCATTGCGTTCAAGAGGACCGCGTTTCGAACACTGGCGCTGCGCAATTCTTCACCAGAAAAAAAAGGAATTTAGAACCAAGTCTGCAACCAAACCTGAAAACCTATATTAATCAGAGTCTTATCCAGTTGGACTAGCCAAGCCGTGCTGTTCGGCGAACTAGCGGATATAAATTGCCATGTCACAGCGCTTAGGCTGGGAGGACCGATGAACATCTTCACCAGCATAACAACACACACTGCAGGACAAGGCCTCTCCCATATGTCTCTAATTGACCTTGCGATGTGCCAGCTGGGACGAAAGAATCACTGCGAACTTCCTGATCTCGTCCGACCATCTGCGTTTCTTGCGCCCACGGCTACGCTTCATTTCTCTCCATCGATTATGAAATATCTTACGATAACAAAACTCGTTGCGGGTGTAGTTGGTTATGCAGTGTTTTTGAAAAAGCAATGCAGCGCTATAATTTCAAGACGAGAAAGAAAGAACGCGGCAGCACAGGCGCTGTACTCCAACTATTTTGATGGAAGCAGACACACATGACATTCATGCGGAATGAAGATACTGAGTGCATCGATTAAGGAGAGCCTACTGCATATTATTGCCTGTTTCATCATCTGAACTCACTGGCTCACAGGGAGATTGATGTGATGCTAACGCACGTGTCGCCTGTCTCCTTAATAAAGAATTGGCGGTGGTTTAGCCCTGGTTAAACCTGGAGTGACGCGATAGCTACAGCTGGTCGAGTGGAACTTGCTCAGTTGAATTCCAAAGTCAGTCTTTCGCCGCTCTGTTTCGCTGGGCGTTCCTTGTTCATCTTCGTCCCACTTGACGCGGCGCATGCGCAAAGCTGTGGCAGCTCGGTTTCGCCGGCACGCCGCGCCGCAGGCAGCAGCAGCAGCTGCTTCGCACTACGTAGCTGGTCATATGAGCAACCAGGTGACGAACCATGTGATCAGCCAAGGTGCCTTGCCGTCGGCAACTGCTCCGCACCACGTGACTATCCACGTGACAGCGTGGCGGCGCATCTACGCTGAAGGCTTGAATTGCTACCGTAATGTAGCTATCGCTAAAAAACGCTTCTCAGAATCCAGATCTTACTTCGACTAGAATTTCGATTCTCTCAAGTCGTGGCTCACAGTTATGATCATTTTCATCTTTGCAAGGGCGGGTATGGGCGGGTAGATTCGAGTACGAGTACGACATGTTATCTAGTAATCGTTCATGCTTCGTGGCACGTTCGTTGACATAGCGGTTAGTTTTCCCGACATATAATTTCCCACATGAAAGGGGGACCTCTAGACCACGCTGCCTTGGGACACATCTTGCTCAATTTTCCTGGCGCTGAAAGAGTCATCGGTACGCCGTACTTCATGCCAACCCTTTTCAGGTAGCGAGACAACCTATGGATGTGCGAGAATACCACTTGTCTGGCGCTCCTACGTTCCTGCCTCCGTGTTTTCTTCGGTTTCTCCTCAATGTTTTGCAAGAGTGCCTTGGCGACGGCTGCCAATTCATAATCATAGAACCCTGCTTGGCGCATTCTAGGTACCTTACCCTGAAAGCTCGCGTGCATCATACAAGGGCATGACTTGATGAGTGTGGATTCCAGCGAAATGGTCACTGCAGCTCTCTTAAGAGTTTTTGACCCGGCCGAAGCAGAGGGCAAGAAATCTTACATGGCTCTAGGGCGGTAACACAAGCAAACACATCTTTCTTCGAGCTTGTTGTTGAGGTGTGTCCTAGTTTTGCCGCCCTAGAGGCAATAACGATTCTTTGCCCTCTGATATATATAGTTTTTAAAGTTAGAAGTGCAGTTTATCCCTTAAAATACAAGAGAAATGCTTGCATAGACTGAATGATCAAACAGAAAGAGGTCCCAGAGCAATATGCTGTAATGGGACCTCTTATAATGAAATGGATAAACTAATGACATTTTTAGCAGTAGCAATCGCGAACAGTAATGAGTTAAATACCAGGTAAGCACTATAACACATTAGATAAAATTACTTACTGAAACATGAAACCAGGGAGGAAACACAATGTAGTAAACACAAAACAGTTGAAAACAAAAAAAAAACAATTAGTCTAGCTGTTGGAAAGAAACATATTAAGTTCGCGTTTAAATAACGACAAAGATAGAGCTGTCTTAATATAACAGGGAACGCATTTTGAGGTTTGATGAATGAAAATTCAACAGTATGAATTCCGCAGTCAGTGCGAACTTTCGGAAACAAAAAATTATGCCGATTTGAGAAGCGTGTAACATTTGAATTCTTGATGTTCTTTAAGAGTACGAATATCAGAATATTATGATAATTAACTACTCTAAAATCAAATACACCAACATTGAACTTAAGAAGATTATTAATATTTAGTATGTTAAGCTCGTTTTACAAAGGTGATGTAGGAAAATATCGGTTATTCGATGTCAGAATTCTAAATACTGGGTTCTGAATAAGTTGAAGAGGCGATAAATGGGAACGGTATGTCAGCCCCCATGAAGTAATGCAATAATTCAGATGACTATCAATGAATACATAGTAGATAGTGATTAAAGTACGCAAGTTAAAGAAACTACGAGCTTTTAGCAAAACTCTAATTACAAATGAAGTATTTTTCTGTAATGCCTCTATGTGCCGGCCAGATTTTAAACCAGAATTCAGAACTAAGCCAAGGAACGCACACTGATTAGTTGGACGGAGAGGATGGCAGTTAATAGCATGTTATTAGTCGTGGTGTTCTGGTTAGTGTAGTGATCTGTAGATCTCCAGGAATATGGTTCGAATCTGGTTGCGGTGCATGCTTTCTTTTTGGCCCTTCCACTTTTTTATTTTTTTAGTCATTTATCTTGAATGGCAGCTATTCTATGGTTCACTCCTTTTTACTTCCAGCCCGGCGTTTGCCTTTCCTATGATTAGTGTACGAGATATATATGGCGTGTATGACATACGAAGATACGTATGACGTATATGGACACACATATGAGATATTCCACAAATTCGCTTGAACGACACACATATGACACATATATATACGATATATTTCGAGTACAAATGTCTCCTCTAATTGCGGGCTTGGAGCTCAAGTATCCTCAAGTCATGCCCTTATATGACGCACGCGAGCTTGCAGGGAGAGCTAGCTGGACTGCGCCAAGCAGGTTTCGCTGACCACATATCGGCAGTCGTGACTTCGGCACTCTTAAAAATATCCTGGGGAGAGCAACGAAAACACGGAGACAGGAACGTAGCAGCGCCAGACCGATGGTAACGTCGTACATCCATAGAGTATCCCACAACCTGAAAAGAGTTGGCAACAAGTACGGCGCGGCGGTAGCACTTTCTGCGCCAGGCAAACTGACCAAGGTGTGCCCAGAGCTCTGGAAAGAAACACGCAATGCCGTACTCAAAGTTGTGACAAGGGCGCGGTCTATAAGATCCCGTTGTCATAAGGCAAAACATATGTCCGCCAAAGTGGCCGCTGTGTCAATGAACTTGCCACGGAAGATGAACTACCACTTTATAAGATTTAACTCGCGCACCCGAATACAGCCGCCAAATTCCGCTCTTGAAAAGCTGGACACGATCGTAACTGTGAACCGCGAATTGAGGGAATCAAAATTCGAAGCAGAAGTGAGGACAGATAGAAATACGGAAAGCTGAGCAAGTTGGTTACTACTTGGCAACATAAGCAGACGTGCGTCCCATTGCTTCATCAGACATCCGTAATCTTCAAATATAAGGATCAGATGCTTATGATATATTTATTCAGAAGCTGCTTAAATGTTATTACGCCGCGTTCCCAAATCAAACTATAAAAAAACATAGAAAGGCTAGAAAAGAATGGATGACAGGAGCACTTTTGAAACAAATTAAAGAAAAGAACAAAATGTTCTCTCGTTTTTTGGAAACGCGATGCCCGGATGATTTAGTTAAGTTTAAGAAGTTTCGAAATAAATTAAACTCAGATCTAAAGAAAGCTAAATCTTTTTTTTATATTAATAAGTTTTCGTCAATCTTACACAATCCTAAATTACTTTGGCAAGGTATTAACGTTATTATAGGGAACAGGAAGAATTGTCTTCCCTCTGAGCTGAAAGTCAATGGGGTGAATTATGCTGGAGTTTCACTTGCCAATATGCTGAATGAACACTTTTTAGCTGCCGGAGCATACCGACCTTCTGCTAGCTGTCATTCAACCCGGACTGTCGACTCATACTTACCCTCTTGCAGTACTGAATCTATATTTTTGTCCCCTATTTCAGTGGATGAAGTTATTTCTATCATTAATTCATTTAGGAACACCTGCTCACCTGGAGATGACGAAGTTGCTGCTTTTCCTATCAAATGTGCTGTAAATATTATTGCTGGCCCTCTTACGCATATTTGTAACAGAATGCTACTTTCTGGTGTATTCCCTAGCAAATTAAAAGTCGCGCGCGTTACCGTTTTATTCAAAGGAGGCAACAAAAATGACCCAAATAATTACCGTCCTATTTCGGTATTGCCACTGTTTTCGAAGTTAGCTGAGCGTGTACTCTATAGGCGACTAAACAATTTCTTACAAGCTAAACATCTTATCTGCCCCCAACAGTATGGCTTTCAGGCCGGTAAATCAACAGAATCTGCTCTGTTAGATATTAAAAACTCTATAATTAACAATTTTGAAACTAAGCTTTTTTCTGTTGGAATTTTTCTTGACCTACACAAAGCTTTCGATTCTGTGCAACATACAATACTGCTCCATAAATTAAAGACTTACGGGATCCGTGGAGTGGCAAATTAACTTTTGGAAAGTTATCTAACTGCACGGATACAGTACACTAAGATTCATGATGTAAAATCCAGTTTTGGTATGATAAAATTCGGTGTTCCTCAGGGTTCAATTTTGGGACCACTTTTATTTATTCTCTATATTAATGACATTGTAAACATTCCATTAACTCCTAATATCATGATGTATGCCGACGATACTAATGTCTTTTTTTCCGGCTCCAGTCTCCAAGTAATTGAACACCAATGTAATGCCTGGCTTGAGGAGTTAGCGGTTTGGCTCTATGTAAATAAACTTCAATTAAGCGTAAACAAAACAAAGTTTATGCTCTTCCATCCAAAAAACAAACCATTAGATCATCACATCAAACTATTTTTTAATGACTTTAACATCGAGCAAGTTCATAGTTGCCGGTTCCTTGGTGTGTTTTTTCGTAGCGATTTGGGTTGGAGTGATCATATAAACTACATTAGACTAAAAATGGCCAGATCTATTTATGTTATTTATCGTGTTAGACATCTCCTCCCATTACAAGTTAAAAAACAGTTATATTTTGCCCTTGTTCATTCTCACCTGGTGTATTGCAACCTAGTCTGGGGTACATGCAACAAAACTGATTCATACAAATTGCTTTCTCTCCAGAAAAGAGCTCTACGTTTATTAAGTTCAAGTTCATCTGTTGAAGCAAATCTTTTTGAAACATTTCATGTTCGCAATTTCTTTAATTCATACAATTTTAGTTTGGCTCTTCCCATTTTTTATAAAGTCAAGCATGACTTTAGCTCTTTTTCTAATACTTATAATTCAAGAAACGTTGCGTATGGTCTACTTTCCGTTGCCCTATCTACTGCAAGACCCAGAACAAATTATGGTAAACAAACAACTGATTATCAAATTATAGCATTGTGTAATGCCTACCAGTATCTTACTCAGATTGCTTTAGAAAGTTATAGTGTGTCTGCATTCAAGAAAAAACTGACGATTCTTTTCCCCCCCGGTTAAATTTCAGCTAATTCTGTATACTTGGTTTTTTTTTTAGTGTGTGTTTGTGTTCTGTTTCCTTTATTATTTTTTTTGAATGTGCATATTATGAAATGTTTCGTTTATTGTTAATTGATATTTATTATTGTCTATCATTAACTATTTTCTATTGTGATCATGTTTGCTCATTGTTTTTTATCTTTTGTCCATTCGGCCCCCGTTTTCCATGATGTGTGATCGGGGTGTAGGCCTTGTCAGGAGGTATGCTTGGTCTACATCCTTTAGCCTCACCTCGAGGGCATATTGTATATAATATGGCCAAATAAACATACTACTACTACTAGATAGTAAGGGAACTAGTAGAGGCATATCACATTGACAAGGGGAGTGCAGTATGCATTAGCAAGCCCACATTATCACTGGCTAACGACGAAATCACCTGTTTGGAGCATGTTTTTGCAGCAAGATAGATTTAAGATGTTCAGTGGTGACGCAGTGTTTCTTGAATATTTTTTGTTCTGTTTAGTGTTTGGCGGGAATAGTATATGTACACACATGCGTAATAAATCACCAGTTGAAAGTCAGCGCTCGTGTCGTCGTGTTTGTTGCGTCCTCGTGTTTTTCCGCGCCGTTTTACAGTGGATTGAGGACAGATTAACTAGCGAATTGTCAGATCCGTTTTTTTTTTCAAGGAAACAGGCGACACGTGCGTCAGCGCGACATTAGTGTCTCTGCGAGCCAGTGAATTGAGATAATTAGGCGATAATATGCAGTCTTCTCTATTTATTTCATCATCATCATCATCAACCTAATGACGCCCACTGCAGGGCAAAAGCCTCTCCCATGTCATGTCATCCCTGTCTTTTGTCAGCTGCGGACACTGTATTCACTAAAACTTCGTACCTTCATCCGCGCACCTGTCTTTCCGAGAGCCCCCGCTACGCTTGCCTTCTCTTCGAATCCACTCCGTTATGATCAAAGACTAGCGGTTGTTATCTTGCCTTCGCATCACATGCCCTGCCCAAGCCCATTTCTTCCTCTGGATTTCGACAAGGATGCGATTAACCCGCGTTTGTTTCCTCACCCACTGTGCCCGCGTCCGGACTCTTAACGTTGCACCTATCATTTTTTTTTCATAGCTGACTGCGTTGTCCTTAAGTTCAACACTTTTCGTTAGGCTCCACGCTTCTGTCCCATAGGTGAGTACCGATAAGATTAATGCTGTATACTTTTCTTTTGAGGGACATTGGTAAACTGCCATTCAAGATCTCAGAGAACCTGCCATATGCGCTCCACCCCATTCTTATTCATCTAGTTATTTCCCTCTCACCACCCTGAGAAGCGGGCACAACCTGCCGTGTGTAGACGTATTTCCTTGCCCTCTTCCAGCACTCGGCCACAAACTGTGAACTGCTGTTTCCTTGCGAGACTGTTAAACATTTCTTCGGTTTTCTACATGTTACTTTTAAGACCTATCGTTCTGCTCTGCGATTATGCTTTGCAGCTGATCTCCTGCAAGGCAAAGTCATCAGCGAATCGCAGATTACTTAAATAATTACTCTGCGTCGCACTAAAATTACTCTCAATCAACACTTATACCCAACTGTTCCCAATCCAGGCCTCGGAACACCTCCTCTAAACAGGCGGTGGATAGCATTGGCGAGATCGTGTCTCCCTGCCTGGCGCCCTTCATTATTGGAATTTTATTCCTTACTTTATGGATGGCTATGGTAGCTGTGCTGTTGCTATATATACCTTTGAGTATTTTTACATAATGGTCTTCTACATCCTGATTCCGGTATCAGAGGTTTCCACTGAGTCAAATGCTTTCTCGTAGCCAATGAACGCTATTTGTAAGGCTTGGTTATATTCTGCGCATTTTTCAATCATCTGGTGGATAGTGTGAATATGATCTACTAGATTTTTGTTTTGCTGGCGTCATGAATGTGCATGCGCTCAGCACCTTCATGCCATACATATGTAACATGCGTCTGCTTGAATAAAAATTGGAGTACACCGCAAATCCTCGCAACATTTTCAATGTGCTGAATTACTTTTTCAAAAACAAAATCTTGCCATAACTGCACATACACCGCTGACATCTATTTCTTGTGCTTTATTTCGGCTATGATGCCATTAACTCGAGTTTGACCCCTGACCCAATCTCATCTCTTCCGGTCCCTTAATGTTACGGCAATAATTTTCCTTTCCATAGCTCAATGCACCTGCTGCGAAACGCGGAGAGCGAGGAGAGAGTTATACATGAGAGCGTTGGACAGGAGAGGAGAGCCAGTCGAAAACGACTCTGCGTGAAAAACTAGAAAGAGGTCTCTAGGCCTATAGAGATACGAAGCCGTTCTCGTATTCTCTACCTCGACATATCCTGAAGAAGCCATGCCAACAGCTGCCCCTGAATCACGCGGTAACCATTCAGGTGGTTTTTTCTTTTCCTTTTTAATTTTTCTTCTATCGTAGAAATAATAATAATAATAATTGGTTTTTTGGGGAAAGGAAATGGCGCAGTATCTGTCTCATATATCGTTGGACACCTGAACCGCGCCGTAAGGGAAGGGATAAAGGAGGGAGTGAAAGAAGAAAGAGGGAGGTACCGTAGTGGAGGGCTCCGGAATAATTTCGACCACCTGGGGATCTTTAACGTGCACTGACATCGCACAGCACACGGGCGCCTTAGCGTTTTTCCTCCATAAAAACGCAGCCGCCGCGGTCGGGTTCGAACCCGGGAACTCCGGATCAGTAGTCGAGCGCCCTAACCACTGAGCCACCGCGGCGGGCTCGTAGAAAGCCCCTGATATCAATTTGGTGTCAAGTAACGCCGCTGCTTTTATACCACTCAGAAGGGCGCGCTGGAGCGACATCATGCATGATCATACTGCACTTGCCCTCTCAGCGTGGTGCGTTGATACCAGAACTTATGATGATGATTATGGATTTTTATGGCGCAAGGGCAGCTATGGCCAAAGAGCGCCATGTCACAAGGTATTTTTCTTTTTCTCAAGGTGGGGTCAAAGACCCATTTCCCAAGCATTTCACCCTAAATATGCCGAGCACCAGACCAGGGGAAAGCTTGTACCCATTGTATCACCGGTGGGTACCCGGCGGCACTGGGGATCGAACCCCGCACCTCCCGCATACGAGGCGGATGCTCAACCACTTGGCCACCGCTGCGGTACTGATACCAGAACTTAGTCGGCGCCACCTCGGAACATGGAATGGTACGCTTAACAGCTCTCGCCGTGAAATCACCACGGACACGCACAAAATCGACTTAGCGTGAACTGCACCTGAAACGGCTGGATGAGGACGTCGTCGTCCATCTTGACCACGTGCTGGACAACAGGGCAGTTTTCTGCTGCCCAACGCATTGCGGCCACGAACTTGATTGACATGACGGCGAAGGTGTCCTCAAACGGGAACAGCACCAGGTCTCCCGTCGTGTCTACCTCTAGGTCCAGCCAGACGTCCACATTAGACTCCGCTGGGCGTCGTCCAGTGAAGAACACCGCGGTCCAGTTGAATCGCTGCGCAGCCACCTCCTCCATCAGCGTGTCCCTGAACACAGCTCGACGGCTGCTGCCTGCCGGTGTGGTGTACACGAGCAACAGCACACTTAAGGGGTGGCGACAGCGTTCGATCACCGCCCAGCCCCCTCGCGACGTGAGACGAGGCTCGGAGGAGCGCTCCACCATTCGACCGTCGACTTTCTCGTGGGCCCAGTCCGCATGCCGCATGGTCTCACGGGGACCTGCTGGTGCCGCCACTATCTGGGGATCCCACTTGTACCAAGCCAGAAATACATAAGCGCACAGATTGACTGCGACGAGCGTCGCAAGTAACACCTTTAGACAATCCATTGTGACACCAGGCGTTTGCACAGTCAGAGGGTTGAATGAAGATAGCTTGCGCTTGACGGCAACGTGAATATGACGAGGGACGTGTCCACAGAATGCGATGTCTCTGCTGCTTGTTGTTGTTGTTGTTGTTAGCCTATCAAAAGATGGCACATACCCACACTGGGGGATCGGCCAAGAATCGGGTGGCTATTCGCCTGAACGCAGTTAACAAAAAGGAAAAGCACGTGGGAGCGCAACACCGGTGAATTTTTCGTCATGAACAGGAAAGGGATGAGTGTTTTGATTTTAAAATTTTAAGAATAATAATAAAGAGAGGGATTAAATATTAATGATTTAGTCAAAATGTAATAATTGATAGAAAAGAAAAGGTTGGAACACTTAGCAAGGCAGTCGGTGAGATTATATCAGGAAATTTTGAACAGCGGTGCAAACAGATCTGTGGCTGAACCCAAATGTCGTGGCGCCAAATGATAGCAAGAGCGGGCTGCTCAAACTAAGGCCAAGATGCTGCAAGAACTCCTCCAGCAACCTTTTTCTCAGTGGGTTGAATCGGCGACACTACAGCCAAAAATGTTCAATAGATTCTGGCTCACGGCAAAATGCACAAAGGGGAGAGATCGCCAAACCCAACTTGTGTAAATAGAAATTTATAGGGGGGATGCGGCAGCGCAGCCTCGTCAGTGATACTTCAAGCTGCCGAGAGCAACAAATTTTCCTGTTCAAATAATATTTAAGGTGCTCATAATCCGCCGATGTTAAAAGTGATGTGTCTTGCGTGCTTAAAAACGCACTTCGCCGAAATCTAGATGCTGTAATGTAGGCTGTAGCCGGGATGATTGGCAACACGGGGCCGCTGAGGGAAGCCTTTGCGAGATTATCAGCTATCTCATTTACTGTCACACTGATGTGGCCGGGAACCCATAATAAATGAACAAGGCTCAAATGCGGAGGAAGTAGGGATAAGAAAGTTGATAAAATGGGACCGTCAACCTGTGCAGCGAGGGACGAACACAAAGATAAAGAATCAGTAATTACTGCAACTGCTGTAATAGAGGGGCCTAGCTTGCGTAGAGCAAGTACAACTGCTAGAAACTCTGCTTGAAAAATAGGGGTGAAATCTGGAAGGCGCAGAGAAAAGGACCAGTCTAAATTCGAGCAAAATATTCCCACACCTGCTTTTTTATTGCATTGCGATGCATCAGTGGCTATTGCTATATCTGTAGGTAGGGTCCTCAGATGATCTTCTAGAAGACCATTTAGAATACTCGGTGGCAAAAGTTTTGCATTTTTTGGGAATATGTCGTCGAAAACAATGTGGATAGTGGGCCCATTCCGAAGCGCAGGAAGGATATCATAAATGTTTACATCTAAAGGCTGAAGTAATCTTTGCACAAACACTACCTGAGGGGAATTGAAACGAGACCAGGGGACACCAAGAAAGGAGGTCGGCTGAGAACAGAAAATGCTTTGGGAACGGTGGAAATGGGATTCATAGATCCTGAGGTAAGTTTGCACAGTTAAAAATTGAAGTCGTGATAAGAGAGACGGAATGCGGGCTTCAAGGTACAGCACATTGATAGCCACAAATTTTGGAAGGCCGAGGCACATGCGAAGTGCTTCCCTCTCTAAAAGGACGAGAGGGCGAAGTTTATTAGTAGCCGAGCCTGAAAACAACACTGACCCAAATTCTAAAATTGGCCTGACATACATTATGTAGATCATTAATAGCGCATCTCTGCGCATGCCATACCGGTGATGACATAATCTCCGTAACATGCCCACGGCACGATCCCCTTTCGCCGCGAAATGGTCAATGTGAGGTCGCCAGGTGAGTTTGTTGTCATAAATGACCCCTAGGTATTTTAGGGATTGAACCTGCGGTATTATTTTTAACTGACAAGTGAGAGAGACCACTACAGGAGTGAATAGAGGGAAAACAAGAGTGGCGCACTTGCCAACATTTAACTTCAGGTGTAATGCGCTCAACCAGTGCTCAAGTGTATTCAAATATGACTGCAACAGACCATACAGAGAATGTTTATCCGGCGCAGCAGCAAAAAACGCAATGTCGTCCGCATAGACGTAAGTGCGTACATGGCGGTGGAGAGCAATTGAGCTTAACAGAATATTAAAGAGCACAGGAGAAAGAACAGCTCCTTGCGGTGCACCGCGCGTTTGTCTATACCTCTCTGAATGAACACCATTATGGACGCAAAAGAATTCCCTGTTATGAAGAAATGCAGATATACATGCAACTATATAATCTGGAAATTGAAGAGACTGTAGCCTATGTATCAGGATGGAGTGTTCTACACTGTCGTAAGCTTTGGCGACATCTAACGTAACCAACGCCGCGACCAGGCGTTGACGACGAGCAAGGAGAATTCTGCTCTCAAGATCAACATGTACATTCCATATCGAACACCGTGGCTGGAAACCGAGTTGGCACGGGCTGAGTATACTTTTACGGCCTACAATGGCTGACACCCGAATTAGTAACAACCTTTCTATCAACTTTACCACGTTTGATGTTAAAGAAATTGGCCTAATATTATCCAATTCATAGCCTCCACCCTGATTTTTAAGTAAAGGGATCACCTTGGACAGCTTCCACTCAGAAGGTATCCAAGCGTGTTTGAGAGAGTAGTTTATTAAGTGCAATAAGGAGTTGGGAGACTCTTCAAATAGAATCTTGAGCATCTTTGTGGTAACACCGTCAGGGCCAGGAGCAGCAGCTGGCAATCTCTGGACAACTTGTGAAAGCTCTGATAGATTTACTTGTGAGGCATTATCATTTGGTACTACTGGTGCAAACAACAATGGTCGCATAGGTAGTAAAGACGAGAACCGCTTTTGCAGGCCTGTGGCTATTAATTCAACCGCCTGGATAGCTTCTACAGGTGACATAACTAATGACTGAAAATTATGAGAGGACATGAGCTGTTTCCTAGACCGTAAAAAACCGAATAGTGCACGTCGGTTGCCCGCCTTTGAAAGATAATCGAAGTGTTCTGAGTCATATTTTTCCTTTGCGCGAGAAACTGTGCGTTTAAAGGTGGCTGCAATAAATCTATAATCACTCCAGTTATTCGGACATTGGTTATGAAGAAGCTTTTTCCATGCTGCCTTCCTCCGCCTGTAATCTCTTGTACAGTCCGCATTCCATCAGTTAGAAGAATTCCCTTTTGTTGGCCTCGCCAGGAACTCCGACTTTTTACGGCTTTCCTCAATAGCCAGACATATGCTTGCTGACTGGTGGACCTCGGCGATGTTAGACACTGGAGCAAGAGCAGAGCGCAACGCCGTCTGAAATCTGTCATAATTTACATGTGACCGCAACTGAGAAGACGCCGGAGTAACACGACATATGATATCAAAATGAATAGGTATATGATCACTTGAAGTGCCGCTATCAACTGTCGACCAATTCGTTACGCCAATTCCAGGACTAATGAACGTGAGATCTAAAACAGATTGAGTGTGTGAGCGAAGATAAGTGGCCGATCCTGAATTTAAGCACATCAGGTTGTGATCAGAAACCCAGTCCCAAAGGCGCTTGCAGCATGAATTAGTCCTAAAACCCCAAGACACACGGTGAGAATTGAAGTCCCCAGCCACGAGAACTGGGTTTTTACAGTTTACGAGTAAAAAATCCAGAGGTCTAACATCCTGGACTCCATTGGGGAAATAACAATTTGCTATTGAAAATGGAGAGCACCCAGGAAGTACAAAGTCTATTGCCAAAATCTCACAGTCAGGAGACATTTGTTGAAAAGATACCACAGCCCTGTGGCAAAATTTTGAAGAGACTAATGTTAGTAAACCCCCGCCTCTTGACTGGCGGTCTAGGCGAAATGACCGGTAATTTTTGATATGAAAATGTTTGTCGGTTGAAAGCCACGTTTCTTGCAGAATTATGACATCCGGATTAAGCTGAGTAGAAAGGCAGTGTAAATCTGTGGAAGCGGAAAGAAGAGCGACAGTTCCACTGCAGAACTCGCAACGACGCTATGGTTGCGAAAGTCTAGCAGCAGCAACTGCCTGCTCCAAAATGGTATCCTTGGGTTTAGTGCCAAGCTGCTTCTTCTTTGATTTGGGCTGAGTGCCCTGAGAAGACAACGAATGAGACATGGGGGACCCACTGCGCTTAAGAAGCCGCGCATCAGGCTCCACCATCTCGGAATCATACATTATATCAACATCCCTCGAAGTACCCGAGGTAGGTACAGATGAGAAGGGATGAAAGAACTTACCCGAAGGGAGGCAAAGGATGAAGAGTTTAGTAAATCTCTTACACAGGCGAGGTCTGGCGATCTGCACAGAATCCCACCGCGTCCAAACTGGCGAACCTCTGAGATTGACTCATAATGAGAAGTCGCCGACTGGAGAGCAGCCCGAACAGCACCAGGGTTGTTCATCCTGATAGCACCACCATCCTTAGGCACCAGCGCGACAGGGATACTGCCGACACCACTGCGCAAAAAAGCTTCCAACGGTAGGAGATCAGTTGACAGAGAAGCCGACCAGAGGGAACTCCCCTGGCCGGGAGACTGGGTGGACATAGTCCGGGCTTACTGCCTTACCGCGCAAAGACGCAGAGAGAAAATGCCACAATCAGCCACCCGAAACTTAGCCGATCGTTCCCAGCAGAGCAGAGCCGTCGGGGCAGCGATGAACAGGACGAACGCCACTGGGTCGAACGATGTCCTAAGCATGACATATACCTACGAAGGGGGATTGGCCAAGGTTCACTAGATAATCCCAATGAGGTATTTGCGCGGGGAAAAATGGGCGCGCGAAGACTGAATCAAAATAAAATTGAACAAGTCAACTGAATTAAAGAAATATGATTACCAGGAATAGAATCGAGCATTGTTGGACATGCGACAAAGTATTGTATACAGCTAAAAAGGTAATCGATCAGTTGCACTTATGTAATCATGAAGGTAGTCGCTAACACTGCTTAACGGGAATCCCTTTGCGCTCGCACCGAACGAAAGAAGAACTGGAAGACGTAGAGGGAGTCCTAACCTCGAAAGTGGGACCTCCAAATACTGCTTTCCTTGAACTGCGAACCGCCGGCAAGACAGGAGAAAATGATCTAATGTTTAAACTTGCCCACATGAGACACAAAGGTTTGTCGCAGCGAACTCACATCTGCATAAATACAAATTTAAATGAGGGATTCTGCATCGCAGAAGCGTCATTGACACCTCAGAATGCCTTGATTTACACCACCGGATATTCGATGGGTATTGTAAGTGGTGAAAATCCACGGTATTGGTCACTGGATCACTCAAGTTTGCTGAAATTTGTTGGAAGCGCTGGAAACGTGGTTTCCAGCAGAATGAGGTGAGGGACGGGATAGATTACTAGAGCGCTGAGAGATGATCTTGCCAATAAATCAGCCACCTCTTTAAAATAGACGCCCGAATGCCGAAGTACCCAGACCAAGCGGATATCACGCACTGTGCGCGGAACAAGAAACCTAAGCGAACGATTCAATAAAACTTTTCCTGAATTTTGGAGAGAGACTAGAACTGAAAGGCAGTCTGCAAGAATAAGAACCCATGCTACATTCCTGGGTAGTTTGAGAAGAGCCAAAACAATGGCCAGAAACTCTGCGAAGAATATAGGAGTATAATCTGGGATACGAACGGAATAGCTCCAAGCCAGCTCCTGCGAATATATCCCATTCGCCGCCTTCTAACAGCTGCCGGAGGCATCAGTGGAAATAACAGTATGAAGAGGAAAATTCTGTAGGTGTTCAGAAAGGAGACCATTTAGGATAATTGCGGGCATATGTTTCGCATGGGACGGAAAAATATGGTCTTAATAGAAGACGGGGGGACCCTGCGAATTCCGCAACTTGTTGTAAGGAGATCAGATCAACCTGAAGCGGGGCTAACAGATTCTGCGTGAACCTAACTTGCGGAAGCTGATAGCGTGGCCAATGATTAGCGAGAAACAGGTGTGGTTGGGATAGAAAAATGGGTATACTACCGCCGGGGGGCGGGTCAAAGGACCTGAGGAAAGTACCCACTGTTAGTAGTTGGAAGCGGGAAAAGAGATCCGGGATACGGGCTTCCAGATAAAGGACCGCGTTTGAAGCTGATTTTGGGAGCCCGAGGCATAGCCGTAGAGCATGCCTTTCCAGTAAAGCTAATGACTGCAGCTTGTAGTTTGCGCTACCAGAGAACAAGACGCAACCAAATTCCAGAATCGGTCTTATATAAGCATTATAGAGCAAAAGTAACGTGTCACGACGCATGCCAAACTTTTTATTGCCAAATCGTGTCAGCCGGCCCAGAGCACGTTCCCCTTTAATAACATTATTCTTAATATGGTGTCGCCAGTCGAACGCTTAATGGCTGTTGTTGGTGTTGTTGTTGTTGCTGAATCTTATTCCTCTTCTTCTTCGTCCTCTTAAGACATGGCACATACCCACACGGGAGGATTGGCCAAGGTGTAGTGGCATAAACACGGAAATTTCCATAGGAGATTACGACAAAATTGTAGCACCAAGCGTGAATTTTGAAAAATTCATCAATAAAAACGACAGAGGAATATTGAAAGTAAAATAAAAGACAGCATTTTGGTGAAAAAAGAAGAGCTCGAAGAATTTCAAAAGAATTTAATCTGCTATGCCTAACGGTCGTCGTCTTCCTACTTGCGGGTATTGCTGTGGTTCGATGGTGATGAATAAAGCTTTAAAGAATGCGCACGGAGCACAGAGAAGCAGAATGAGCGACAAACCGGTGCTCACTAGCTGGTAAAGCTTTTTCATCTCGCAGAGAATTTATACACAAAAATAACAAAATTATCTCTTGTGCGCCTCGCTCAGACAACCAAGAGACGAAGAAGGCATGCGAAGATAAAAAATTATATCAAGAAATAAATTTCAGTATTGCACAATGGAATCGAAGGCTAACCCCTTATTTTCTCGTTTTGCAATAAAAACTGCTTCCAAAATTTTACGTACCGCTTCGTGGCGAATGGCGGAATAAAATTGACACCATTTACGCCTTGCGGTGTCAAACCGCGTAATTCAGAGAGAGCAAATTTATACCTTTTTACGTCCACCAATATCACCTTTTCCTTACTTTTACATAGAATGTAATTGTGTTCAATTTTTGTTTTTTTCGCCATTTTTTATTTTGTTTTGCAACCACCCAACCTGTACGGACGCCCCGTTTTATTTATTGCCTTGGAAACCTTGAGGGACTAACAAGTTAAATTAGACTAAATCCTTTCTTCACAGTACGATCCACGTCTCCACCAGCAGTAAGACCTCATTCTCACAGCCGGTTTTTCCCTTGCTTCGTCTCTTGCGCCGAGCCAGCGTTTGATGGAGGCAGAGTGTTTGGACCGGTCACTCCCCGAAATCGGGTGGCGGGAGCAGTAGGCTCTTACTCTACACTTGCAATGAGTCGCGGCGACGAAGCCCCGCTCCAGTGAGAACACGGCCGTCACAGCGCAAGCTCGCTTCTCCCCTTCGCACGTTACTCGACATCGCTGCTTTCGTGATGCGAGCGAGCGAGCGGTGGTGGACCGGATGCGCAAGCACGGAGGGAAATGAGATGGCTTTTTTTCTGCCCTACCTCGATAAACGCCCGCTGCATAGGGACGGAGAGCTGATTCCGGTTTCTTTTAATTTCGCAATATACCCAGTGCCCCAGCTAAACGCGGTTTCTTGCAAAGCTTTGTGTTTGCAAACCTTAGACCATGGAGGGAAAAGAAAAACCCAGAAGGCAGCGTCCGGCGATAGCCTTGAAGCCTAGCCATATAAAATAAAAAGGAAGGAGTCATTATATCTTCACGCTAATGTCAACACGCTTGTGTTTGTGCTTTCGATGGAAATAAGGTTTATTGGAATTTGAAAATCCAGAGACATGGACTTCCACAAGCTTATGCTGAGAGCTGAAATGCTCGCGTTCGCGAAAGAGTAAACGATGGCTTTTCACGAGGAAAAAAAAAAACGAGATACAATGAGGAAAGGGAGTCGGCGCAAAAGAAGGCACTTGAAGCTGAAGAGAAAGCGACGCGGATGGGAGAATCAGAAGATCAGAGAATGGCACAGGAGGAAGAAGTTCTCGAGATCAAGTTGCGTCTTACTTATACTAGCGTTGAGTCGGTGCCAGAGGCGACAGGTTTTTATTTGGGTGTTACAGTTCCACGCCCAACAATTGTTTGCCCACGAAAGCTGCTGGATTCTTCTGACTTCTGATGGCTTCTAGTGCCTACTTGCGTCGCTTTGAGAGAATAACTGTAAGACAAGGATGGGGCAAGAGCGAGTGGGCAACAGAGCCTTTGTCTGGCGGGCGAGGTCTTAGTAGTTTTCGACAGAATGCCCGTACCAGAGTCGACATACTATGATAACGCGAAGAAAACACTTCTACACAGGTTCCGCTTAGCCGTAGGTTTCAGTGTGAGCTTTCGAGGTAGCAAACCAAACGATGCGGAAACAACTAAGAAGTTCGCATCGAGATTGTCGAACTACTTTGAAAGACAGCTGGAAAAGTCCGAGGTAGAGAAATCATACGAATAGTTGGAAGTCGTCATGGCGCAGAGCAGTTTTCGTCCTGCTGTCACCAAGGTTGACCGTATTCGTAAAAGAGAGGAGGTTGAAGACAGTAAAGTATTCACAGAGTATGCAGATCAGTTCATGCAGGCTCAAGGCAATAGAAACCTAGGAAAGAATATAGAAGACATCGGCAGATGTTCAACTCTGGAAAGCGAGGAGTGCAAAGTTACACATTCAAGCACACCCCGAGGGGTTTCTTGAGAATCGCATTGGACACCGTGCCACGGGCTATAGGTTTCTGGAATCAGCATGGAGACCTGGTTAATCTACCAAAACTGCAGTAAAAAGGCCACCGAGCAGAATAACGCAGATTTCTAACGAAAGAAAAGGCCGCGTGTATCTTACATCCCATGATAAGCTTACACGAGCTCAAAGGGGACACCGATCACCGTTTTGAGAGACAGTGGAAGAAACACTGTCCCGATGAGAAGAGGCATAGTTAAAGACAAGGCGCTTAGAGGTCAAGTGGCGTCAGTCTTACTGGTTGACAGCACGGTTCGCTAACTTCCCGAGGCAATGATTAGCAATTCTCCCTCGTACTAGTCGGGACCGGTGGTGTCACAATGCTCAGATGAACATCTGTATTACCTGGTGCTGGGAAACATCACGGGCGTAAGAAAGGTTGATGATACCGAAGCCGGCTGTACCTCTAGAGATGTGAGGAGGAAACACATGAAAAGACAAGCGTGGATGTAGTTTCACACGAAATAAAAATTGGCTTTGGTTTAGCTCTGGTTAACCCTAGTTCAATTGCGAAAGCGTCGTTTCTTCGGCACGTAGTCTACGCAGCGTCTCATTCCGACGCTATCGAGAACTCAAACCGGTCTCTTCCGCAGTTGAAGAGTCAATACGGGACGTGGCACGACTTCTAGCCGCATCTTCGTTACGACGCTTCTGGAGTCGTCCGGCGCGTTCTTCTGTCATCTCTTGGGCGTGTTGTCTCTTCCTCGCTTAGTTCTGTCGTTGTCGCCTCTCTTTCGCGCTCACCATAACGACTACAATGCACTGAGGTGAAGCGCATATATGTATACCCCCCGCGAGGCGGCACCTCCTCTCCCTCTACAACAGCGGAGCACATCTGGTGGAGCGAGCGTCGGCGGCAGCGCCATCTGTTGGAGCGCATCTGCGGTGTTCTAGGCAACGGAGTCTAAAGGTCGTTCGTCGGCCACGGCATACGGCTGAAGTGCGCGACGAGTCGAAATGGCTCGCTGGCTGGCGTAGTGTTGCTTTCGCAACAAAAAGCGTTGAAACGCCAATGATTTCCTCCGCTGTACGGATCAGAGCAAGAAAGGCAGCGCAGGGAAAGATATCCAAACTGAAAGTACCTGCGGCGGAGCTCCTGACGGTGACTCGCGAGAGTGCAGCGCAAGAGCAAAGAAACGACGGGTCACTGGCGGATTGTTTCAAGAAGGTTGTGAAAATTCTAAAAAGAAAAAATGCCGAACAACTCTTTAATTTCTCATTCGAGACAGCCTATTGTACAAAAAAAAAAGGTAGACGGACTCCGTGCGCTGATTTATGCCCAGTCTAAGCAACTCGTATCCTTCTTTCTCGACTGACTTATGTGCAACCAGTGGCAAGGGGTACTCCCTGACGTGTATGGGCTGCTCGGTGGTCAGGCGAAGCTCGCTCTCATGAACAGTGTCGTAGCGTTCGAGACGACGCCTAAGTTTATCCTTCTTTTCTGCATCTAGGGAGGGGCTAAGCACCGCGGCTTCTCGTAAGGATACCTTTCTTGTATTGAAAGTTGGCACCTTCCCCTCGATCTTGCTCTTCACTGATGACCATACAGGCGATCATATGGTCGGCATTATTGCTCCTCTCGTCATATCTGTTCAGCTCATTTATGTGGAAGATACTTTTGTTTCCGTTCGATAGCAGCTCGTTGTCTAGTTCCATCTCTCCTGCTACTGAAAATGAATTCTTCCTCTGCCTTTATGTTGTCACTAGGAAGCATTATCAAGACCTTTTTCTCCTGGGTTCAGCTTTAGATACAATTTTCAGTTATAAAATTTTTTGTACTTCTCGTTCGCGGCATCAAGGTAGGCTACATGCAATACCGTAGTTTTCATGCAACCTCTCTCATTCCCAGCCCTTAAGGGTGCCTGGTCTTCTGTTCGGTTTAAAATTCTTTATTTGAACAAAGCTCTCGAAGGATAGTTAATGGTCCTCTGGCGGATCTAGTGTAGAGCATTTCAAATGTAGAGAGGCCTAAATTTGACTGCGGGACCTCCCGACATGCAAATAGCAGTGCTGGGAGGTACCCATCCCAACCAGCAGGTCTTGGCCCATTTTTCTCAGCATGTGCTTCATTATCCCATTGATTATTTGCTTCATTGGCATGAGACTACTCATTTCCTTCGTCAGGTCTGAAGTGAAATATCATCCCGGTCTGTGAGAATCTTCTTCTGTATATCGCATAGCGAGAACATCTCAAGGAGCGCTTCTGCAGCTTCGACTGTATCGATAGTTTTCAGCGCAATGGCACCCAGGTATTTTGCCGCCATCTTCACCAGGGTGATGGCATAGCGATTTCCTTTCTTGGAAGAGGCGGTTATAGGTCCAATTATATCGACTGCCACTCTGTGGAAATGCATTTCAATGGTAGGCATAGTTCCAAACGGCGCTTTCCCTACTTTTCCTTTCTGTATCGTGCTTTTGCTTATATTAGCTGATTTGGCATATCGCTTCACGTCGGTTTGGAGGCCTGGCGAACAGAATTCTCAGTTCTTGTGTTGACTTTGTTCTTGGCACCTTGGTGGCCAGCCGTAATCAAATCGTGGCCTACATACATGACATCATCATCATCATCATCATCATCATCATCATCATCATCAGCCTTACTACACCCACTGCAGGGCAAAGGCCTCTCCCATGTCTCTCCAATTAACCCTATCCTTTGCCAGCTGCATCCACCCTTTGCCTGCAAACTTCTTAATCTCATCCGCCCACCTAACGTTCTGCCGCCCCCTGCTACGCTTACTTTCTCTTGGAACCCACTCCGTTACCCTTAAAGACCAGCGGTTATCCTGCCTTCGAATTACATGCCCTGCCCAAGCCCATTTCTTTCTCTTGATTTCGACTAGGATTTCATTAACCCGTGTTTGTTCCCTCACCCACTCTGCCCGCTTCCGATCTCTTAACGTTACACCTATCATTTTTCTTTCCATGGCTCGCTGCGTTTTCCTTAACTTAAGCTGAACTCTTTTCGTTAGCCTCCACGTTTCTGCCCCGTAGGTGAGTACCGGTAAGATCATGCTGTTGTACACTTTCCTCTTGAGGGAAATTGGTAAACTGCCACTCATGATCTGCGAGAATTTGCCATATGCGCTCCACCCCATTCTTATCCTTCTAGTTATCTCCCTCTCATGATCAGGATTAGCTGTCACTACCTGCCCTAAGTAGACGTATTCCGGCACAATTTCTATGCTCTCGCTGCCAATTGTGAACTGTTGTTCCCTTGCTAGGCTGTTGAACATTATCTTGGTTTTCTGCATGTTAATTTTTAGACCCATCGATCTGCTCTGCCTGTCTAACTCGTTGATCATGATTTGCAGTTCACCTCCTGAGTGACTCAGCAAGGCAATGTCATCAGCAAATCGCAGATTATTTAGGTATTCTCCATTTATTCTTATTCCCAACTGTTCCCAATTCAGGCCTCGAAATACCTCCTGCAAACATGCGGTGAACAGCATTGGCGAGATCGTGTCTCCTTGCCTGACGCCCTTTCTTATTGGAATTTTATTGCTGACTTTATGGAGGACTATAGTAGCTGTGCAGTTGCTATATATATCTTCCAGTATTTTGACATAAGGCTCTTCTACCCCCTGATTACGCAATGCCTGTATGACTGCTGAGGTTTCCACTGAGTCGAATGCTTTCTCGTAATCAATGAAAGCTATATATAAAGGTTGGTTATATTCTGCGCATTTCTCTATCACCTGATTGATAGCGTGAATATGATCTATTGTGGAATATCCTTTACGAAAGCCTGCCTGATCATTTGGTTGATTAAAGTCTAACGTTGCCCTGACTCTATTAGCGATTACCTTAGTAAGTACTTTGTAGGCAACGGATAGTAAGCTGATCGGCCTGTAATTTTTCAAGTCCTTGGCGTCTCCCTTCTTATGAATTAAGATAATGTTTGCATTCTTCCAAGCTTCTGGTACAGTCGAGGTCATAAGGCATTGCGTATACAGGGTGGCTAGTTTTTCTAGCACGATGTACCCTCCATCCTTCAACAGATCTGCTGTTACCTGATCCTCCCCAGCTGCTTTTCCCCTTTTCATTGCTTCTAAGGCTTTCTTTACTTCATCTTTCGTTACTGGCGGGATGACGCATTGCTGTGCACTGCTGTCTTTCTCTTTAGCGCTCTGATTACATTGGCTACTTTACAGGTCTGTATAGAATTCCTCGGCTACGTTAACTATCTTATCCATATTGCTAATGACATTGCCCTGCTTGTCTCTTAATGCATACATCTGGTTTTTACCTATGCCTAGTTTCCTCTTCAATGTTTTTAGGCTACCTCCGGTCTTTATAGCATGCTCGATTCTCTCCATATTAAACTTCCTTATGTCGGCTACCTTGCGCTTATTTATTAACTTTGATAGCTCCGTTAGTTCTATTCTATCGGTAGTGCTAGATGCCTTCATGTTTTGGCGCTTCTTAATCAGATCTTTCGTCACCTGAGATAGCTTCCCGGTATCTTTTCGAACTGTACTGCCACCTACTTCTACTGCGCACTCCGTAATTATTGATGTCAGATTATCGTGCATTGAATTAACATCAAGATCATCTTCCTCAGTTAAAGCCGAATATCTGTTTTGCAGCGCTATCCTAAACTCCTGTGCTTTCCCTCTTACGGCTAACTCGTTAATGGTGTTCTTCTTCGCTAGCTTCTTCCGTTCCCTCTTCATGTCTAACCTAATTCTAGACCTTACCATTCTATGGTCGCTGCAACGCACCCTTCCGAGGACGGCCACATCCTGAATGATGTCAGGTTTAGCGCATAGTATGAAGTCGATTTCATTTTTAATCTCACCACTGGGGCTCTTCCAGGTCCATTTCCTGTTTTCTCGTTTGCGGAAGAAGGTATTCATGATCCGTAAATTATTTCTATCCGCGAATTCGACAAATAACTCTCCCCTGCTATTTCTAGAGCCTATCCCATAGTCACCTACCGCGTGGTCGTCAGCCTGCTTCTTGCCCACCTTCGCATTGAAGTCGCCCATCAGTACAGTGTACTGCGATTTTACTCTATTCATTGCTGATTCTACGTCCTCATAGAAGCTTTCAACGGTCTGGTCATCATGGCTGGATGTGGGTGCGTAGGCCTGCACCACTTTCAGCTTGTACCTCCTATTCAGCCTAATTACTATGGCTGCTACCCTCTCGTTAATACTGTAGAACTCCTCTACGTTGCCAGCTATATCCTTATTAATGAGGAAACCCACACCTAGTTCTCGTCTATCCTCTAACCCGCGATAGCACAGTATGTGTCCGTCCTTTAGTACTGTATACGCCTCACCTGTCCTCCTAACTTCGCTAAGCCCTATCACATCCCATTTAATTCCCGCTAGTTCCTCAAACAGCACTGCTAGGCTAGCCTCACTAGCTAAAGTTCTAGCGTTAAACGTTGCCAGGTTCAGATTCCAATGGCGGCCTGTCCGGAGCCAGAGATTCTTAGCACCCTCCGCTGCGTCACAGGTCTGACCGCCGCCGTGGTCAGTTGCTCTGCAGCCGCTGGGGACTGAGGGCCGAGGGTTAATTGGTTTGATCATAGAAGGTTGTGGCCAAGTACTACACCAGGGTGGCCAAATCCTGCTCTGGTGAGGGAGTGCGTTGTCGGTTTTGGTCACCGAGATCAGGCCGCACTCCAGGCCTGGTTATGCAATTCCATCGACACGCGGCATTTTTTTTTTAAACCCGGTGGAGAATTGCGCGGCACCAGGATTTGAACCCCGGTCCTCTTGCACGCGAGGCGGATGTTCTACCTCTACGCCATCGCTGCTACCTACGCCATCGCTACATACATGACAGCTGGACGCAATTTTTTGGGTATCACAAGCTGCAGGACTTCTCTTTCTGAGGTAAACAAGGAGTGGCCTGACGGAGCACACGACACAAACGTAACAGCGGCCACTGTCTTGCTGATATTCCGAGGGAGCTCGGCTGCTGTTTTTTTTTCTGCACCGGGCCGTTTCGCTGCCCAACTCGCCCCTCGGGCGCCGACGACGAAACTCGATCCTGAGCAAACGATCTACGCTCGAAAAACGGAATTTCTCCGCAATTTACCCGTCTCCTTTGGCGCCCCGTCACGCTCACGCGCATAGAAACACACGGGCAAGCTCAAAGGAGGGCACACGGGAGACAAAAAGTATAACAGGCACGAATAAAGGATGCCTTTCGTGGAAGACGCACTCTTCCTTAACCCCCCCCCTCCCCCCGAAAACAAAGAATACGCAACAACCTCCTGGCCCCAGCAGTCGCAACACTGCACACAAAACTCGAGGAGGTAGAGAAGCTGTACCGGCCTTCGCAATGTGGATTCCTTGTGCTGTTTCATAACACACGCTCGGACTTGGTTATCTCTTCCGTGGATCACTTCGACGGCCTTCCCCATCTTCCATATGTGTCGCGAAGCCTTTCCTCCCTTATGAGACCTGTCTCCGACCGAGGTCTGTCGAGCCTGTTGTTTGTCGGAAGAGTGCGCCGACCTTAGCGTCATAAGATACTCCTTCCGCCGTCGCCTCCAAAATTGCTCCAGCTACTCGTTTACGGAGCATCCACATTCGTGCCACAGCTTCCGAGGACAAACTGCGATCTTGACATCGAGAAGGTAGCGCCGTTAGTGTCTTTCCTGTCAGAAAATGCGCCAGAGTTAGAATATTGGGGTGTTCTGGCGATGAAGAAATGTAGGTTAGGGGCGCGAGTCAATCCTTTCCATCTCCTGCAGTACTGTGGTAAGCTGTTGGAAGGTGAGTCTAGCCTGGCTGAGGATTTTACGGAGGCAAACTTTCCCACTCCTCGCCATCCTTTCCCAGAATCTACCCCACCATGCTTATCTCTCTATATGATGAATTTACATTCGATGCGTGTCTTTGCGCAGTTGTCGTAGAAAGTTCCCAGTAGGAACACTTCCCATGATAGGTTCCAGACAAGCTCTAGACCGACTGCTCTGGTAACTGCGCAAGAGAAGAGAGCAGTGTAATATTTGGAGACCGTGTCCTTCTCCTTAGTGAAGAGTAGCTGGGCGAGAAGTCTATGCCGACCACTTAAAGCGGTTTAGGACTGCAAACTATTTCTTTCGGTAAGGGCGCTGTGGGAGCTTCTCCCGGCTTCGCGCGACCTTTGGCTTTGAGACAGATGTTTACACCCTTTTTTATTTGTTGAAGTTCGCGCGAGACCCAAAACCTTTATCTCACTTCTGTGAGGGTGTCTCCAAAGCCGACGTGTAATGTTCGTTAATGAGTGTCTTAAATAACGAGCTCTGTGAACGGATGGCTGGGAGGGAGGAGCAGTGGATGCTTAACCTGTTCATTCTCGTCATAGAATTGCAGCCGTCCTCCCAGTCGTAGCAGTCCTTCAGGTCCAAAATGAGCTGTAACTTCTGTAAGCTTGATTGAGATTTCAATGAGAGCCCTTGGCAAAGACGGGATGTATCATCCGTCTACCTGAACGGCTTTCAACCAGTATGCTTCGGCCTTCTCTATCTCCCGTCGCTTGACAAGAAGAAACCTTGCCTAACGACTCCTGGAAGCACTTATGAATCGAGCACCCATGCAGTTATCCGTAAAACGTGAAAAAAACTACGGTTTTAGCAAAGTCGAAGATCGGCATAAATGCCCTTAATTGCAACACCTTTACTTCTTTCATTTCTTTCGAACCTTCCTCCGTCGTTGGGACGTAACTGTCATTCATAGGTGGCCAGGGGTGAAACTCTCGCCTTCTCAAAAGTTAGTTCCATATAAACGCTGCCGTTGGAGTTCTGAAGTCGTAGGTAGGCGCATGTCTGCTACGCTCGCTGACTGGCGTCGCAGATGTGCAACTGTACACTCTGGGGTTGAACTACCGGAGCAGCGCGGGGTACGGTCAGTGAACAAAGCTCTATTTCCCCCACTTCCACCCTTCCCACTTCCTGTCGATGTCATTGGGCAATTTATCATCCCTACCAATGTGTCGTTGCAAAAATTCCTGAAACAGTGCCTTGGCTTCTTTGGTAAATGGCACTAGCAGTCCAAGAGGATCAAATATATGGGGGATGGGTTGTAGAACAAGTGTTTTGCAGTTGTTTTCTCTCTCCGAAACACTTGAGAGGGACTTGATGGTCATGGTGATCGTGTCCTTTGCAGGATTTCAAAATTTTTGCTGTTCCAATTGAGTCATTCAGTTCCTTTTCCGACGCAAATAGGCTTTGCAAGCGATTTGAGTTAGACGAACAATTTCAGAGACTCATTCCGCAAGCTCCAATATTATCGTTTGCCTGCGCGAAAATCTCCTTCGCATTCTTTTCCGTGTCTGCCAGAACAAAAAGGTCGTCGACATTGAATGTCTCCGCAGAAGCGGAGCTTTTCTCTGCATTTGCTCCTCAGCTGCCTTAAGGTGATATTAGATAACGGCATTTAGCAGGAAACAGTTAGCGTTTGTGCTAGACGGCACATGCTTCATTCGCCACTCATGTGTTTCAAGATCAGGTTATTCGGTTGATGGCAAGCCGTTTAACCAGAGAAAGCGGAGGGAGTCTCGAATTTCTTTTCGGCCTCTGATTTGCAAGAATGCCCTTTCAATGTCAGCTGTCAAAGCCATGTGATGAAGTGGAAAATGAATCAGCAGCTTGAACAGATCTCTAAAAGACAAAGCTTCTTCTCCAAATGTTCGTTCTGGGAGGAAGATCCTTGCTCATGTGAGGAGGCGTCAAAGACTATGCGTAGCTTTGTCGTTCTTGAGTCTCTGCGCAAAACAGCGCAGTGTGGCATTTAATGGACCATAAAGGGCGGCTTGGTCGTCAGGTGTTACACGTTCGGCTTAGCTCATATCTATGTAACTGCGCACTTTACTTTCATAAACCGCGCCAACTTCTGGAGTGCGCTGAATCCTTTTCGCTAGGCTCTTCAGTCGCTTTAGTGCCTTGGAGCGGCTGTCACAAAGATGTCCATTTCTTTCTTTCCAAGGAAGGGATAGATCGAAGCGGCTGTTCTTCAGATTGGTGTTTCTTTCAAACTGACAAACAATCGCTTGCGCTCATCATTCGGCCCTCTGGTGTGATCTATAATACCAATGCTTTACAAGTCCCAGAAGCATTTCACAAGTCTTTTGAGTGCTTTTAAGGACTGTGCTTACTCCCAGGACACAGAAGTTGGCTGAATTGTCAACTGAGGTATGAACTGATATCCGATCCTGAAACATCCAACCGAAGACCGACCCCAGCGCAACCAAGTCAGCGTTCTTCTGGGAGCGTTGAATTTCGCCCGTCATTAATTTCCACAGGCGTTCAGCGGCTGTAACGAGACCGATTCCGGGAACCGCTGGCATTTATGGAAAAGAAGCTTGTCCGCGATGGGCCGTCCTATCTCTTCTATTGCTCTGACAAAGTCGTTTTCGACTATGTCTTTGCAGATGAATGGTACCTCAATGGCCTGTATAATATGTTTCTTGTCATCGTATTGACTGCGAACAGGCACCCCTACAAGGCGACGCTTTTGTGTTGCTGATGTGGCTGTCACAAATGTATCTGGTCGGAAAGAGGTCTTTCCACTGTCTTTCACGCGTAGAAATTTATAGATGCAATCACGGATGAAAGGGCCGTGACTGCCCCCATCCACGATCTGTAACTGCGCCTACATCCTCCAAGAGCCTAAAGCCGGCAGGATGCGCAGATTACTTTTATTGTTGATGAAATTCCGGCTGCTTGCATGCAAGCTGTTAATATCCAATCTTAGAGTCGCCTCTTGTTTCTTCGGCATCCAGTTTGGGATGCACATTCATAGTACATGTCTGTCGCTACACATTGCGTTTTTCAGTCGGCAGCGGCTGTCTTCCGTACGATGTTTCTCAAGGTGCATCGGAAGCAGTGGTTGTCACTTTTAAGTCTTTGCAGTCTTTCTTCCCGTTTTATTCACTGTCGCAATCCGTAGCGTTGTTATTAAGTGAGCTGCAGAATAAAGCACTGTTCTCTTCACTGTGAGGTTGCGTGCAGTAGAGCCGACATCGGCAGCAGGGATACCGATTTCCTTTAGCTTTTTTGTCTGACTCGTTTGTTGTCTCTATTGTTGCCAATACCGCTCTTTTCCCGGCTCTCAACTTCGACTGTCACTAAAGTCAGAAGTTGTTGCAGCTGACCGTCTGTAGGACACGTGACAGATGTACCCTCACCGTTCTGAGTGTCGGTAGCTGAACGCAACCACTCCTGATTGTTGGCCAGCCGTTTATAAGAGCCAACGGCGGTGTCGGTTGGTAGGGTTTTCAAAAGAATGTCTATCATCATGGTAGAATAAGTGGTCGAGCTCACTTACAATCCATTCACTCCGCGCACAGGGTGTTGAACGTGATCCACAAGCTTCAGCAGGCCTCGCACGTCGTCCAATGATGTCACGGACGCTAGTAATCTCAGATGGGCAAGGCGCTCCTGCATAATCTGTCGGGTGTTGCCAAAGCGCGTGGGCCGAATGATTACAGCATCGTCGTACCACTCCCCTGTCGCCTGTCATCCGGCTATCCATGACGCTGCTGCTCCGCTAAGAAAGCTTCTCAAGTGATGAAACTCTTCTCCCTCGGAGAGGTTTCCATCCTCATCAAAGGCTTCATTAAACTGCTACCAAAAGCCGCGCCACTGTCGAAGCTTCCCGTTGCAAGTCTGCAGCTGAACGGTGGGCAGCTTGACTGCGTTGCAATGAACAGCTTCGCCACCTCCATGTTGGCTTCCTCGTCGTGGTTCTTCTGGCTCTCTAGCCAAAATGCGAGGAGCTCTCAGGAGTTCAGCTTCTTTCGTCTTGAACTGTCCAAGCATGCCCCTGGCTGCGTCCTTGTACCGCATAACCGTCTCAAACTCAGAAGCGAAGTCTTAATAAAAAACGCAATATTCCAATTCGGCGTTCAGCTTAAGCAATTCGTCATTATTGGCTTCAAGTCTTTCAATTAGGAAGCACAGTGTTCCGATGTATGTTCTGCCCAAAGCTGCCTTGGCCTCGTTGACCAGCTTGGTATTTTGTAGTCGACACGTTGTTCTCTTTTCTTTCGCTCTCTCCAAGATTGCGTAGAACGATGACCGTGGCGTCACTCACTTGGCCGTTAGCGTCGCAACCTGGTTCCAGCTTTGAGAAGTTCTCCAAGTCGTGGAGATTGCAGTTCCCAGGTTTTGGCACCATGTTGTGAAAGGTGACAGACCGGAATCGTGCGACGGTGAATATTGAGGAAACAGTGACGACACGGAGACGCATTCTTCAACAGACAAAAAATGAAAACTTTATTACCTTTACGGTACGGATACACAAACAGTGGTCAGACGCGGGACACGACACAAACGTCTCTCTTCCTTGCCATCGAGAAGGTCCCCCGTCTTGCCCAGAGCCAGAGGGGGCCCGCCCGCTTTCAGTTGCACCCGGCCCTTTCGCTGCCCAAGTCGCCTCACGTGAGCCGCCGTCGAAACCCGATCCCGGGCCAGCCATCAGCGCTCAATAAATTGGGATTGTCCCCGCACTGCTCTGGTCCCTTTTGGCACACCGTCGCGCACATGAGCGTAGGGAACACACCCACAAATTGAAAAGAAGGGCACACGGTCGACGAAAAACACATACAGGAGTAAACGATTCTGTTCGTCGAAGACGCGCTCTCACTTCACCCAAAAAATAATGCAGAACAGACCTCACGTGGTCCGTAAAAAGGGCGGATAGCAAAAACAGTTTTCATAAACCATAAATTTGTACAGAGATATAGAATGAATGTTTTAACACACGGCACAAAACATCCATACAGAGAGTCACTAAGATACATTGCGAATACATATACGAGTATCACACAAAATGTAAAGGTGTTTATTTATGCGAAATCATTACCTGGCTTTAATAATAATAATAATAATTGGTTTTTGGGGAAAGGAAATGGCGCAGTATCTGTCTCATATATCGTTGGACACCTGAACCGCGCCGTAAGGGAAGGGATAAAGGAGGGAGTGAAAGAAGATAGGAAGAATAGGTACCGTAGTGGAGGGCTCCGGAATAATTTCGACCACCTGGGGATTTTTAACGTGCACTGACATCGCACAGCACACGGGCGCCTTAGCGTTTTTCCTCCATAAAAACGCAGCCGCCGCGGTCGGGTTCGAACCCGGGAACTCCGGATCAGTAGTCGAGCGCGCTAACCACTGAGCCACAGCGACGGGGTTCGCGGTTTCGAGTCTTACAGAAAGTGGACGCAAAGCACATATCGGCAGCGCTTGCATTGTTCGAGGAACAGTTAGCAGTAAAGGAATGAAAATATGATAAAATGTCTATGCGCGTCAAGTGTGGATGATGTGCAGTAATTAGTTAATTAGTTAGAGGCGAAAAAGATGATTTGACGTCGAAATATTCGCGCATATCGATATAGTCGGTGGACAACAAAACAGTCGTGGACGTCGAAATTGTAGAGAAATACGCACAAAGCCGGATGAAGCTTTGAGATGGATTGAAATGTGACTAATGAACGATAATTAATCAAACAAAAACATTGGTTGATGTGTAGTAATTAGAGGCGAATAAAAATCATGGATGTCGATGTTGTGGGAGGATGTCAAAAAAGCCTAGGACATAGAAAGAGTATAAAACGAAAAAAGAAGAGGTTCATAAAAGTATGCCAGGTTTAACAAGTGTTAATTTATATAACAGTAAAAATAAATTTGTAAGTTACGGAAAACATGCTGAAAAACAGAAGCGAACGACGAAAAGCGCTTAGACGTCACAAAACTGAAGCGAAGAGAGGCGATGAGTATGGAAAAGGCGTCAATGCTCTCGCATTCTCCCAATGCGTGTCGCCGCAGTGATCTCTTTCTCGAAGCGCAGTTCCGTGGGCGCTGGACGAAGAACTGCACGGTGGACACACTAACAGGCGTCCCTGAGTATCTTCGCTCCGCTTCGTCTACCTCTTCGCTGCGCTCCTTGAACTGCTGCCACTCGGTACCATTGCAATACATGTAATCATAGCATACCATAACATGAATGAATGAACTAATATATGAATGTTTATTTGACAGAAATACAAAGGAACTCTGTCGAGGATGGTGACAAAAAGCAACGAATGCCTGAATAACGGTCAGTCCCCTTTCCGAATACACAAAACACTCATGCAAAACATTGATGCATGTAAACGGTATCTAAAAAACGTTAATGTGTAAGCATTACTAGTGCCGTTACAGGAAAAGCCGGCGGCGTGCATTAATATACTCAACGAGGTTCAGAAAACCACCGCATGCCGACCACCGCGTATGTATGTATGTATGTATGTATGTATTTATGTATGTATGTATGTATGTATGTATGTATGTATGTATGTATGTATGTATGTATGTATGTATGTATGTATGTATGTATGTATGTATGTATGTATGTATGTTTATATATATATATATATATATATATATATATATATATATATATATATATATATATATATATATATATATATATATATATATATATATAGTATAGAAAGATAAACGTATTTGGTTGCTAGAGGCAAATATTCAAAGTTGAAAACGCTTCATTTAGCCATAGATTTATTTTGAGTCGACGTTTCGGACAGAGCCTGTCCTTTCTCAAGACTGAGGTCACAGGGGTCTTCTTCCTCTTCTTAAGGAGTTGGCACTGGCACACATGTACGACACATGAAAAAAGAAACAAACGGAGGCAAAGAATACTAGAAAAGATACAGATAGAAAGGGAAAAAAGGGGAACAAATAAAAAAGAAAAACGTGTTGTCCCCCGCCGCCCACCCCGAAGCCGCGGGGTGCACCGTCTGCTCCTGTGCACCTTACACGCCGCCGCTCTGTTGCCTTGATGGGTAGCCATTATCCCCTCCCGCTCCGTGTTTTCCTTTTTTTTCCTCGTCCGGGGTCGGCTCCCCGCGGCTTCGGGGTGGGCGGCGGGGGACAACACGTTTTTCTTTTTTATTTGTTCCCCTTTTTTCTCTTTCTATCTGTATCTTTTCTAGTATTCTTTGCCTCCGTTTGTTTCTTCTGTTCATGTGTCGTACATGTGTGCCAGTGCCAACTCCTTAAGAAGAGGAAGAAGACCCCTGTGACCTCAGTCTTGAGAAAGGACAGGCTCTGTCCGAAACGTCGACTCAAAATAAATCTATGGCTAAATGAAGCGTTTTCAACTTTAAATTTTATATATTATATATATATATATATATATATATATATATATATATATATATATATATATATATATATATATATATATATATATATATATATATATAGTGACTAAACAGAGACCAATATTTTAAACAATGTTTTTAATGTTCTGGCCGTGGAACGTCCTTCATCAGAACGTACAACATATAATGCACAAAAGAATAAAAACGTAACACACACGTGGCTAAAACGCGATATGTAGGTACACGAATGTGGGTCACAATGGGTGAACAGGAGGGGCACATTGCGAAATTTCGCGCGTTAACCATCTTAGTTATAGAATGCGCCGACAGATGAATAAACGTCTCATGCTTACAGCGCAAAGATGAGAAACCAGAATTACTGGACAGCAAAAGATAAGCAGCCAGGAGTTGTACACTCTAAAAACACAAAAAACACACGGTCACTAAAACACACAGTCACGATAAAGCAGCATAAACGGTAACAGTATTGGCTTTTATTACACCCTGACAAAAAAAAAAAAAGCTTATGACGCTATCCGCCTGTTCTGTCCGAGCACAAGAAAAGAAGAAATAAGAAGCATACCCGTTCTCTGATGTAAAAAGATGAACGTAGCGAAATTTTAGCTATATGATGCAGCGGCAAATTAAACACACAGGTGCCAATAAACGCAAACTGTGTTGTGTATCTGCGCGCTCTATGGCGTCATCGATCAGCTGAGGGGGGTAATTTTGTTTAATGAGCGCGCTACGAAGTGTGGCGCAGTAGCTTTTAAAGTCAGATTGTTTCGAGCAGATACGTTTGAACCGCAGTGTTTGACTGTAGGGGACGCTCGTTTCAACATGTTTGACATGGCTACTATCAAAGTGCAAATATTGCTGGCGGTCAGTAGGTTTTCGGTACGCCGTTGTAGTCAAGCTGTCTTCGTGAAGCGAAACGGTGACGTCAAGAAAATTCACTTTACATCTAGAGTGCGTATGGGAAAACGATATCGAATGATGCAGGTTGCTGTAATCGGCTATAAATGAAAGCAGCTCGGCTTCACCATGGGGCCAAATAAGAAATATGTCATCAAAGTAACGCCTGTAGTAAAATGGTACTCATGACTGGCTTTTCAAAAATTCGGTTTCCAATAAACCCATAAATATGTTTGCATAATTAGGGCCAATGCGCCTGCCTATATTAGTGCCACTAATTTGAACATAATGCTTTGTCTTAAACTCAAAGTTCTTAAGTTCTAATATCAGTTTAATTAAGGGGCCAGTGCACCACCGTCCACTATCTTTTCAATGCGAGCTTCATTGTAGACGGCCACAACTGCCCGGATACCATCTGCATGCGGAATGTTCGTATAGAGTGAAGTGACGTCGAGGGTGACAAGCAAAGAACACTGAGGAATGACAAGATCAAGGATATCTGACAGGAAGTTAATAGTGTCCTTTGTGTAGGACGGAAATGGGGGCGGAATTATATTAATAAGCCTATCGACGTACGTAACGGGATAGATTTTCCGTAACAGTGCCGACCCCAGAAACGATGGGTTCACCCGGAATGTTTACTTTATGAATTTTTGGTAACAAGTAGAATCTACCAGCAACCGGGCTAACCGGAATGATTGTGCGAAAAACGTTTTCTGTAATTTGGTTATCATTATAAAGGTCTAGCAATGTATTCTTGTGAATTTCTTTGAATTGATTTGTGGAGTCATACATAGTTAAGAAGTCGATAAAAAGAACTGTCTGCTAGCTGCCTGTGTGTCTCTGCGACATAATCACTCCTGTTCATTACAATCTTCAGCTACACCCTTGTCAGCAGGCTTAATGATGATTTCATTACGGGATGCTAACTGCTCCATTGCTTTAGTTTCGCGTACTGAAAGATTACGGCGGGAAGGTACCTTACTCTTGTACAGCTGTATAACTCTTTTTAGTGCTATTCTGTTCCTGCTTTTTCTTTATGTGTATCGCACCACACGTTTGCGTTTAATCAACCTGTATGTTTAACTTGTCGCTGCGTCATATAGCTAAAAATTCACTACGTTCATCTTTTAACATCACAACACGGGTATGCTTCTTATTTGTTCTTGTCTTGTGCTCGGACAGAAGAGGCAGATAGCGTCATAAGCTATATATATATATATATATATATATATATATATATATATATATATATATATATATATATATATATATATATATATATATATATATATATATATATATATATATATATATATATATATATATATATATATATATATATATATATATATATATATATATATATATATATATATATATATATATATATATAAATTGTTACGGTGTGGGATGCCACGGGGTGGCCACGGGCCCGCCCAGAGAAATATAGCAGCAGTACGGAGCAGAGCCGGCGAAGCACGACCGGCGGCGGCCAAGTTTTCTCGTTCTATCTCCCTCGTGCTAGAGCCGCGCGCTCGCCGCTCGCGCTCGCTCTCCGCCTCTTCTTTTATTCCCGTATCACCTTTCCACCGGGGGGGGGGGGGGGGGGGCGGAGAAGTCAGGCCGTGCTTTGATGCAGGGTTTCCTGGGGCGATGCAATGTGGGCTCGCAGATAGGAAACGGTCACACTCTTCGTTGAATTCGAAGTGTGTGAGCTGGGCGAAGGTGTCTGCAGTCGCCGAAGAAGGTCCCACACCGGTTAGGCTAACTTCAGGGAGTTTTATGCATATTGAGCGGCGATCCGTTTATGGGACTGCATTGCGTGGGGAAGGCATGGAGCCAGCAGGCGACGATGGCACTGATGAGGACCCGGTAGCTAAGTCGGAGTCACCGCAGGCGCCGTAGACATATCGCTTCATGTTGGAAACGTGCTCTGGGAAAATGTGGTGCACACCGCATGGTCGATGCTCTGGCAGGTCTTCGAGGCGGTATGTCACGGGGCCGAGTCGGGCAACGACACGGTAAGGGCCGCGGTATCGGGGCAAGAGCTTTGCGGCACGGCCAGTCGCACGGATGGTGCGGCGAACGAGGACCAAGTCACCGGGCCGGAAGGGGGAATGTGGTGGTGCTGCCGCGTTGGCCGCTTGCACACGCGCGTGAGCCGTGAGGAGGTTGCGCTGGGCGTCGAGGCGGGCGGAATGAAGTCGTTGAGCAGATTCAGTTGGTGACGCAGTGGGATGGGGAAGGCCCAACTGCGCGTCGAGAGGGATGGAGGGCGTTCTGCCATAGACGACTGAGAACGGCGTCACATGCGTTGTTTCTTGCGCTGCAGTGTTGACTGCAAAAGCTGCAGCAGAAACAAAACGATCCCAGTTTGTGTGGGACGGAGCGACGTAGGATGCGAGTATATCCGTGAGGGTACGGTTAACACGCTCCACGAGGCCATTGCACTGTGGATGATTGACGGATGTAGTGGAATGCGCAATGCCGAAGGAGCGGAGGGCTCGCTCGAATTCATGGGACATAAAGCAGCTCCCACGGTCCGTGATGAGGCGCCGGGGAACACCGTGCCGAAGAACGAGATGCTGTTCCACAAACGCGACGGCATGAGCGGACGACGTGTCTGGAACGGGCAGTGCTTCGACACACTTGGAGAAGTAGTCGATCGCAACCAGAACAAACCGGTTGCCGGCACGCGTCTTCGGAAACGGGCCCAAATGATCCAGTCCAACCAGCTCGAAAGGTGAACTTGGTGGCGAAAAAGCCTGCGGGGGTGGCTTGGTTACACCTGTGGACGGTTTTCTGTACTGGCATGTCTGGCAGGACGCCACGTGTTCCTTGACATCTCTGGACATATTAGGCCACCAAAACCGCTCCGACACTCGTGCGTAGGTCTTGCCGCGACCAAGGTGACCAGCCGTGGGAGCGTCGTGTAAGCCACGCAAGATTTGCGACCGCAGTGTTGCCGGCACAACTGGCAACCAGACGGGTGGTCGACCACGGAGCCGCTTCACATGACACAAGAGGTCGTCCTTCATTCGATAGACCCGGCGTAGTTGGCGGAGGCCTGCGCCGGCGGCGGTGCCAAGGGAGTGGATTATGGCAGCAATGGCGGGATCTTGCGTTTGTGCAGTCCTCAGGTCCGTCAAAGCCGTCACGGAACAAGGGTGGCGAGAAAGGAAATCGGCATCTTGATGGGCAGAGCCGCGCCGATGCACTATTGTGAAATTGTACTCTTGAAGTTGCAGGGACCAGCGTGCAATCTTGGCATTCAAATGTTTGGCGGACTGCAGCCAAGTGAGAGCGCTATTGTCCGTGACTATGGTGAAGTGACGGCCGTACAGGTATGGACGGAACTTCTCGACGGCCCAGACAACGGCGAGGCACTCGAGTTCTGAAGAGTGGCGGCGGCGCTCAACGTCGGAAAGCTGGCGGCTGGCATAAGCTAGGACTTTGTGGTCACCAGACTCATCTTCTTGCAGGAGGACAGCGCCGAGCCCATCTTGGCTGGCATCCGTGTGGAGGACGATGGGGGCCGATTCGTCGTAATGGGCCAATGTAGGAGGCTCGAGGAGGGCGTGCTTGACGTCAAGAAACGCGAGCTGTTGGGCCTGCGTCCAACTCCACGGTGCATTCTTCTTCAGCAGGGCGGTCAATGGAGCGCTGCGCTTGGCAAAGTCCGGAATGAAACGACGGAAATACGAAGCAAATCCAAGGAAACTTTTGAGCTCCTTGGCGGTGGTGGGAGCTTCGTAAGCTGTAAGCGCTTTTAGCTTTTCAGGGTCGGGACGGATGCCATGCCGGCTCACAACGTGACCCATGTATGTCACCTCCGCGAAACCGAAGAAACATTTTTTTGGTTTTAAGCGAAGCCCAGCAGAGGTAAGGGCTTCGAGTACGAGTTTGAGGCGTCTCTGGTGTTCTTCAAATGTAGCCGCGTAGACAATTACGTCATCCAGGTAGACCAACGCCATAGTCCACTTCAAATGGCCTAAGACTCGGTCCATGAGACGCTGGAAGGTGGCTGGAGCGTTCGAGAGACCGAAGGGCATACGGTTGAACTGGTAAAGGCCGTCGGGAGTCACGAAAGCCGTCTTTTCCGCATCATCGGGGTGAACAGGCACCTGCCAGTAGCCCGAGAGCAGATCTAGCGTGGAAAAATAACGGGCCCCCTTCAGGCGGTCAAGCGCATCGTCGAGGCGAGGCAGCGGGTACACGTCGCAATTAGTAATAGCATTTAGCTTCCGATAGTCAACGCAGAAGCGGAGTGTTCCATCCTTCTTGCGCACAAGGACGACAGGGGAGGACCAAGGGCTACAAGAAGGGGCAATGATTCCCTGGTCAAGCATGTCGCACACGTGCTGCTGGATGACTCTCCGTTCGGCGGGCGCTACACGGCGAGGTTGGTGATGAACGGGCCCGCGGTTTTCGGTGTTGATCCGGTGTTGAGCCCAGGAAGTGCATCCGAGTTCACCGGCGCTGAGAGCAAGGCAACTGCGATGCTCGAGCAGCAAGGTCTTCAGAGAGGCGAGCTCCGCGCAGGTCAGGCTGGGTCCAAAGTTAAATTCTTCCCATGATAGGATCGCCGGCGCTGGAGGGTGGCGAGGCGGGTCTTCAGGTTGCAGAGACGCCACTGGTGACCCGGGGTCCAAAACTGAGGCTGTACCCAATTGCGTGCCGGGAGTCAGCGCGAGAGGTACGCTGCTGATGTTGAGTATAAATACGTGGGCCTCTCCTTTGAGCACAGGCAGAAGGCTTCGAGGGGAGGTCATCTGACGGGCTGGAGCTGAACACCGGATGGGTTCGAACAGCACGTCTGCTGTGACCGGACTGTCAAGCTTGGCATACACCCACGTTGCCGTACCCGGTGGCAGGGTCACGGCGGACGCCACAGTCACGGTAGTGACGTCGAACGGCTTGACTCGACACGGCCACTTCGTCGCGAGGTCACGCCGAGATGCTGAGGCACGCTTGGTCGCCGACACCAGGGACTGCCACAGGGCGACACCGAGGCTGGAAACCCGGCTAAGCCAGCCCGGCCCACAGAGAGTTCGGCTCGCCCGTGGTTTGGTTCTAGTAAAATTAAGGACGACTCCGGCTTGCTGGCACCACCCGCACCCGAGGACCACTGGCCAAATAGGGCTGTCTGCGACAACAAACTCGGTGGAGATGGTATTTCCGAGTGCTGTCAGGTTGACGACGACACGTCCGACCTGCTCCACAGGGGTGCCGTTAAAAGCTAAGAGCCGGGTTTTGGCGGCTGGCAGAAGCAGGTGGGGCGCGTTAGCAACAAACGATTTGTGCAGTACATTGACAGCCGCTCCAGTGTCAACCAAGGCCTTTACGTGCCGGTCAAGCAGGGCGACGTCGACGAGCACGTAAGGAGCATCAGTGGTAATCGGAGCCGACGAAAGGAGGGGACGCGGAGAACGAAGGAGTGTGGGGACGGACTTTATTCGGCGGAACGGTGCCCCCGGAGTTCCGCAAATTGTTTCCCGACGTTGGAGGGCCGGCACAGTCCCTCGCGTAGTGTCCCCGCAGGCCGCAGCGGAAGCAGGTCATGCGGACGGCGTTACGCAGGCGTCGGATAGAGGCCGCAGTTGGGGCTGCGGACCGAGGAGCCTGCACCCGGACGCTGCGCTCGGCAGACGGTGGCGACCCCCGCGTGGCCAGCAAAGTCAATTCCGCCGCGATGGCGAGCGCCATGGCGGCGCGGACGGAATCAGGACGGCCAGAGCGGACCAAGCGCTGCACCTCGGGGAGTCGGATGGCGTCGACAAACGCCTCGGTGCCGACCAGGGCCACGGCGTTCTGAGGCGCTCCCGGCAGCGACTGCAGAGCCAGGCGCTCAATGGCGGCGGCGAGGTCCTGGTACGTCTCCCCGGGCTCTTGACGGCGGGCTCGCAGGCGGTGGTACTGCACACGGGGTTGACCTGAGGCACCATAGTGGTCGGCGAGGAGGCCCGCCAGAACAGTGTAAGAGCCCAGCTGGTCGGGCGGCACGTTCTGCAGCAGCTCGGTGGCGCGGCCCCTCAGTTTTGCAACGAGCATCCATGCCTTCATTTGCTCGTCCCAGCCTCTCGCCGCCGCAATACCGTCCAGCTGGATGCGGTAAGCATACCACGAGATGGTGCCGTCAAATGTGGGCAATTCCACAACGTCCAACGAACACTGCGGCGAGGACGCACCCGCGCCGAGCACGCCATTGGCAGCCACGACCGCAGGCCCAGCGACGGCAGAGCCGTAAACAGCGGCGGCGGGGACGCCCAAAGGCACCTGACCTGTGCTCGGCTCGGCTGACACCAGGCGACGGAGTTCGCGCCGGAGAGCTTCCATCTCCCCAGCCTGGGCAGTCAGACGGGCCTCCCATGCGTCCATCCGTTGGGTGACTGTATCCAGGAGGCGCTCAACACCGGCGTCCGGCTGCTGCGAAGAGCCGAGCCCCTCCGAGCGCCTAGGTCTAGCGGCGCCGGCCGCCGCGTCGTCGGCGCTATCGGCTGGTGGTGGACTCCTGTCGTCTGGCACGTCGGGTGCTTGACTCTGGGAGCGGGTGAGCGGCATGATCCTACCGCTGCCACCAAAATGTTACGGTGTGGGATGCCACGGGGTGGCCACGGGCCCGCCCAGAGAAATATAGCAGCAGTACGGAGGAGAGCCGGCGAAGCACGACCGGCGGCGGCCAAGTTTTCTCGTTCTATCTCCCTCGTGCTAGAGCCGCGCGCTCGCCGCTCGCGCTCGCCGCTCGCGCTCGCTCTAAGCCTCTTCTTTTATTCCCGTATCAATATATATATATATATATATATATATATATATATATATATATATATATATATATATATATATATATTTTGCAGGATGTAATAAAAGCCATTACTGTTACCGTTTATGCTGCTTTATCGCGACCGTGTTTTGTAGTGACCGTGTGTTTTTTTTAGTGTTTTTAGAGTGTACAACTTCTCGCTTCTTAAGTTTTGCTGCCCAGTAATTCTGGTTTTTCATCTTTGGACTGTAAGCATGACACGTTTAATCATCTATCATCGCATTCTATAGCTAAGATTGTTAACGCCCTAAATTTCGCAACGTACCCCTCCTGTTTAGCCATTGTGACCCACATTCGCGTACCTACGTATCGCGTTTTTGTCACGTGTGTGTTATGTTTTTAATATTCTGTGCATTATATGTGTGTACGTTCTTTGCGCATCCTCTGTCATATTCTGCGCCCTCCATTACCACTCAGTTATTGTGATGAAGGCCGAAACGTCAAATACATTGTTTCAAACATTGGTCTCTATTTAGTCACTACTACTCACCGTGCCAAGAAGAATTTATATATATATATATATATATATATATATATATATATATATATATATATATATATATATATATATATATATATATATATATATATATATATTTATATATACGCACACACACACACACACACACACGCACAAGATAAAGGAAATGAGGGGCTCGTTTGACAAAATTTTGAAGGGAGCTAACAGTCACCGAAACCAAGGTGCATAGGGGAATGTTTATTTTTATTCGTATTTTTATGTGTAGTGCTGATCAGCGGGATAATAATACTTAGATTAATCTATCGCTTAAAGAAAATTACAAAGCAGCGGAGAAAACAACCATGCCGCCAGTGGGATCCGAACTCACGACCGCCGAATATCGCGTCGGGTGCTCTACCAGCTGATCTACGGTGACGGCTGTAAAATCTGCTGCACTCGTGGGTATTTATGTTTATTGGGTGTAAGCGAACCTTCAGGGTTTTCACCAGCGCCACCCTCATTCATAGCTGCGAACGTAGCACGTCCTGTATTACCGCGGGTGTGACGTGAAACGTCACCTTAAGGCGAATCGAAGTACAAAATCGAACCGAATCGAAATTATAAATAATCGAAGTATTATTCTCCCACTAATCCGCAATATATATTTAAGAAAAATCTCCTATGCACCTTGGTTTCTTTGATTGTTGGTTTCCTTCACGTATTTGCTAAAATGAGCCCCTCATTTCCCTTACCTTGTCTGCTATATATATATATATATATATATACCAAAAGTGATTTCTGGCAGCTGATTTGGTCAATATAATATAAAATCACCAAAAATTGAAGAAACATAACAGGATTTAATTCACGACGTTCGGGCTGGAGGACCAGCCTGGTCCTATATATATATATATATATATATATATATATATATATATATATATATATATATATATATATATATATATATATATATGTATATATATATGCGAGAACGCACGCACACATACACACACACTGAAATGGCGGTGCTCGGCATGCGCAGGTTTTCTGAACCTCTTTGAGTACAATAATGCACGCCGCCGGCTTTTCCTGTAACGGCACTAGTAATGCTTACACATTAACGTTTTTTAGATACCGTTTACATGCATCTATGTTTTGCATGAGTGTTTTGTGTATTCGGAAAGGGGACTGACCGTTATTCAGGCATTCGTTGCTTTTTGTCACCATCCTCGACAGAGTTCCTTTGTATTTCTGTCAAATAAACATTCATTCATTAGTTCATTCATTCATGTTATGGTATGCTATGATTACATGTATTGCAATGGTATCGAGTGGCAGCAGTTCAAGGAGCGCAGCGAAGAGGTAGACGAAGCGGAGCGAAGATACTCAGGGACGCCTGTTAGTGTGTCCACCGTGCAGTTCTTCGTCCAGCGCCCACGGAACTGCGCTTCGAGAAAGAGATCACTGCGTCGACACGCATTGGGAAAATGCGAGAGCATTGACGCCTTTTCCACACTCATCGCCTCTCTTCGCTTCAGTTTTGTGACGTCTAAGCGCTTTTCGTCGTTCGCTTCTGTTTTTCAGCATGTTTTCCGTAACTTACAAATTTATTTTTACTGTTATATAAATTAACACTTGTTAAACCTGGCTTACTTTTATGAACCTCTTCTTTTTTCGTTTTATACTCTTTCTATGTCCTAGGCTTCTCTGACATCCTCCCACTACATCGACATCCATGATTTTTATTCGCCTCTAATTACTGCACATCAACCAATGTTTTTGTTTGATTAATTATCGTTCATTAGTCACATTTCAATCCATCTCAAAGCTTCATCCGGCTTTGTGCGTATTTCTCTACAATTTCGACGTCCACGACTGTTTCGTTGTCCACCGACTATATCGATATGCGCGAATATTTCGACGTCAAATCATCTTTTTCGCCTCTAACTAATTAACTAATTACTGCACATCATCCACACTTGACTCGCATAGACATTTTATCATATTTTCATTCCTTTACTGCTAACTGTTCCTAGAACAATCCAAGCGCTGCCGATATGTGCTTTGCGTCCACTTTCTGCAAGACTCGAAACCGCGAACAAAGCCAAGTAATGATTTCGCATAAATAAACACCTTTACATTTTGTGTGATACTCGTATATGTATTCGCAATGTATCTTAGTGACTCTCTGTATGGATGTTTTGTGCCGTGTATTAAAACATTCATTCTATATCTCTGTACAAATTTATGGTTTATGAAAACTGTTTTTGCTATCCGCCCTTTTTACGGACCACGTGAGGTCTGTTGTGCATTATTTTTTGGGTGAAGTGAGAGCGCGTCTTCGACGAACAGCATCGTTTACTCCTGTATGTGTTTTTCGTCGACCGTGTGCCCTTCTTTTCAATTTGTGGGTGTGTTCCCTACGCTCATGTGCGCGACGGTGTGCCAAAAGGGACCAGAGCAGTGCGGGGACAATCCCAATTTATTGAGCGCTGATGGCTGGCCCGGGATCGGGTTTCGACGGCGGCTCACGTGAGGCGACTTGGGCAGCGAAAGGGCCGGGTGCAACTGAAAGCGGGCGGGCCCCCTCTGGCTCTGGGCAAGACGGGGACCTTCTCGATGGCAAGGAAGAGAGACGTTTGTGTCGTGTCCCGCGTCTGACCACTGTTTGTGTATCCGTACCGTAAAGGTAATAAAGTTTTCATTTTTTGTCTGTTGAAGAATGCGTCTCCGTGTCGTCACTGTTTCCTCAATATTCACCGTCGCACGATTCCGGTCTGTCACCTTTCACAACATGGTGCCAAAACCTGGGAACTGCAATCTCCACGACTTGGAGAACTTCTCAAAGCTGGAACCAGGTTGCGACGCTAACGGCCAAGTGAGTGACGCCACGGTCCGCGTTCTACGCAATCTTGGAGAGAGCGAAAGAAAAGAGAACAACGTGTCGACTACAAAATACCAAGCTGGTCAACGAGGCCAAGGCAGCTTTGGGCAGAACATACATCGGAACACTGTGCTTCCTAATTGAAAGACTTGCAGCCAACAATGACGAATTGCTTAAGCTGAACGCCGAATTGGAATATTGCGTTTTTTATTAAGACTTCGCTTCTGAGTTTGAGACGGTTATGCGGTACGAGGGCGCAGCCAGGGGCATGCTTGGACAGTTCAAGACGAAAGAAGCTGAACTCCTGAGAACTCCTCGCATTTTGGCTAGACAGCCAGAAGAACCACGGCGAGGAAGCCAACATGGAGGTTGCGAAGCTGTTCATTGCAGCGCAGTCAAGCTGCCCACCGTTCAGCTGCAGACTTGCAACGGGGAGCTTCGACAGTGGCGCGGTTTTTGGGAGCAGTTTAATGAAGCCTTTGATGAGGATAGAAACCTTTCCGAGGGAGAAGAGTTTCATCACTTGAGAAGCCTTCTTAGCGGAGCAGCAGCGTCATGGATAGCCGGATGACAGGCGACAGGGGAGTGGTACGACGATGCTGTAATCATTCGGTCCACGCGCTTTGGCAACACCCGACAGATTATGCAGGAGCGCCTTGCCCATCTGAGATTACTAGCGTCCGTGACATCATTGGACGACGTGCGAGGCCTGCTGAAGCTTGTGGATCACGTTCAACACCCTGTGCGCGGACTGAATGGATTGATAGTGAGCTCGACCACTTATTCTACCATGATGATAGACATTCTTTTGAAAACCCTACCTACCGACACCGCTGTTGGCTATTATAAACGGCTGGCCAACAATCAGGAGTGGTTGCGTTCAGCTACCGACACTCAGAACGGTGAGGGTACATCTGTCACGTGTTCTACAGACGGTCAGCTGCAACAACTTCTGACTTTAGTGACAGTCGAAATTGAGAGCCGGGAAAAGAGCGGTATTGGCAGCAATAGATACAACAAACGAGTCAGACTGGAAAGCTAAAGGAAATCTGTATCCCTGCTGCCGATGTCGGCTCTACTGCACGCAACCTCACAGTGAAGAGAACAGTGCTTTATTCTGCAGCTCACTTAATGACAACGCTTCGGATTGCGACAGTGAATAAATCGGGAAGACTGCAAAGACTTAAAAGTGACAACCGCTGCTTCCGATGTACCTTGAGAAACATCGTACGGAAGACTGCCGCCACCGACTCAAATGCGCAAAGTGTAGCGACAGACATGTACTATGAGTGTGCGGCCCAAACTGAAAGCCGAAGAAAGAAGAGTCGACTCTAAGATTGGATATTAACAGCTTGCATGTAAGCAGCCGGAATTTCATCAACAATAAAAGTAATCTGCAATCCTGCCGGCTTTAGGCTGTTGGATGATGTAGGCGCGGTTACAGATCGTGGATGGGGGCAGTCACGGCCCTTTCATCCGTGATGACATCTATAAATTTCTATGCGTGAAAACAGTGGAAAGACCTCTCCCGACCGAATACATTTGTGACATCCGCATTAGCAACACAAATCCGTCGCCTGGTAGAGGTGCCTGTTCGCAGTCAATATGATGACAAGAAACATATTACAGAGGCCATTGAGGTACCTTTCATCTGCAAAGACATAGTCGAAAACGACTTTGTCAGAGCAATAGAAGAGATAGGACGGCCTATCGCGGATTAGCTTCTTTTGCCAGGAATGCCTAGAATTGGTCTCGTTACTGCCGCTGAACACCTCTGGAAATTCATGACAGGCGAAATTCAACCCTCCAAGAAAAACGCTGATTTGGTTGCCCTGGGGTCGGTCTTCGGCTGGATGTTTCAGGGTCCGATATCAGTTGATACCTCAGTTGACGATTCAGCCAACTTCTGTGTCCTGATGGTAAGTACAGTCCTCGAAAGCACTGAACGACTTGTGAAAGGCTTCTGGGACTTGGAAAACATTGGTATTATAGATCATTCCAGAGGGCCGAATAAGGAGTGAAAGCGATTGTTGGTCAGTTTGAAACAAACATCAGAATGAACGGCGGCTACGATGTCGCCCTTCCTTGGAATGAACGAAGCGGACATCTTTGTCACAACCGCTCCAAGGCACTAAAGCGACTCAAGGGCCTAGGGAAAAGGATTCGACGCACTCCGGAATTTGACGCGGAGTATAAAAGTACAGCGCGGAGTTACACAGATATGAGTTAAGCCGAACGTGTAACACCTGACGACCAAGCCGCCCTTTATGGTCCTTTAAATGCCACACTGCGCTGTTTTGCGCAGTAACTCAATAACGACAAAGCTACTCATAGTCTTTGACGCCTCCACACATGAGCAAAGAACGTCTTCCCAAAACGAACATTTAGAGAAGGGGCTTTGTCATTTACAGATCTCTTCCAGCTGCTTATTCGTTTTGCACTTCATCAGATGGATTTGACAGCTGACATTGAAAGGGCATTCTTGACAATCAGGGGCCGAAAAGAAATTCGAGACTCCCTCCGCTTTCTCTGGTTTAACGGCTTGCCTTCAAACGAGTAACCTGACCTTGGAATAGAAGAGTGGCGAATGATGCATGTGCCCTTTGGCACCAACGCTAACTTTTTCCTGCTAAATGGCATTATCTAATATCACCTTAAGGCAGCTGAGGAGCAAAAGCAAAGAGGACCTCCATTTCTGGCGGAGTCATTCTATGTCGATGACCTGTTGGTTCTAGCAGACAGGGAAAAGGATTCGGAGGAGATTTTCCCGCAGGCAAAAAAAGAACGATAATATTGGAGCTTGCGGAATGAGTCTCTGAAATTGTTCGTCTAACTCAAAGCGCTTGCAAAGGCTATTTGCGTCGGAAAAGGAACTGAATGACTCAATTGGAACAGCAAAAATTTTGAAATCCTGCAAAGGACACGATCACCGTGACCATCAAGTCCCTCTCAAGCGTTTCGGAGAGAGAAAACAACTGCAAAACACTTGTTCTACAAACCATCCCTCATATATTTGATCCTCTTGGACTGCTAGTGCCATTTACCAAAGAAGCCAAGGCACTGTTTCAGGAATTTTTGCAACGACACATTGGTAGGGATGATAAATTGCCCAATGACATCGACAGGAAGTGGGAAGGGTGGAAGTGGGGGAAATAGAGCTTTGTTCACTGACCGTACCCCGGGCTGCTCCGGTAGTTCAACCCCAGAGTGTACAGTTGCACATCTGCGACGCCAGTCAGCGAGCGTAGCAGACATGCGCCTACCTACGACTTCAGAACTCCAACGGCAGCGTTTATATGGAACTAGCTTTTGAGAAGGCGAGAGTTTCACCCCTAAAAGGTATGATTCTCCCTTGACTTGAACTATTGGGTGCACTGCTAGGTGCTAGAGTAGCCAAGTTTCTACAACGCTGTTTAATGATGTATTTCGGTCGGCTGAAAATGATTTACTGGAAAGTCTACCATTACCCTTCATTGGTTGAAAGAAAACCCTTTGCAGTGGCACCTGTTTGTGAGAAACAGAGTGATCGGCGTTCAAACCTGCACAGATAAAGACCAATGAAGGCATTGCCTCGGTTCACAGAAACCCTCAGGTCGTGCACGTGTAACACGTGGAGTAGCTCTACACAGTCTTCAAGGTGACAGATTGTAGAGATTTCGACTGTCATACCTTTCAGAGAGAGAGGATTTCTGACCACCTCTGATTAATAGTTACTTCCCGACGAGGGAGGAAAGTTCAAAAGAAATAAAAAAGGAAAGGTGTTGCAAGAAAGGACATTTATGCGGACCTTGGACTTCGCTCAAAACAGTAGTTTTTTTTTTCATTTTTTCGAGCGACTGGAGATAGGAAATGCCGAAGCATACTGATCGAACGCCGTTCAGGAAGACGGATGACACATCCCGTCTTGGTCAAGGGCTCTCATTGAAATCTCAATCAAGCTTACAGAAGATACAGCCCATTTTGGACCTCAAGGATTGCTACGACTGGGTGAACGGCTGCAATTCTCTGAGGAGAATGAAGGTTTGAAGCCTCCTCTGCTCTTTCCTGCAAGTCATCCGTTCACGGAGCTCGTTATTTCAGACACGCATTTACGAACATTACACGGCGGCTTTGGAGACACCCTCACAGAAGTGAGAAAAGGTTTTCGATCCCGTGCGGACTTCAACAAGTAAACAAGGTTGTAAACGTCTGTCTCAAAGGTCGCGCGAAGCCGGGACAAGCTCTCACAGCGCCCTTACCAAACGAAATAGTATAGGTTGCAGTCTGAACCGTTTCAAGTGGTTGGCATAGACTTCTCGCCGAGCCACACTTCACTAAGAGGAAGGACACGGTCTCCAAATATCACACTGCTCTCTTCTCTTGCGCAGTTACGAGAGCAGTCGGTCTAGAGCTTATCTGTAACCTATCATGGGAAATGTTCCTATTGGCTTTCCGACGATTTACCGCCCGACGAGGAATGGCACCAGTGATGTACACTGTCAACGGCGAAACCTTTCAGAGCGCATCAAAAGAAAAGACAGCGTTCCGAGACCCCTTTTCTGAGTGACCTTTCTACGACAACTGTGCAAAGACACGCATCGAATGGAAATTCATCATATAGAGAGATAAGCATGGTGGGGTAGATTCTGGGAAAGGATGGTGAGGAGTGGGAAAGTTTTCCTCCGTAAAATCCTCAGCCAGGCAAGACTCACCTTCCAACAGCTTACCACAGTACTGCAGGAGATGGAAAGGATTGAATCGCGCCCCTAACCTACATTTCTTCATCGCCAGAAGACCCCAATATTCTTACTCTGGCGCATTGCCTGACAGGAAAGACACTAACGGCGCTACCTTCGCGGTGTCAAGATGGCAGTTCGCTCTCGGAAGGTGTGACACGAATGTGGATGCACCGAAAACGAGCAGCTGGAGCAATATTGGAGGCGACAGCGGAAGGAGTATCTTTTCAAGCAAAGGTCGGCGCAGACTTGCGACAAACAATTGGCTCGACAGGCCTCGGCCGGAGATTTAGCTCGTATCTTCGATGAAAAGGCGCCGCGACAAATATTGGAGCTGGGGAAGGCCGGCAAAGAGATCTACGGAAGAGATAACCAAGTCCGAGCGGGTGTTATGAAGCAGCCCAAGGAATCCACATTGCGAAGGCCGGTACAGCTTCTCTACCTCCTCGAGTTTTGTGTGCAGTGTTGCCACTGCTGTGGCCAGGAGGTTATTGCGTATTCTCTTTTTTTCGGGGAGGGGGTGAAGGCAGAGTGCGTCTTCCACGAAAGGCATCCTTTACTCGTGCCTGTTATATTTTTTAGTGACCCGTGTGCCCTCCTTTGAGCTTGTGCGTGTGTTTCTATGCTCGTGAGAGTTACGGGGTTCCAAAGGGGACTGGTAAATTGCGGGGACATTCCCAGTTTTCGAGCGCAGATGGTTTGACCGGGATCGCGTTTCGTCGTCGGCGCTCGTAAGGCGAGCTGGGGCAGCGAAACGGCCCGGTACGGCAAAAAAAAAAAAACAGCAGCCGAGCTCCCTCGGAATATCAGCAAGACAGTGGCCGCTGTTACGTTTGTGTCGTGTGCTCCGGCAGGCCACTCTTTATGTACCTCAGAAAGAGAAGTCCTGCAGCTTGTGATACCCAAAAAATTGCGTCCAGCTGTCATGTATGTAGGCCACGATTTGATTACGGCTGGCCACCAAGGTGCCAAGAACAAAGTCAACACAAGAACTGAGAATTCTGTTCGCCAGGCCTCCAAACCGACGTGAAGCGATATGCCAAATCAGGTAATATAAGCTAAAGCACGATACAGAAAGGAAAAGTAGGGAAAGCGCCGTTTGGAACTATGCCTACCATTGAAATGCATTTCCACAGAGTGGCAGCCGATATCATTGGACCTAAAACCGCCTCCTCCAGGAAAGGAAATCGCTATGCCATCACCCTGGTGAACATGGCGACAAAATACCTGGGTACCATTGCACTGAAAACTATTGATACATTCGAAGCTGCGGAAACGTTCCTTGAGATGTTCTCGCGATACGAAATACCGAAAGAGATGCTCACAGATCGGGATCAAATTTAACTTCAGACCTGATGAAGGAATAGAGTAGTCTCATGCCAATGAAGCAGATAATCAATGGGACAATCAAGCACATGTTGAGAAAAATGGGCCAAGACCTGCTGGTGGGGATGGGTACCTCTCAGCACTGCTATTTGTATATCGGGAGGTCCCGCAGTCAAGTTTAGGTCTCTTGACATTTGAAATGCTCTACACTAGATCCGTCAGACGACCATTAACTATCCTTCGAGAGCTTTGGCCAAATAAAGAACTGGAAAGCCAACAGAAGACCAGACATACTTAAGTGCTGGCAATGAGAGAGAGGTTGCATGAAACCTGCGAGATTGCCAACGCAACCATGATGCTGCAAAGCAGATGTACAAAAAATTTTGTAACCGACAATTGGTGTATCCACAGCTAAAGCCCGGAGAAAAATGTCTTGATCCTGCTGCCTAGTGACAAGAAAAAGGCAGAGGAAGGATCCCTTTTCAGTAGCGGGAGAGATGGAACTAGACAACGAGCTGCTAGCGAACGGAAACAAAAATATCTTCCACATAAATGAGCTGAACAGATATGAAGAGAGGAGCAATAATGCCGACCATATGATCGCCTGTATGGTCATCAGTGAAGAGCAAGATCGAGGGGAAGGTGCCAACTTTCAATACAAAAAAGGTATCCGGACGAGAAGCCGCGGTGCTTAACCCCTCCCTAGATGCAGAAAAAAAGGATAAACGTAGGCGTCGTCTCGAAAGCTACGACACTGTTCATGAGAGCGAGCTTCGCCTGACCACCGAGCAGCCCTTACACGTCAGAGAGTACCCCTTGCCACTGGTTGCACATAAGTCGGTCGAGAAAGAAGGAGACGAGTTGCTTAGACTGGGCATAAATTAGCGCACGGAGTCCGTCTACCTTTTTTTGTACAATGGGCTGTCTCGAATGAGAAATTGAACAGTCGTTCGGCATTTTTTCTTTTTAGAATTATCACAACCTTCTTGAAACAATCCGCCAGTGACCCGTCGTTTCTTTGCTCTTGCGCTACACTCTCGCGAGTCACCGTCAGGAGCTCCGCCGCAGGTACTCTCAGTTTGGATATCTTTCCCTGCGCTGCCTTTCTTGCTCTGATCCGTGCAGCGGAGGAAATCATTGGCGTTTCAACGCTTTTTGTTGCGAAAGCAACACTACGCCAGCCAGCGAGCCATTTCGGCTCGTCGCGCACTTCAGCCGTATGCCGTGGCCGACGAACGACCTTTAGACTCCGTTGCCTAGCAACACCGCAGACGCGCTCCAACAGATGGCGCTGCCGCCGACGTTCGCTCCACCAGATGTGCTCCGCTGTTGTAGAGGGAGAGGAGGTGCCGCCTCGCGGGGGGTATACATATATGCGCTTCACCTCAGTGCATTGTAGTCGGTATGGTGAGCGCGAAAGAGAGGCGACAACGACAGAACTAAGCGAGGAAGAGACAACGCGCCCAAGAGACGACAGTAGAACGCGCCGGACGACTCCAGAAGCGTCGTAACGAAGATGCGGCTAGAAGTCGTGCTACGTCCCGGATTGACTCTTCAACTGCGGAAGAGACCGATTTGAGTTCTCGATAGCGTCGGAATGAGACGCTGCGTAGACTACGTGCGGAATAAACGACGCTTTCGCAATTAAACTAGGGTTAACCAGAGATAAACCAAAGCCAAATTTTATTTCGTGTGAAACTACGTCCACGCGTGTCTTTTCATGTGTTTCCTCCTCACATCTCTAGAGGTACAGCCGGCTTCGGTATCATCAACCTTTCTTACGCCCGTGATGTTTCCCAGCACCAGGTAATACAGATGTTCATCTGAGCATTGTGACACCACCGGTCCCGACTAGTACGAGGTAGAATTGCTAATCATTGCCTCGGGAAGTTAGCGAACCGTGCTGTCAACCAGTAAGACTGACGCCACTTGACCTTTAAGAGCCTTATGTTTAACTAGGCCTCTTCTCATCGGGACAGTGTTTCTTCCACTGTCTCTCAAAACGGTGATCGGTGTCCCCTTTGAGCTCGTGTCAGCTTATCATGGGATATAAGATACACGCGGCCTTTTTTTTCGTTAGAAATCTGCGTTATTCTGCTCGGTACCCTTTTTACTGCAGTTTTGGTAGATTAACCAGGTCTCCTTGCTGATTCCAGAAACCTATAGCCCGCGGCGCGGTGTCCAATGCCATTCTCAAGAAACCCCTCGGTGTGTGCTTGAATGTGTAACTTTGCACTCCTCGCTTTCCAGAGTTGATCATCTGCCGATGTCTTCTATATCCTTGCCTAGGTTTCTATTGCCTTGAGCCTGCATGAACTGATCTGCATACTCTGTGAATACATTACTGTATTCAACCTCCTCTCTTTTACGAATACGGTCAACCTTGGTGACAGCAGGACGAAAACTGCTCTGCGCCATGAAGACTTCCACCTATTCGTATGATTTCTCTACCTCGGACTTTTCCAGCTGTCTTTCAAAGTAGTTCGACAATCTCGATGCGAACTTCTTAGTTCTTTCCGCATCGTTTGGTTTGCTGCCTCGAAAGCTCACACTGAAACCTACGGCTAAGCGGAACCTGTGTAGAAGTGTTTCCTTCACGTTATCATAGTCTGTCGGCTCTGGTACGGGCATTCTGTCGAAAACTACTAAGACCTCGCCCGCCAGACAAAGGCTCTGTTGCCCACTCGCTCTTACCCCATCCTTGTCTTACAGTTATTCTCTCAGAGCGACGCAAGTAGGCACTAGAAGCCATCAGAAGTCAGAAGCCAGCAGCTTTCGTGGGCAAACAATTGTTGGGCGTGGAACTGTAACACCCAAATAAAAACCTGTCGCCTCTGGCACCGACTCAGCGCTAGTATTAGTAAGACGCAACTTGATCTAGAGAACTTCTTCCTCCTTTGCCATTCTCTTATCTTCTGATTCTCCCATCCACGTCGCTTTCTCTTGAGCTTCAAGTGCCTCCTTTTGCGTCGACTCCCTTTCCTCATTGTATCTCGTTTTTTTTTCTTTCTCGTAAAGAGCCTTCCTTTATTCTTTTGCGGACCCGAGCTTTTCAGCTCTGAGTGTAAGCTTGTGGAGGTCCATGTCTCTGGTTTTTCAAATTCAAATTCACTTTATTTCCATCGAAAGCATGAACTCAAGCGTGTTGACATTAGCGTGGAGATATAATGACTCGCTCCTTTTTACTTTTTATGGCTAGGCTTCAAGGCTATCGCCGGACGCTGCCTTCTGAGTTTTTTCCTCCATGGTCTAATGTTTGCAAACTCAAAGCTTCGCAGCAGACCGCGTTTAGCTGGGGCACCGGGTATATTGTGAAATTAAAAGAAACCGGCATCAGCCCTCAGTCCCTATGCAGCAGGCGTTTATCGATGTAGGGCAGAAAAAAAGTGTAGAGTGAGAGCCTACTGCTCCAGCCACTCGATTTCCGGGTGTAACCGGTCCAAAAACTCTGCCTCCATCAAATGCTGTTCCGACGTAAGGGACGAAGCAAGGGTCAAACCGGCTGTGAGAATGATGTCTCATGGCTGGTGGAGACCTGGATCGTACTGTGAAGGGATTTCGTCTAATTTAATTTGTTAGTCCCTCAATGTTTCCAACGCAATAAAAATGGAACGTGCGTACAGGTTGGGGTGTATGCAAAACAGAATAAAAAATGATGAAAAAACAAAAATTCAACACAGTAACATTCTATCTAAAAGTAAGGAACAGGTTATAGTGGTGGAAATTAAAAGGTTTAGATTTGCTCTCTCTGAATTACGCCGTTGACGCCGCAAGGCGTAAATGGTGTCAATTTTATTCCGCCATTCACCACAAAGCGGTACGCTAAATTTTTGAAGCAGTTTTGATTGCAAAACGAGAGAATGAATGTGTTAGCCTTCGATTCCATTGTGCAATACTGATATTTATTTCTTGATATACTTTTCATCTTCGCATGTCTTCTTAGTCTCTTGGCTGTCTGGGCGAGGCGCACAAGGGATAATTTTGTCATTTTTATGTATAAATTCTCTGCGAGATGAAAAAGCTTTAGCAGCTAGCGAGCGTCTGTTTGTCGCTCAATTTGCTTCTTGGTGCTCCGTGCGCATTTTTTTGCTTTTTTAACGACAATAGAACCACAGCAATACCCAGAAGTAGGAAGACGACGACCGTAAGGCACAGCAGATTAAATTCTTTTGAAATTCTTCGAGCCCTTCTTTTCTCACCGAAATGCTGTCTGTTATTTTACTTTCAATATTCTTCTGGCGTTTTTATTGATGCATTTTTTCAAAATTCACGCTTGGTGCTACAATTTTGTCGTAATCTCCTATGGAAATTTTCTTGTTTATGCCACTACACCTTGGCCAATCCTCCCGTGTGGGTATGTGCCATGTATTAAGATGAGGAAGAAGAAAAGGAGTAAGATTCAGCCATTAAGCCTGTGGACATCATCGTCATAAGCAGCAGAGACATCGCATTCTGTGGACACGTTCCTCGTCATAGTCACGTTGGCGTCAAGTGCAAGCTTGTCTTCATTCAACCCCCTGACTGTGCAAACGCCTGGTGTCATAATGGAGTGTCTAAAGGTGTTACTTGCGACGCTCGTCGCAGTATATCTGTGCGCTTATGTATTTCTGGCTTGGTACATGTGTGATCCCCAGATAGTGGCGGCACCAGCAGGTCCCCGTGAGACCATGCGGCATGCGGACTGGGCCCACGAGGAAGTCGACGGCCGAATGGTGGAGCGCTCGTCCGAGCCTCGTTTCACGTCGCGAGGGGGCTGGGCGGTGATCGAACGCTGTCGCCACCCCTTAAGTGTGCTGTTACTCGTGTACACGGCACCGGCAGGCCGCAGCCGTCGAGCTGAGTTAAGGGACACGCTGATGGAGGAGGTGGCTGCGCAGCGATTCAACTGGACCGCGGTGTTCTTCACTGGACGACGCCCAGCGGAGCCTAATGTGGACGTCTGGCTGGACCTAGAGGTGGACACGACGGGAGACCTGGTCTTGTTCCCGTTTGAGGACACCTTCGCCGTCATGTCAATCAAGTTCGTGGCCGCAATGCGTTGGGCAGCAGAAAACTGCCCTGGGGTCCAGCACGTGGTCAAGATGGACGACGACGTCCTCATCCAGCCGTTTCAGGTGCAGTTCACGCTAAGTCGATTTTGTGCGTGTCTGTGGTGATTTCACGGCGAGAGCTGTTAAGCGTACCATTCCATGTTCCGAGGTGGCGCCGACTAAGTTCTGGTATCAACGCACCACGCTGAGACGGCAAGTGCAGTATGGTCATGCATGATGTCGCTCCAGCGCGCCCTTCTGAGCGGTATAAAAGCAGCGGCGTTACTTGACACCAAATTGATATCAGGGGCTTTCTACGATAGAAGAAAAATTAGAAAGAAAAAGAAAAAAACACCTGAATGGTTACCGCGTGATTCAGGGGCAGCTGTTGGCATGGCTTCTTCAGGATATGTCGACGTAGAGAATACGAGAACGGCTTCGTATCTCTATAGGTCTAGAGACCTCTTTCTAGTTTTCCACGCAGAGTCGTTTTCGACTGGCTCTCCTCTCCTGTCCAACGCTCTCATGTATAACTCTCTCCTCGCTCTCCGCGTTTCGCAGCAGGTGCATTGAGCTATGGAAAGGAAAATATTTGCCGTAACATTAAGGGACCGGAAGAGATTAGATTGGGTCAGGGGTCAAACTCGAGCCAATTTCATCATAGCCGAAATAAAGCACAAGAAATAGATGTCAGCGGTGTATGTGCTGTTATGGCAAGATTTTGTTTTTGAAAAAGTAATTCAGCACATTGAAAATGTTGTGAGGATTTGCGGTGTACTCAAATTTTTATTCAAGCAGACGCATGTTACATGTGTACAGCATGAAGGTGCTGAGCGCATGCACATTCATGACGCCAGCAAAAAAAAAATCTAGTAGATCATATTCACACTATCCATCAGATGATTGAAAAATGCGCAGAATGTAACCAAGCGTTACAAATAGCGTTCATTGGCTACGAGAAAGCATTTGACTTAGTGGGAACCTCTGATTCCGGAATCAGGATGTAGAAGACCATTATGTAAAAATACTCAAAGGTATATATAGCAACAGCACAGCTACCATAGCCATCCATAAAGTAAGCAATAAAATTCCAATAATGAAGGGCGCCAGGCAGGGAGACACGATCTCGCCAATGCTATCCACCGCCTGTTTAGAGGAGGTGTTCCGAGGCCTGGATTGGGAACAGTTGGGTATAAGTGTTCATTGAGAGTAATTTTAGTGCGACGCAGAGTAATTATTTAAGTAATCTGCGATTCGCTGATGACTTTGCCTTGCAGGAGATCAGCTGCAAAGCATAATCGCAGAGCAGAACGATAGGTCTTAAAAGTAACATGTAGAAAACCGAAGAAATGTTTAACAGTCTCGCAAGGAAACAGCAGTTCACAGTTTGTGGCCGAGTGCTGGAAGAGGGCAAGGAAATACGTCTACACACGCCACGTTGTGCCCGCTTCTCAGGGTGGTGAGAGGGAAATAACTAGATGAATAAGAATGGGGTGGAGCGCATATGGCAGGTTCTCTGAGATCTTGAATGGCAGTTTACCAATGTCCCTCAAAAGAAAAGTATACAGCATTAATCTTATCGGTACTCACCTATGGGACAGAAGCGTGGAGCCTAACGAAAAGTGTTGAACTTAAGGACAACGCAGTCAGCTATGAAAAAAAAATGATAGGTGCAACGTTAAGAGTCCGGACGCGGGCACAGTGGGTGAGGAAACAAACGCGGGTTAATCGCATCCTTGTCGAAATCCAGAGGAAGAAATGGGCTTGGGCAGAGCATGTGATGCGAAGGCAAGATAACAACCGCTAGTCTTTGATCATAACGGAGTGGATTCGAAGAGAAGGCAAGCGTAGCGGGGGCTCTCGGAAAGACAGGTGCGCGGATGAAGTTACGAAGTTTTAGTGAATAGTGTCCGCAGCTGACAAAAGACAGGGATGACATGACATGGGAGAGGCTTTTGCCCTGCAGTGGGCGTCATTAGGTTGATGATGATGATGATGAAATAGAGAAGACTGCATATTATCGCCTAATTATCTCAATTCACTGGCTCGCAGAGACACTAATGTCGCGCTGACGCACGTGTCGCCTGTTTCCTTGAAAAAAAAAACGGATCTGACAATTCGCTAGTTAATCTGTCCTCAATCCACTGTAAAACGGCGCGGAAAAACACGAGGACGCAACAAACACGACGACACGAGCGCTGACTTTCAACTGGTGATTTATTACGCATGTGTGTACATATACTATTCCCGCCAAACACTGAACAGAACAAAAAATATTCAAGAAATACTGCGTCACCACTGAACATCTTAAATCTACCTTGCTGCAAAAACATGCTCCAAACAGGTGATTTCGTCGTTAGCCAGTGATAATGTGGGCTTGCTAATGCATGCTGCACCCCCCTTGTCAATGTGATATGCCTCTACTAGTTCCCTTACTATCTGATCTTTATATTTGAAGATGACGGATGTCTGATGAAGCAATGGGACGCACGTCTGCTTATGTTGCCAAGTAGTAACCAACTTGCTCAGCTTTCCGTATTTCTATCTGTCCTCACTTCTGCTCCAAATTTTGATTCCCACAATTCGCAGCTCACAGTTACAATCGTTTTCAGCTTTTCAAGAGCGGAATTTGGCGGCTATATTCGGGTGTGCAAGTGAAATCTTATAAAGTGGTAGTTCAACTTCCGTGGCAAGTTCATTGACACAGCGGCCACTTTGGCGGACATACGTTTTGTCTCATGACAACGGGATCTTATAGACCGCGCCCTTGTCACAACTTTGAGTACGGCTTTGCGTGTTTCTTTCCAGAGCTCTGGGCACACCTTGGTCAGTTTGCCTGGCGCAGAAAGTGCTACCGCCGCGCCGTACTTGTTGCCAACTCTTTTCAGGTTGTGGGATACTCTATGGATGTACGACGTTACCATCGGTCTGGCGCTGCTACGTTCCTGTCTCCGTGTTTTCGTTGCTCTCCCCAGAATATTTTTAAGAGTGCCGAAGTCACGACTGCCGATACGTGGTCAGCGAAACCTGCTTGGCGCAGTCCAGCTAGCTCTCCCTGAAAGCTCGAGTGCGTCATATAAGGGCATGACTTGAGGATACTTGAGCTCCAAGCCCGTAATTAGAGGAGACATTTGTACTCGAAATATATCGTATGTATATGTGTCATACGTGTGTCGTTCAAGCGAATCTATGGAATATCTCATATGTGTGTCCATATACGCCATACGTATCCTCGTATGTCATACACGCCATATATATCTCGTACACTAATCTTAGGAAAGGCAAACGCCGGGCTGGAAGTAAAAAGGAGTGAACCATAGAATTGCTGCCATTCAAGATAAAGGACTAAAAAAATAAAAAAGTGGAAGGGCCAAAAAGAAAGCATGCACCGCAACCAGATTCGAACCATATTCCTGGAGATCTAAAGATCACTACACTAACCAGAACACCACGACTAATAACATGCTATTAACTGCCATCCTCTCCGTCCAACTAATCAGTGTGTGTTCCTTGGCTTAGTTCTGAATTCTGGTTTAAAATCTGGCCGGCACATAGAGGCATTACAGAAAAAGACTTCATTTGTAATTAGAGTTTTGCTAAAAGTTCGTCGTTTCTTTAACTTGCGTACTTTAATCACTATCTACTAAGTGTTTATTCATCGCCATCTATATTATTGCATTACTTCTCGGGGCTGACATACCATTCCCATTTATCGCCTCTTCAACTTATTCAGTACCGAGCTGTCAGAATTCTGACATCGAATAACCGGTATTTTCCCACATTACCTTTGTAAAAGGAGCTTAACATACTAAATATTAATAATCTCCTTAAGTTAAATGCTGGTGTATTTGGTTTTAGAGCAGTTAATGATCATAATCTTCTGATATTCATACTCATGAAGGACATCAAGAATTCAAGTGTTCTCAAATCGGCATATTTTTTTTTGCTTCCGAAAGTTCGCACAAATTTCGGAATTCATACAGTTGAATATTCCTTCGTCAATCTTCGGAATTCATTGCCTTTGGATATTAAAACAGCTCTATCTTTGTCATCATTTAAATGCCAACTTAATATGTTTCTTTCCAACAGCTAGGCTAACTGTTTTTTGGTTTTCAACTGTTTTGTGCATACTTCATTGTGTTTCCTCTCTGGTTTTGTGTATAAGTAAGCAATTTTATCTAATATAATATAGTGTTTACCTGATCTTTAACTCATTACTGTTCGCGGTTGCTACTGCTAAAAAATGTCATTAGCTTATCCATTTCATTATAAGCGGTCCCATTACAGCATATTGCTCTGGGACCTCTTTCTGTTTCATTATTCAGCCTATGCATGCCTTTCTCTTGAGTTTTAAGCGATAAACTGAACTTCAAGCTTAAAAATATATATCAGAGGGCAAAGAATCCTTATTGGCTTTAGGGCTGCAAAACTAAGAGACACTTCAACATCAAGCTCGAAGAAAGATGTGTTTGCTTGTGTTACCGCCCTAGAGCCGAGTAAGATTTTTTGCCCTCTGCTTCGGCCAGGTCAAAAACTCTCAAGAGAGCTACAGTGACCATTCCGCTGGAATCCACACTCATCAAGTCATGCCCTTGTATGATGCACGCGAGCTTTCAGGGTAGGGTACCTAGAATGCGCCAAGCAGGGTTCTATGATTATGAATTTTGCAGCCGTCGCCAAGGCACTCTTACAAAACCTTGAGGAGAAACCGAAGAAAACACGGAGGCAGGAACGTAGGAGCGCCAGACCAGTGGTATTCTCGCACATCCATAGGGTGTCTCACTACCTGAACACGGTTGGCATAAAGTACGGCGTACCGATGACTCTTTCAGCGCCAGGAGAATTGAGCAAGATGTGTCCCAAGGCAGCGTGGTCTATGAGGTTCCCCTTTCATGTGGGAAATTATATGTCGGGAAAACTAACCGCTATGTCAACGAACGTGCCACGAAGCATGAACGATTACTAGATAACATGTCGTACTCGTACTCGAATCTACCCGTCCATACCCGCCCTTGCAAAGATGAAAATGATAACTGTGAGCCACGACTTGAGGGAATCGAAATTCTAGTCGAAGTAAGGACTGGATTCTGAGAAGCGTTTTGTAGCGATAGCTACATTAGGGTAGAATTTCGAGCCTTCAGCGTGGCGGCGCCAACCCGCTGTCACTTGGTTAGTCACGGGGTGCGGGGCAGCTGCCGGCGGCGAGGCGCCTTGGCTATTCACGTGGTTCGTCACCTGGTTGGTCACGTGACCAGCCACGGGGTGCGAAGCAGCTGATGGTACCGGCGGCGCGGCACGCCGGCGAAACCGAGCTGCCACGGCTGTGTGCACGCGCCACTTCAAGTGGGACGAAGATGAACAAGGAACGTCCAGCGAAACGGAGCGGAGCGACGAAAGACTGACTTTGACAATCAAATGAGCAATTTCCAGTCGGCCTGCTGTAGCTATCGCGCCATTCCAGGTTTAACCAGAGCTAAACCACCGCCAATTGTTTCTCAAGGAAAGATTCGACACGTGCGTCAGCATCACACCAATCTCCTTGCGGGCCAGTGAGTTCAGATAATTATATAGGCAATAATATGCAATAGGCTCTCTTTAATCTATGGGCTCAGTATCTTCATTCCGTATGAATGTTACGTGTGTCTGCTTCCGTCAAAATTGTTGGAGTACAGCGCCTGTGCCGCCGCGTTCTTTCTTTGTCGTCGTCTTGAAATTTAGCGCTGCATTGCTTTTTCAAAAACAATGCATAACCAACTACACCCGCAACGAGTTTTGTTAACGTAATATATTCGATAATCCGAGAAGAATGAAGCTTAGCCGTCGACGCAAGAAAGGCAGATGGTCGGACGAGATCAGGAAGTTTAAGGATTCTTTGGTCCCAGCTGGCACATCGCAAGGTTAATTAGAGACATATGGGAGAGGCCTTGTCCTGCAGTGTGTGTTGTTAGGCTGATGAAGATGTTCATCGGTCCTCCCAGCCTAAGCGCTGTGATATCGCAATTTATATCCGCTAGTTCGCCGAACAGCACGGCTTGGCTAGTCCAACTGGATAAGACTCTGATTAGTATAGGTTTTCAGGTTCGGTTGCAGACTTGGTTCTAAATTCCTTTTTTTCTGGTGAAGAATTGCGCAGCGCCAGTGTTCGAAACGCGGTCCTCTTGAACGCAATGCGAATGCTGGGTCTTTACGCCAAGACTGCAACGAGAGATATAATGCTCTCAATTTTCGACAACCTCGCGTACGCTCATTTGTTGAGGTGCCTAGGGGGCGTTGCACAGAAAACAGTTGGCATTAAGTTTCGATGGTAGTGAAACAGCCATATTTCTCGTCTGGGTGGCTGATCGCAGCTTATAGTGCGCAGTGCAAAAATAATCATCATCAGCCGGATTACACGCAATGTAGCACAAAGAAGTCTCATACATCACTCCAGTTAGCCGCCCGGCTGACTCAGTTGTTATGGTGCTCGGCTGCTGACCCGAAAGACGTGATGCCGGCCGCAGCGGCCGCGTTTTGCTAGAAGCCCGTTTGCTTTGCGATGCCAGTGCACGCTAAAAAGCCACAGATGGTCGTAACTACCCACAATCCTCGACTTGGGCGTCACTCGTAGCCAGAGTTGCTTTCCGACATTAATCCCTGTAAACGAAGCCAAACCTAACCAATCCATATGCGTCAAATTAACTGCGCCACCTACTAACCACCGCAAACTTATCAATCTCATCCGCCACCTAACATTCTGCCGTCCCTGCTAAGCTTGCCTTCTCTTGGAATCCAGTCTGTTACCCTTAACGACCATCAGTTGTCTTGCATTCGCATTACATGCACTGTCCAAGCTTATTTCTTCTTCTTGATTTCGACTGGGATGCTATTAACCGTCGTCAACATACGGAAAAAAAACGGCGGGGCAAAATTCACCACCGCTTAACCTTGCTAGGTAATTCCTACGACTCGGCGAGAGCTTCCCCGTTCACCAATCACCAGTCTTTTGGTTCACCTCCCAGCAACTAGCTGCGTCATGGTTTCACAGCCCCAAGTAACGGCCAAGTAACGGGTAACAGCGTCATCGCGCGTTAAAATTAGAGATTCCATATTTTTGCTAGCGTATTTATTTACAAATAACGCTTTAGCAACTATTATGCGCTGATCCCTTCATCGCCCTCTCCCTACGATGAATAAATAATTTAAAATTGAACTTCTTCTCGGCGGTCTTTAAGCGATTGCATAAACTACAGCGCATAATTCAGAATGAACTAATATGAAACGACACACACAGCGCTGAAATGACGGATGAATTCTTAAGGAAATTAAAGAAATATTGCGCAACAACCTTACATGGCACCAGATAACGCTAAGATCACTAAATATACGACCTGCTTACTCTAGGCAACAGAGGCTTATTTCCACTGCAAAAGATAGTAACTAGATGCAGTTGGCAATGGGAGGAGGCTTCTAAACTCTGCGCCGGAGTGCTGGAGGTTTGACATTTTTTATGCAGTTTTTACTTTTGTAACGCATGCATACGCAACAAACGCTATAAACACCTAAACACGATGAACAATTTACATATGTCTACGAACATTCTAGGACGACAATTTCCGTACGAGAATAGGATCTGCCAGGTGCCGAATATTTTTGTCGGCATCACTAGCCCCATTAGTATGTACACATGCATAGTGTACGCACATATATTGAAAAATTTGGGTATTGATATTGATGAATTTAGATATAAGGTTGTTATATACACTAGAGCACCACACTGACGCATGTACAATGTAATATATACATGCATACACCGCTATCGGCGCAGAGGTGCACCTATCCTGCCCTAACGTGGAGATTTAAAACCTTCGCAACTGCTAGAACTTCACATTTTTTGAACATAAAATTTCTTTCTGTTAAAAAAATCTGTGCTGGATGGTTTTATCAGCATACAGTGCCTCTAAAAGGCAGCGCGCTAGATGAAAGCGTACTTCCATTTCACTCCTATGTCAGCTACATCGCGTTTAGAGCGTATTCTCTTTCGCGTGAATTGCTAGTGAAGCTTTACTGAGGCAAGACAGACTGGCCTTTGAGATATGGTATGCTCGCGCTCGCGTTGGATGCTGTGTTTGTAGTTCAGCATGCTTACTCGTTTTGGGTAATACTACAGCTGAAAACCTACGCAAAACTCACTGTAAGGCAGAAAAGACTGTCTGCGTGGCGTGAAATTCCTTGTATTTAGAACACGCGGATACTCTTTTTGAAAAGCACAGAATCAGTCGATTCCAGGATTAGTGCACTTACACACTATTATATTTTTATAAGATAGCGGTTCATGGCACATTACATGTTTTTCTCGACATCGCACAACCTGAACACATCCCCTACAACATAACATTTTCTCTATCAACCACGTTGGCACGTTCGTTTTTCGCGCACACAGTACGGGCGGAGGAGAATTTAGCGTACATTGCCAACAATATTAAACCACTATGGCACACTAAAGATTGACATCCCAACGTTAACAACTAAGATATAATAAGTTTATTTAGACAATAAAAGTGAAAATAACAAGCCTCTCTTTGTGTATACGTGTGTGGGTGAAGATTTCGTAATTGTCCCATGTGTGGTATTTGTATCATATTACCAGCTTTTGCAGCGATGCAGCGATGGCGTAGAGGCAGAGCGTCCGCCTCGCGTGCAGCAGGACCGGGGCTCGAATCCCGGTTCCGCGCATTTCTCCACCAAGTTAGGAAAGAATATAAAGACACCACTTGTTTATGAAATTGCATATCTAGGCCTGGGGCGCGGTATGGCCTCGATGACCAGAACCGACTACGCACTCCCTCACCAAAACAGGATTTGGCCAAACTGGTGTAGTAATACCATGTAATACATGGCCACAACTTTAAAGGAACCAATCAATTAACCCTCGGTCCTTAGTTCGCAGAGACTGCAGAGCATCTGAGCAAGGCGGCGGTCAGACCTGTGACGCAGCGGAGGGTGCTAAGAAACTCTGGCTCCAGACAGGCCGCCATTGGAATCTGAACCTGGCAGTATTTAACGCTAGAGCCTTATCTAGTGAGCTAGGGCTAGCAGTGTTGTTCGAGGAACTAGCGGGAATTAAATTGGATGTGATAGGGCTTAGTGAAGTTCGGAGGATAGGAGAGGCCTAACTATTGTACACTAGTATGGGAGACGGCTACTAAAATGACCGTTAGTACACTTCTGCGGGTAGAAAAAAAGCCATACGTTGTAAGAGCAATGTACCATATATACATCCTCCAGCCGAGCTATTTCGCCAGCATCATATAAGTAACACTTAGTCTCTTTATAGCTACTGCGTCCTCTACCACATTCATTTTGCTAATGAAAAGTATAAAGAATTTCTAATGATGTCCTCAGGTGCAGCGTTACGCTGCAATACTTCTCGAACACGTACCCCTAAAAAATGGGCGATTCCACACCACTGAACCAATTACCTTCTCCAGTCAATAAGCTACACAATGCCAATGTTACTATATAAGTGCAATGTATTCAGTCTTTGTAATGCTGTAATAACACGCCAAGCTTTGCCTTCAATGTTTATAGACTGAAATGAAATCAAATCAGACCAAAATTTATTCATCTTTGTTTAGTAAATGAGTTTTTCCTGTCCAACCTAAGCACAGCGTGCTCATTGGTTGTTCAGGGAGTACGGCGATTCACCGAATGTGTACAAACAATTACACACAAAACAATAACAGGCACACTAGTCGTGGCGGCTGCGATTTTATGGAGGCAAAACGCTAAGGTGCCCGGTTGCTGTGCGATGTATGCGTATTATGCAAACAATTATGTATACATATTGAGCAAATAGGAATACAACTCGAAAAAACAGGAATGAACAGAGCACATCTTAAGAGCTTGAAATGGGCCATATCTAAACAAATCTTAAATCTGAAGTAAAACTGGGAAAGTAGAATACAGCATGCAAGATTTTATCAGTGATTTATCTGAAAGACTGAGCACCATTTTCTTATTGGTTGGGTGTTGCTTTTACTAAAGCCTATGCCTTCCGCATAGGGATGACCGACACCCCAACCTGTGACCACTGCGGTCATGAAGAATCAATTGGCCATATATTGTGCTCCTGCCCGCAGTACAGTCCACAGAGGGCATGTCTTAGCCGCGAACTTGACCAACTGGACGACCAACCGCTATCCGAAAAAAGAATTCTACAACATCGAAAGGACCTACCGTCGCAGAAGAAGGCCGTGCAAGCGCTTTGGCGCTTCTTACAATCTACCGGCCTGTGTGAAAGACTTTAACTGGAACGCCTTGTGTGTGTGTGTCTCCATGTGTGCACGTTACTTTTTTTTGCGTTTTCCTCTCTGTCATCTTTCTAACCCCTATCCCCCATCCCCAGTGTAGGGTAGCAAACCGGAGACTCACATCTGGTTAACCTCCCTGCGTTTCCTTTTCATTCTCTCTCTCTTATTGCTTTAGTCATTTTACGTTTAGTTCTTAAAATGCAAAAACTTTTGACCAAGTTCACTGAATATTTGCGGCACATAAAATCTCCTTATCTTTATCCCATATTGTGCAAAGCGTCCTGCCTTAATATTAGTTTCTATCTTTCTTAAGCTAGCGTTTTTCTTGACGGACATTTTTAAAGCATTTGTAAAGTAATGAGGGGTAAGCACTGTGTAATAAATAGTTCCCGCATTTCTAGTACGCCTAGTCTATTGTAAGAAGTACTTGCAATTGGGCTTGTTGGTGCATATTCGTGAAAGACATAAGAGCGCAAACTGGCAACACGGACAAGGAAGGGAACAGGACGAGCGCTACACTTTCAACAGGGTTTATTCAGGGAAGAGCGTATATATAGCCTCTGACCTTATCCATGCTCTTAATCTCAATTTGATAAACATCTACCTTTCACAGATATGCCTCAAGGAACATCATTTCACTGTGCCGGATAATAACCGAGGTATCACTGATGCAATTGTCCCCTCGTTTTTGATATAAAAGGCTTCCACGAGCTCACGTTCGGTCTTATCACGGCTTTTCAGTAGCACTTTGCATTCAGGCAGTCGGGGCTTGCAGACTATACGTTTCTCTTTCGAGCATGCTTGGCAGTGGTCTGGAAGATGGGCTCCTTTCTTATTCAAAGAATTCTTGTGTTCAAGCAGGCGCTCATTAAGACACCGGCCGGTCTGTCCAACGTACACCTTCCCGCATGTAAGCGGGAACTCGTACACCACTCCTTTCTTGCAGCCAACAAGTGGCGTTCGGTGTCTGATGGCGCACTCTTGCATTTCCTTTCTCCCAATACGTGAGCACATTCTGGCTAGTTTTCGCGGCGCTGAAAATACCACGTTGACGCCGTACTTATTGGCCACCTTCTTGAGGTTATGAGAGGTGTGGTGTACGTAAGGTACAACTTCCGGCCTTTCCAGCCTTTTTTCTTGAGGTCTTGTTTTCATTGCTGCCCTTCAGCTTTTTCAGCAAGGTCAGCGTCACGGAGAGAACCAGGGGAGCCGGGAAGCCTGCATTCTGCAACCTGGACACCTGAGATGCAAAGCTGGCGTGCATGGCATGGTGGCAGGACTTCTTTAGTGCGGACGCAAGGCACTGGGAAGCGATAGCCCTCTTAACGGTCTTAGAATGGTTTGAATGAAATGGCAACAAATATTTCTTGGCGCGTGGACAGTATCGCCAGCAAACATGTGAAGGGTGAAAGGTTAGGGTGAGGTCTAAAAACTGTAATTGGTTATTACTGCTAGGCAGTTCGTGAGTGAAGGTGAGGCCCATGCTGTTTCGACCAAACGTACCTAAAACATCAGCTACTGCTTCGTCAAAACTAAAATCGCTATCTGCCAACAAAACCAGGTAATCGTCCACATATCTAAAAACGTGGACTATACAATCCGTGTCAAGTGCTTCACTCAAGGAGCGGTCAATTTCAGATAAAAATATATTACAGAGTACCGGGGCGACACACGAGCCAATGCAAATGCCCTTTCTTTGTAGATACGTTTGGTCATTGAAATCAATAAAAGTGGCCTTCAGATAAAACTCAAGTAATGACATGAATTTGTCCACATTCAAACCAGAAGCGTTTTGAAAAGTCGTGGCTCCATTCGTATCAATGCAATCACGCACTGCAGCAAAGAGATGTTGATGCGAAACCGAGTAAAAAAGATCTTCTACATCAATGGAAAAACCAGACCTAATGTCTGGTAATGTCTTTCGCTCGGGTGAAGAAGAGTACCAAGCTTTTAATGAGCTCCGGAGACGTTTACGGACACCACCTGTCCTGGCGCACTTTGATGACGACGCCCCTACCCTGCTTCATACCGATGCGAGCAATGCGTGTTTAAGTGCTCTATTGGTGCAGCGCCAGGATGCTGTGGAAAAAGTGTCTGCTTATGCCAGCAGGGCTCTGTATAAAGCAGAAGCGAACTACTCGGCAATAGAAAAAGAATGCCTTGCAGTGGTATGGGCGGTTATGAAATTCCGCCCCTACTTGTACGCTCGCCCCTTTCAATTCGTTAGCGACCATCACTCTCTCTGTTGGCTGACGAACTTAAAGGACCCTTCAGGGAGACTCTCGTGTTGGAGCCTTCGGTTACCAGAGTTTGACATGACGGTTATTTGCAAGTCCCGAAAGAAGCATGCGGATGCTGACTGTCTTTCGCGAGCACCGGTCGAACCCTCCACCTTGACCGATGAAGACACTGCTTTTTTAGGAGACATCGATGACGCAATTGCGGCTGTGCCTAAGATTTTCGCACGCAGCCTCTCTTGATTCTTTCTTCAAAACGACGTACATTACAGGAAGAACTACCGTTCTGAGGAGAACAGTCATCTACTCGTCGTCCCAACAGCTCTCCGTACGGAAGTCTTGCAGTGTTGTGCTCGCGCTTCCTTCCTGCTGTTGAGTTTGGCGAAGTTGGGCATGGGGAGGAATACCTGAAGACCACCATGAGGATGGGTGAGCCCTCTGGGGGAGACGTGGCTGCAGGAATGCCGGAAGCACCGACGATAATAGCACCCCACGTGTTCGAACAAGAATGCCGGAAGCAGCGACGACTATAGCGTCCCCACGTATTCGTTCAGGAAAGCCGGAAGCAGCGACGACGAAAGCGTCCTCACGTATTCGTTCCGGTCCTCAGACGACGAAGTGCGGGATCAGTGTGGTCCCCTTCGGTCACGCTGGGGTTGAACAATTGCCCCAGTACCGCGCCTTCGACAGAGGTTCCGCGTTCCGGTCATCAGTACAAGATCTTTCAAACCCTGCTGGGAGACAGCCTGCATCCCTGTGTTATGCAGGCGCCTTCCGGGTCAACATGGGCGCGGTCCGGACAAACGTGCGCGCCCACCTGGAGGCCGCGTGGACGACAAGGTGACAGGGTCCTGTTCCCTTTCACTCGACCGAGCTGCGAGAAACATCAGGACCGCCCTGCCGTGGGCGGTAACATCAGTGCCATCGTGTGATTGGACATCATTCTTCGAACTATATTCCCCAGCTAGGGATCTGGGGTATACGAAGAGTATTTAAGGAGCTGCTGTTTTGGTACCAAAGGAGAGCCCCCTCTTGAGAGATACCAGAGACTCCCGACTGCTAAGAAGCTCTGTTTACTGAGAAGCTTGCTCAGTTGCCCGTACTTGTACATTATGCAAATAGTCCTTGTATAAAGTTTTCCAAGTTTTCTTCCTCCAACCATCCTCGTCTCTTCCCCGGCCAAGTCACGCTATCTGAATCCCAACAACTGGTGGCAGCGGTGGGAGGCTGCTACCTGAATCCCAACAACTGGTGGCAGCGGTGGGATGCTGCTACCTGAATTCCAACAGCAGGCGTGCCACTACGAGTCAACCGCTGGTCACTTAGGCTACACCCGCACGTTGGCTAGAGTGCAGCGTGGATACTACTGGCCGAAACTGCCGGCGACAGTGAAGCACTATGTACGGACGTGCGTAGACTGCCGACGTCGTAAATCACCCCCTGAAAAACCAGCCGGCCTATTCCACTCTCTTCAGGTGCCAAAAACACCTTTCAAGCAAATTGGCATGGACCTCCCGGGACCATTTCCAACGTCTACTGCCGGGAATAAATGGATAATTGTCGCCACCGGTTATCTAACTCGCTACTCGGAGACAAAGGCTCTGTACAGGGGTACCGCCGCCGAAGCAGCTCGGTTCTTCGTTGATAATATTATCCTCAGGCATGGCGTCGCGGCACTCATTGTAACTTACAGAGGAACTGCGTTTACGGCTGAGCTTTTGGAAACGATTACCTGCCTCGGCGGTACCATCGTAAAACGACGGCCTATCACCGTCAAACCAATGGATTGACGGAACGCCTCAAAGAAGTTCAGACCGGACAGTTAAACTTACTTGCCGAGCTGAAATCTATCAAAGTATCACGATCTGGCCATGTGAAAGCATTCACTGAAGTGTACAACCCCCTCTCGAAGAACTAATTAGATTGCGCTGCCTTCTCGTTGAAATAATTGCAAGTAGAAGATATTGTCACGGACGCCGGTAGGACGTTCAATCCCCGGAAGAACAGTACCTGGCGAGCACACTGCGCAGAGCGTAGCCGGCAGGGCCTAGCACCGAGCAGAAGAGGACGAAGTCCGGCGCGCGACAAAGGTCGAAGACAGACCGCACGGGGGAGCCGGTAGCGTGATGGGTAAACTAAGTGCGGCATTGCCCCTCCCCTCTGGAAAGGCATCGACTCGATGCCTGACAGTGAGGGGAGCCACGTGTTGGTGTTAACAGAATCCCAGGCACCGAACGTGGTGAGAGTTGTCCTAGCGGGCATGGTATGGCTTGAGTCTTGCGACGTGCACAATTTCGGATGTCGGCGGGCGTCTGGAAGAACGAACACTCCCTTGCGGGCACACCTCATACGTAACGTCGCTGAGTTGGCGGAGTACCTCGTAGGGGCCGAAGTAACGGCGCAAAAGCTTCTCGGAGCGACCGCGCAGACGGATGGGGCTCCAAACCCACACTTGATCGCCAGGCTGGAAAATGACTTCGCGGTGACGGAGGTTATAGCGGTGAGCATCGACTTCTTGCCGCACGCAGGTTCGTTGCCGAGCCAGCCGGCGGGCAGCCTCTGCATGGCGAACGAATGCATCAGCGTCGGCAACGTATGGGCGGGCAATATCGGGCAACAACATCGTGTCCAACATAGTCACGACTTCACGACCGTGTACCAAACGAAATGGCGTGAACCCCGTCGTCTCTTGAAGGGCAGTATTGTAGGCAAACGTGACGTACGGAAGGATTTCGTCCCAGTTCTTATGGTCGTCGTCGACGTACATAGAAATCATATCAGCGATAGTCTTATTGAGGCGCTTGGTTAGGCCGTTGGTTTCAGGATGGTAAGCTGAGGTCTTACGATGACTTGTGCCACTGAGCCGCATAACTTCCTGAGTAAGCGTGGACGTGAACGCTGTGCCTCGGTCAGTTAAAACAACATAAGGGGCGCCATGGCGGAGGACTAAGCTGATGATGAAAAAGTCAGCAATTTCAGCAGCAGTGGCGCGGGGAAGGGCTTTCATTTCAAAATACCGGGTGAGGTAGTCGGTGGCAACCACAATATACCGGTTACCCAATGATGACATGGGAAATGGGCCCAGTAAGTCCATGCCGACTTGGTGGAAAGGAATTCTCGGCGGAGCAATGAGTTGGAGCAAGCCAGCCGGCTTGAAAGGTAGTTTCTTCCGACGTTGACACTCGCGGCAAGTACGTACATAACGCTTGACAGTCGCAGAAAACCTGGGCCAGTAATAACGGTGATGAACTCGTGCCATCGTTCGAGAAAACCCGAGGTGGCCGGAAGGAAGCTCGTCGTGGCATGCCTGCAAAACGTCAGTGCGGAGCGCCGTTGGAACCACGAGCAGGTAACCAGAGTCCGTCGGGGCGTAATCTCGTTTGTAGAGGACGCCATCTCGCAAGCAAAACGACGACAAGCCACGCGCAAATAGACGAGGCGGTAACGAGGCGGTACCCTCAAGATAATCGATGAGTGGCCGCAATTCCGTGTCGTCCCTCTGGTGTTGAGCGAGGTCGGACGTGGTCAGAGCACCAATAAAGAGGGAGTCATCTTCGAGGTCATCAGAGCTGGACGGGATAGGAGCACGGGACAAGCAGTCTGCATCGCTGTGTTTGTTGCCCGACTTGTAGACAACTGTTACATCAAATTCATGCAAGCGAAGGCTCCAACCAGCTAGCCGGCCCGAGGGGTCTTTAAGATTCGCGAGCCAGCACAGTGAGTGGTGGTCACTCACGACCCGAAACGGGCGACCATACAAGTAGGGCCGGAACTTCGTTATCGCCCACACAACAGCGAGGCACTCCTTTTCAGTGGTTGAGTAATTGGCCTCGGACCGAGACAGCGTGCGGCTGCCGTAAGCAATCACACGCTTAACACCATCTTGCCACTGGACGAGGACTGCACCGAGGCCAATGTTGCTGGCATCGGTGTGAAGTTCTGTATCCGCCTCCTCGTCAAAATGTGCAAGAATGGGCGTTGTTTGTAGGCGTTTGCGGAGCTTTTCGAAGGCGTCTTGCTGTTCCTGTGCCCAGACGAAAGGCTGATCGTCTTTTGTCAGCCGTGTGAGAGGCTCAGCCAGCCTGGAGAAGTCTTGCACGAAGCGTCGGTAATATGCGCAGAGGCCAAGAAACCGGCGCACAGCTCGCTTATCAGCGGGAGTCGGGAACGCAGCTACAGCAGCCGTCTTGTCGGGGTCGGGGCTGACACCCTCAGGTGTCACAAAATGGCCCAAAAACTTAAGCCGTTGGTACGCGAAGTGACATTTTTCGGGTTTTAGAGATAGACCGGCTGATCGGATGGCCGTCAATACTGCACTCAAGCGTTTGAGATGTTCTTCGTAGGTCGCAGCGAAAATAACCACATCATCAAGATAGACGAGACACGACTGCCATTTGAGGCCAACCAGGACAGTGTCCATCATTCTTTGAAAGGTGGCAGGAGCGGTACACAGGCCAAAGGGGAGCACCTTGAACACGTACAAACCGTCAGGCGTTATGAACGCGGTCTTTTCACGGTCACGTTCATCGACTTCGATCTGCCAGTACCCACTGCGTAGATCAAGAGAGGAAAAGTATCGGGCATGACGCAGGCGATCGAACGAGTCATCAATTCGGGGCAACGGATAAACGTCCTTTTTAGTAATCTTGTTGAGGCGACGATAGTCGACGCAGAATCGGAGACTGCAATCCTTCTTGGCGACCAGCACAACGGGCGAAGCCCACGGGCTTGTTGACGGCTGGATAACCTCGTCGCGGAGCATTTCCTCAACCTGCCTCCGAATCACCTCCCGTTCTTTTGCAGACACTCGATAGGGGTGGTGTTGTATAGGCCTCTCGCCGTCATCCACTACAATGCGGTGTTTAGCGACCGATGTTTGTCCAACTTTAGAAGTGGTCGCAAAGCAGTCACGAAAAGAGTCGAGGATCATGTGGAGGCGGTGTTTCTGATCGGCGGTTAGGTCGGGGTTCACGTCAGTCATAACGGGGGCGTCAGACGTCGATGCATGGGTATCGTTGAGGGAGCAGGCGCAGTGGGAGACTGAGTCACTAATTTCATCGAAATAGGCTATGGCGGTTGCTTGCGGCAAGTGGCGGTATTCGGCGCTAAAGTTCGTAACAAAAAGCTGCGTTTGCAGTCCGCGGAGGGAAGTAACACCCCGCGCAACGCAGACTTGTTGACTCAGCAGTAACGACAGGTTACCTTCCGCAACCCCGTGAGGAGTGCGTGGGTTGGAGCATTCCACCGTAATAAACAAACTGGAGCGTGGTGGTAGCGTGACATTGTCATCAAACACGCGAAAAACAGGCCTGTCGGGGTCGCTGCTGTCGGCTATGGCACAATGAGGTGAGAACGTCCCGACAAGTTCGCGGAGGTTGATTATCGTACCGTGTTCCCGAAGAAAATCTAACCCGAGGATGATGTCCTTCGAGCAATGAGCCAACACAGCGAAGCAGGCAGTGAAGGTGACACCACGAATCTCCATTCTAGCGGTGCAGGCGCCAAGCGGTGTCACCAGATGGCCTCCAGCTGTCCGGATGTGTGTTCCAGGCCAAGGTGTCAGTACTTTCCTCAGGACAAGCGTCAGACCACGACTCATGACGGAGAAATCGGCGCCGGTATCTACGAGAGCAGTCACGCGGCGGCCATCAACGATGACCGAAATTTCAGCCGAAGCTTGGTCACCGTCAGAAAAACGCTGTGTGAGGGAGGTCGGACTAGGGGATCGTTCTCGCGGTCGGGTTGGGGCGTCAAGCGGAGGCGTCTCCGTTCGTCGAAAAGTCGTCGGACTTAAGGGTCATTCAGATTGTCCAATTGAGGCGTCAAGCGAAGAAGGCGTCTCTGGGCGTCGAAAGGTCGTCGCGGCGTGGGGTCGGAGGTCGGGTCGCATGCTAACGTCGGTGAGAGGAGGATGTTCGTCATTATGTCCGGTGACGGCGGCCCTACCTCCGGGGGTCGCCGTCCTCAGTTTTCCCGGCGCGGCCTGGAGGACTGCCGGACGTAGGACTGGCGAACTGGGGAAGAAAACCATCGAGGCGACGGTGACCTGGACTGACGTTGGGCAGTGGGTACAGGTGGGACGTTGGCCGCTAGGTACTGATCGATCTCGCGGGGTCGTTCACCATAGCGCGGCAGGGGTGCGTCGGGCGAAAAGCCGCGCAGGCCAATCCGGCGGTACGGGCAGTGACGACGGATGTGGCCTGCTTCGCCGCAATGGAAGCACAGGGGCCTGTTGTTCGGCGTTCGCCACATGTTTGCCTTCGTGACGGGTGGGCGGTCGTCTGGCAGCGCTGTCGTATGCGGGAATCGGTGGGACGGCGCGGTAGGGGCAGGAGAGTAGAACGCCGGCGGTGGTGGCACAGGTCTTCGCAATGCCTCGCTGTATGTCATCACATAGGGCGCTGGCGGTGGCGGTGGTGGAGTGGGCTGCACCGTGCGGCGTATCTCGTCACGGACAGCCTCCGAGATGGCGGTGACACTAGGAGGCTGCTCCACAGAGCGAAGCTTCTGCACCTCTTCGCGAACGATGCTCCTGATGAGCTCTCGGAGGGAGGTGTTCTCATCCCCGGGCCTCGGCATGTGGCACTCCACAGCAGTGATGTTTGAGGAACGGCCGTAGTGCGCAAACCGCTGCTGCAGGGCGCGCTCCATGCCTGCCGCCTCCTTTGCAAAATCGGCGACTGTAGCCGGAGGATCGCGCACGAGCCCAGCGAACAATTGCTCCTTGACGCCCCGCATCAAATGGCGCACTTTCTTGGCTTCCGACATCGAAGGATCAGCGCGGTTGAAAAGCCGGGTCATGTCCTCCACGAACATCGCCACGCTCTCGTTTGGCTGCTGCGCTCTCGATTGCAGGGCCAATTCTGCACGCTCCCTCCGCTCGTTGCTGCTGAACGTATCCAGCAACTGGCGCCGGAAGTATTGCCAGGTGTGGCTGGCGGACTCGTGGTTTTCGAACCACGTCTTGGCGGCGTCCTGGAGGGCAAAGAAGACGTTCCGAAGCTTGCGGTCCTCGTCCCACAGATTAAATTCAGAGACCCTGTCATACCCGTCCAACCAGTCCTCCACATCTTCAAACTTGTCACCATGAAACGGCGCGGGCGTACGAAGCGAATGAAGAAGCAGCGGGGGCGAACTCACAGTTTGCTGGAAAGTCTGGCTGGCCACCGTAGAGGTCATCTTGCGGGATGGCGCGGCGAGGGGATTGTACTCGGGAACTAAGCCTTTCAAGCGGCGGCTTGACTTGTGGACAGGTGTCATGTCCAGGGGGTGTGGCTGAGCGCTGGAGGTTCCTGGGACCTCTTCGTACATAGATCGTACCCAGCAGCTGCGCCAAAAATGTCACGGACGCCGGTAGGACGTTCAATCCCCGGCAGAACAGTACCTGGCGAGCACACTGCGCAGAGCGTAGCCGGCAGGGCCTAGCACCGAGCAGAAGAGGACGAAGTCCGGCGCGCGACAAAGGTCGAAGACAGACCGCACGGGGGAGCCGGTAGCCTGATGGCTAAACTAAGTGCGGCAATATTAAGTCTGCAACAGCCGAATTCAAGGCTCAATTTGCAAAAATGGCTGCCCGGTAGTGCAATGCGGACGATCGAGTACGAGGAAACAACCTAGTTTTTTTACGGTCTGAAAGATGCAAGTAATGTGTTCTGACAAGATCCCAAAAAAAAAGAGATCGATCACTGCGGCCAGTATCTAAATCTATCCATTGAGCCTTGAAGCATTAAAGCGCCCATCGCTTTGGCTCATTTCGTTCCGGTAAAATTCGCCCTATCATTGTCGCATTCGCTCACTTTAGAGATAAAAGACCAGGTTTTGTCCGTGTGTAGCAAATTTAAAGATACTGGCTACAGAGTGTCCGAGAACTATTCACCAAGTTCCCGTCTTGCATGGAAGCACCTTTACGATTTAGGTAGAAGTCAGGGCCTCACATTTAAAATACGACATGACAGAATGACATCCAGAAACAAAACTTATTATTTCGATCGCGTCAATAACGCTGTAGTTGAACAGCATACCTAGCAATCACTTCATCAGAAACAGTCCAAAACAGGATCACCGTTTTCAATTGTCTTTCCTCTTTACTAATATCCGCTGTGTTACTTCCAAACGTGACGCTTTAAGCAGCTTAGTTGAATCATGTTCCTCTAATGTTCTTTTATCAATCGAAACTTGGCATACATCTACTATCCACGACGTGTAAATTTTACCCTCTCTTCCTAACTTTGATATTTTTCTATCAGATCGCAGAGACATGAGAGGCGGGGAGTCCTAATAGCCACTGATTGCTCGTTACATTGTTCGCAGATAAACATTTCAAGCCCTTTGGATGGTCTGGCTTTGCTGCGATCAGTATTACCCACGTTTTCTGATCGGAGTTAGTTATCGCCCTCCTAGCCATGACTCTACATTTGGTAAATTGCTTCATTACGCTTTGAACAGATGAGCAATCCTTTATCTAAATACGTCGATTTTATTCTTCGGTGACTTCAGTTTTCCTTCCATAATTTGGTCTGACCTTGCATCCACTTTCTGATAAAAATAATCTTGATAGCGAATTTGTTCAGACCTGTCTTACTTTAGGGTTAGAACAAATAACAGATCAAGCAAATAGAATAGCAAATCTTTCTGCTAACATTTTGGACCTTGTAATGACATTCCAAAGTGGTAGTTTTTCACCTATAACTTATCTAGAAGGGCTTAGCGATCACCTGGCTATTCATGCTACTTTCTCATGTCATCTATAGAATATAAAAAAGGAAAACACTTACCCTATATGATAAAGGTGATTACAGCAGTTTTAATCATGACCTCGTTGCTTTCCACGATAACTTTACCACAGATTTTCAAGTTCGTTCACTGGAAACAGACTGATTACTTTTTAAGTTCGACATACAACGACTTATCGGTAAACACATTCCTACTATCACAATAACTGAGCGACTTAGTTCCCGATAGTATAATAAAACATCAAAAAGATTAAACAACAAAAAGAAACGATTATTTCGTACAGCTTAAGCTACTAACATGGCGCACGCTCGGAACAGATATTTCACTGCCTCCGCTAACTATGACGCCGAAATAGCCAAAGTTAAGGGTAACTTCTTTTCTTACACCTTGCCTACTATTATGCATAATAAACAAAAGCGTTCCTGGCAAACTATTCCTGCCTCTACATCTAGCGAAATTTCACTAACTGATCATTCTGGCCTTATATATTCTGATTTAGATATTGCAGATATCCTAAAGGATCAGTTTTACTCTGTATTCACTGATGAACATCTCGATAACCTCCCTGAAGTTCACTGTCTTAATGATTCTCCTATGGAAAGCATCTTTGAGCCGAGTGCAATATTAAAGATCATAGAATCATTACCAACTTATCATCTGCTGGTGTTGACGGCATCAATCCAAAAATCCTGAAAAAATCTAAAGTTCTTTGCAGTGTCATATTATCTCTAATTTTTCAGCAGTCGCTTTCTTCGTCCGGCCTGCAACGCGATTGATGCTTCGGGAAGGTCATTCCAGTGTACAAAAAAGTTAACCGATCATCACCACTTAAATACACACATAATTTTTTTCATCCTAATCAACATGGCTTCCGCAAAGGTCGCTCGTGTGATACACAACTTGCTCTCTTCCTTAATGACATACATGCATGTCTAGATCATTACGTTCCTACAGATGCCATATTCGTAGATTTTGAGAAAGTCCCTCATGCACGCCTCATTCAAAACTTTCATGCCCAAACATTCATCCTTTGGTTCTGTATTTAATCCGTTGGATCCGTGCTTCCTTAACGGACAGTTATCAATTCGTTCATTCTAATTCTCATTCGCAATCACTTTCCCCTGTTCTCTCTGGCGTTCCGCAAGGATCTGCCTTAGGCCCCCTTCTATTTCTTGTTTATATTTTGTTTGTTTATTTACAGAATACTGCAAGTCCTTCTGGGCCCTAGCAGGAGGGGCAATACAATGCAACATGAATATGCACAAAAACACTAAAGAAAATTCGAAACACAAAGCCAAATAAGTTTGATGGTGTCAGTCTTCTATTCCTTCAATGGATTATATGTCACGTAGTGCTGTTAAAGGTATAGCATTCCATTCAGTAACGGTGCGAGGGAAGGAGTATTTAAATAGGTTAGTTCTGGCGGTGAATGGAATTAGTGAATCAGAGTGGCGATGTCTTGTTGGTCGTTGAGCGAAAAATGGCTTGACATAGGGATCCCGGCACATTGCAACTTGTTATGTTTTAGAAGCAAAATAAATTCTAATCTGAGAATTTTACGTCTTACTTGCAATGTTTGATTTCGGTGTGATCGCATTATGGCAGTAGGTGAGTCGGTTGAACGGTATTTTGAAACGATGAATCGAATGGCCTTGCGCTGGATCATTTGAAGTGCTTGAAGGTTAGTTTTAGGAAATGGGTCCCACACAATGGAAGTGTGTTCTAACTTGGGTCTGATTAATGAAGAATAGGCTAACAATTTGAAGTCTGCAGGAGCATTCTTCAGTTTGTGCTTGAGGACACAAAGTTTACAAAAACCCGATGCACATACGTTACTTATATGTTTGTTCCAGCTTAGATTGTTAATTATCCTCGCGCCAAGATATTTATATTCAGTTACCTCCGAAAGTGGAAATGAAGGAAGAACGTAGGGGTTTAATAGGCTGTTTTTGTTAATCTCATAAAAACGGTTTTCTGAGCGTTAAGTTTCATGTCCCACTGATTGCACCAATAAAAAATATTCTTTAGGTTCAAATTGAGTAATAGTTGGTCTTCGCGACAAGTAATTACATTAAACAAAACACAGTCATCTGCAAACAACCGGATTTGAACGGGATGAGGAACTACTATAACAATGTCATTCCCATATATTAAAAATAACAGGCGACCGAGGACGCTTCTTTGGGGAACACCAGAAGAGACAGGCAGGCTGTGTGAATAATGGTCGTCAATACTAACAAACTGCTATCGGTTAGATAAGTAAGCTGAAACCCAGTTAACTACATTATTAGGAATACCAACTTGTTTAAGCTTTTCAATTATTTAGAATGGGAGACGAGGCCAAATGCTTTACTAAAATCTATAAAAATAATATCAACCTGGCCGGATTTATCATTTATAGATGTGAAGCTATGAGCAACCGATGTTAGTTGTGTTACTGTAGAATAGCCCTTCCTAAACCCGTGTTGAACGTTAGAATGGATCTTGTTATCATCAAGAAAACCGATGATGTACTTGGCGATGATGTGTTCCAGTAATTTGCAACAGGTTAAAGTCAGAGATATGGGACGATAATTCGATATCAGTGATGCGTCCCCTTTCTTAAGAACAGGAACAACACGTGCAGTTTTCCACTCTGAAGGAATGACAGCTGATGAAAGTGACACGCAAAAAATGACAGCCAGAAACTCGGAAAGCTTTTCGGCTGTGACGACCCCCCATAATGCGCAGCTCCACACGGACTTAGAGGCAAAGAGACACCGTATGGCTCAGTTTAAACAAACAGATATATTCAATAATTATACATGATTATTGATAATACATCATAGGCTGGGATGTCCGAGCTTACGTGCCGACGACTTCATGGGGACGATGGAGGGGCTCCGGAGTTGAGCTTGAACGGTTGCTGGCAGAAGCTGCACGCCGTCGGGCTTCGGCGCTTAAGGCCCCCTTGGCGAACGATGTCGTCCTGAGCGTTGTTTCTTCCGTACTGCTTGTCGATTTTTATATCCTCTTATCCCCACATTCCCTAGGTTGAGGACGCCCACGCCGGAGTGGGAGGGGCCTAGGGCTTTCACTTGGGCGCACAAACACACCACCGCACTTATGGTCTCGCCTTCGTCACGTGTTGAGTCCGAGGGAAAGAAGGTTGTCGTCGAGGTAGCGTCGGCTGTGGTAGATGGTCTCTGGCCCGCTGACGGTTCCCGCGGGTCACCGACCTCCGTTCTCCATCAAATGACACTCGCCACTCAAGGCCGGAACGCGAGGTCACTAAAAGGCCGGGAAAGTGGTCCCTTGTCCTGGGATGTGCTCGGGAGGGTTGGTGATGATGCCCGCCGTCTTGTCACGGGGCCAGGCCCGCCGAAACGAGGCCCTTTGTCCCCGGCAGGGTTACGGCAATTGGGGAAGATAACGCCCGTCTCCCCGCGGCGGCGGCGGCGGCGGCGGCGTTCGACACGTGCCGGCACTATGGAAAGGGGGTCCGGTTGTGCTTAAACCCCTTCGTTTTGGTCGTTCACTCTCAACGAGTATGGCTCGGTAATTGATGATGCCCGCCGTCTTGTCACGGGGCCAGGCCCGCCGAAACGAGGCCCTTCGTAGCACACACAAGGAACGTCACACGGCATACCGGTGCAATAAACCGTTCGGATTTTTATGAGGTCCTGGCCACGCTTTAGTTTTCAGGTTTAGGAGCAATTAAACAATGCCAGGTCTTGATATCGTAATACAAGGCATAGTGCAGGACGTTTCAAAAGAACAATGTTCACCACTTGCATTAGCAAAGACACTGTGGAAGTAGCGGTTAAATTGCGTAGCAATATCATTTTTATCTGTGAGAGGTTTGCCGTCGTGCATTATTCGGTCAATAGGTTTTTCTTTTGACATAAGTGGTTCAAAAATTTTTCAGGTGAAGTTCGAATGAAATTAGGCAGTTTGTATTCAAAGTAATGTCGTTTAGCGGGCCTCACAGCTGTATTAAAGGACAGTTGAAAAGGCTGAATAATGGAACGACTGCACCTCCACGTTTCAAACATTTTACTTTTTTTTTCAATTGCAGGATTTCACGTGTGATCCAGGAAGAGGCTTTGCGAGATTTTATTATTTTATTAGGGACAAATTTTCAAGGCAGTGAGTGCACAGTATTTTAAACTTATTTCATAGCTCATCAGCATTACTGCCTCGGAAACTGCTGAGGCAGAAATCTAAATAATCCAACACGCTCGCATCTTTCGCACGCGAGAAGTCCCTTACATAGCAGACTTTGGCCACAGCCTTTTTGCAAACAATATGGATAGAGAAGGAACAATAGATCATATCATGATCGTAGATTTTCTGCTCAGTTGAAACATGGTAGTCACTAATAGCTCGGCTTACAACAAGGACAAGTATAGAAGTACAGCCATGTACACGTGTTGGCTGCCTCACTACTTGCTGCAAGTCGTGTCTCAAAATCGTAATAAATATGTGTTCTTCATGGGCAGCATGATCGGGATTGAAAAAGGGCTTGGCCTAGTTAATTGATGGAAGGTTTAAATCGCCAATTAAGATTCTGTCGTGATGAAAATCATCAATGAAATCAGACAGTCACGTAGAAACTGCGGAGGGGAATGGGGGATCTGTACACTGCAAATAGTAGAAATGACCGTCCCCGACAAGAAATTTTTATCGCGAGGCTTTCATGGTTTTGAATTTGAGCTAGGAAAGAAGTGTCGATGCCATGTTTTACGAGTACGGCAACACCGCCTCCTCTGGTAGATCTGTCCCGACGGAACAACCGGTAAAAGGGGGGGGGGGGTGACATCTTCATCAGTTCCTTCGTGCAACCAAGTCTCTGTGATTACAACAATATGTGGCTTATACCCTATAATTACGGATTCAAGATGATCGCTTTTATTTACCACGCTGCGCGCATTTATGTTTAGAAGCCTGAGTTCCTTGATAGGCGGTGAAGCGAGTCACTCTTTACTCTGCTCACTTCGTATCTTGATTTTGCAATTGTTGGCCTCATCCCACGCGAAAACCTGGCCGTCCATTTTTAGTTTATCGTGCACCAGAATGGGCTTCTGGCCTTGATCCCTACCGATTTTATTACTATCCCATGAGAGCTTTTTTATTCTGAGGGTGTCACGTGAATAGTTATTTTGCACAGAAAGTTGGTTCCTTTAAAGGGACACTGAGGAGAACCCTATCAATTTTTTTTTGTTAGCAAAATCTGATAGTTCGGCATTTCATGGCTTTGTTGCGGCTTGTCCTGCAGCGAAAGATGCATTTATTTCAAAAAAATTTGGATTCGAAGTTGAAAAACTTTTTCCCGCCGCTTTGCTTCAAACTCGAGAATTCTTATGACGACATGGAGAACTCTTATGACGTCACAGGATAGAGTGACGTGAAACGTGACGCAAACGGAGACTTCGTGATTTCTGACGGCTAGCGGTGCGGTCTAGCAGCTGCCGAAATGAAAGCTACCGCCGCCGCACGTTGAATGCATCGGTCGGGGGTCGCTACCGTCGCTCTGTTTACGTTTGCACCGCCGTCTTGCCAGCGTTGCGATGGATCCCGTTCCCGAACCCGACGACGTAGTTCTCGCAAAATCTCCGGCCTGCATTTCAGCGACCTCAGCCCCACAAAGCGTGCGATGCTTTTGAGGGAGCACGGTTAGGTTAGGCGCCGGCGGGCCGTTTCCCCCTTCCTCAGCGAGCAGCCGTTGCAAACTATCTATCATAACCCCAGTGCGAGGAGTCGCGAGGCGCCAGGACAAGGTCGGCGCGTTGCGCCCATCTGAGGCTGGCTGTGGCTTTGGGCCCAACGGATTGGGATTCCTTGAACGGCGCGGTTGCACGGGGCAGCAGGCGGCGTCGAGGTCTCCCACGGTTGCAAGGGCCAAGTTATTTATTTATTTTATTGCCACAAAAAACGGATAGGTGCTCAAGGGCGGTCGCGTTTAAAGTGGGCGCCTTGAAACTAAAGCCGACGCACGACGCTTCAACGGCTTCCGCTAGATCCAACGGGTCCACTGGATCGGGCTCTCTCGCACACTTGCATGTACAGTACCATCATATGTGTACCGTGAATGGATCAAATTAGCCGAGAGCTCTAAAAGAACAGCTCCGCCCAACTGCCGAAGTTATTGAACTACGTCACAACGTGCACCTCGCCGCGGAGCCGAATCAGTCTGGCCGGGCTGACGGCGGCTGGCGCACTCGGCGGGAAATAGAGACATGGTCCAAGTCTCCCCGCCAGTGCGGTCGAAGTGCGCCGAAGCCACCGAACGGGTGGGCGGTCAAGCGCAGTTGGAGTATAGAGGTTCTCCCTTTGGCCGACGTGACGTCGCCGTGCAGCGGGTGCGCGCGTGTTACGCCGGTGCATAAACGCGCCTTAACAGAGCCTGCGCTTAACCGCTAACCAACGTATTTGGCGGCGGTATCTATAGGAGCCACTGAAAGCCCCCGCCCACTCACTGAATAAAAAAAAGCCCTGTGCCGCAGTTCGGAATTGAACCAGGGCCTTTGGCGCTTGAGGCGGAGACGCTACCACACCGCCACGACGGCTCAAGTAGTAACTATCACTAAAGGCGCTTCTAGTGAATGCACTCTTCCGATGCAGAAATATCCGCGCTTTCGCTACGTATATCCTGGCCTAACAGAGCTAGGCCATCAGCAATTTTTCTGAACTGCCTTGTACCTTGTCTCCCGTCCCTAATAAACGATTTCCGTTAAGTAGTTTGAAGTTGACTGGCACAGCCGGGAATGTTTCGCCGGGCGAGCGTGCGAAGACACAAGTGCTGCCTTGTACGATTACCGACCATCGTGCCATCATAGTTTTTCATCGACCGTGGCGATCATCTGGCAAGCTTTAACAGGCTCCTTCAAAGGTTAACTAGCACTTGAAGCGGCACTTGGAGTTCCTCTGCTGTTCGGCGCTTGTAAATCGAGGCGCGTCAAAAACAAAACCACGGGGCCCGCAAAGCTCATAGACGCGAAGCGCCTTAACAAATTGAAACTCTCCTGGCCGCCTGTGGCGCCGCCAAGCATCGGTTTTCTTTGCTTCCAACATTCAGGTTGCCTTTTGTCTGCCTTCTTTGTGTGATAAAAGTGCACTATCGGTTTTGAAACATAACTTAATTCAATATTGAACCGCGCAATCTTCCTTTGTCAGCCTCATAGATTCGCGCCCTATGTAGGAAGGAAAATTCCTCCAAGGTGGCGGCTCTTGTCCTACGACGTCACCACGCTTGTACTTGCGAGTTTGGCCTGTGGCGGCGATACCTGTATTTTGGTTCTTGCTATTTTCTACCTTACGAGAGCTTTGTTTTCAGTAAGAGCGGCGTTTTTGTGATCAAGAGTTGTTATTCTATCCATAGAAGCCAACTTCAATTTCTCCTCAGTGTCCCTTTAAGCTTGCGCGATTTCACATTACTTCTTGTTTTTTCATTAAAGTCCTGGAAGAACAATATGGCTCGACGGTTTTTCCCAGCTCTACCAATACGGTGGATTCTGGCGACTGAGTTGGATGTCACACCAAGATTCTCCTGAAAAACTTCTGAAATAACGTTCTCTTTAAGGACAGATTCTGTTTCATTGTTGTCTTCTTGTACAACGAACACAACTAAGTTTGAACGCCTACTTCTGCCCTCCAAGTCGATAATTTTTTTGCGTAGGAAGGTGACTGTTCTTTCCAGGTTTTCTACGCGGGCTGATTAGTCTTTTAATATACCGAGCTGTTGGATCAATTCGCACAATATTTTTTTTCCATCTTCGCGTTGTGCGCTCTTAATGCTGCCATTTCGTTTGTCAATTTTTGCTGTCCCCAAATAAGTTGCTTCAACATCTCTTGCGCACTCATACTGTCAGAGTCTGTCTCGGGGCCAGGATTCAGTTCGACGTCGCCGCACAACATCAACTCGCACATTAGGTATATATCACATGCGATACGAATGCACTGTTGGGCGAAAGGCAGAACCAGGATACCACGACAATCACTTTTAAATGAATAACAGGCACCAACCTTGGTTAGATAAAAGAAGGGTGCGTAAGGCCACATGCTGCTGCCTGGTCTGCCGAGTCCACTGAAGTGAAATTCTTGCGGTCGGCAATTTAAAGGAATGTCCGGTGAGGTCACATGCTGATGCGGCAGCGCTGTAGGTGTGACGCCCGTACTAGATTCATGACGTCATCAGGCTCTTGATGAATGTTGGGCTGATAGACCGCTCTGGCATGACCAAGCAGAAAAACCTGGGTTAGACAAAAGAACGGTGCGTAAGGCCACATGCTGCTTCCTGGTCTGCCGAGCCCACTAACATCACTTCTAACATACGGCTATTTGCTGACGATTGTGTCATCTATCGCCCAATAGTCAACCAATCCGACATAACCATCCTCCAAGAAGACCTGCTACGCATCCAAAAGTGGTGCAAAACCTGGCTAATGTCATTAAATTCTGCTAAGACTTCCCTTCTTTCATTCCACCGCCGGCGCAACCACCAGGATGCAATTTATACAATTGTGGGCTGCCATTGTATCGAAAGACGGACCCCAACATACATCATTCATCGCACCTTTACCCATCATTGATGCCCTGGGGCAATGAATTTCGCTTTAAAAATCCCAACATAAAACATAACGGCTTATTAGGGACAGCAGCGAACGAACATACCGACGCTACGCTCGTCTGGGTAGCGGACGGAAAACAGATTTCTTCCCAGCCGGGCAGTTTTCTTTGTAGCCAACGTCGATGAGGCATGCCTCGGGTGACGCAGCGGTGGCGCTGTGTCTTATCGGCAACCCAGTACAGCCTGTGGCCGTGTTACACTGGACCGGAATATAACAAGGCGGAGGCTGCGCGGAAATGTGCGCAGTAAGTGTCGCCACATCAGCCCCCCCCCCCCCCCCTCCCGCGGAGTGGAGAGCCCTCAGGGCTTGTAAACATCGGATGCATCCAGAGTCGTGCAGACCATCCGTGGTCCGAGGACGGATCTCAGGCGGACGACTCTAGCTGTGGCGCTGCGGCCAAGGTTTCGGGGTGCAGCGAGGGACGTGGAGCGGCAGAGCTGCTGGGAGGGTCTGGGCCACCGGGACGAGGGCGTGGAGAGGGACGAGAGCGTCGAAAGGGACGAGGGCGCCGGGAGGGACGATTGCGTCGGGAGGAACGAGGGCGCTGGGAGGAACGAGGGCGCCGGGAGGCACGAGAGCGTCGAGAGGGACGAGGGCGCCGGGAGGCATGAGAGCGTCGAGAGGGACGAGGGCGCCGGGAGGCATGAGAGCGTCGAGAGGGACGAGGGCGCCGGGAAGGACGAGGGCGCCGGGAGGGACGAGAGAGTCGGGAGGGACGAGAGCGTCGAGATGAAAGAGGCGCCGGGAGGGACGAGGGCGCCGAGAGCGCCGGGGGGGGGGGGGGGGAGGGCGCCGGGAGGGACGAGAGCGTCGAGAGGAACAAGGGTGCCGGGAGGCACGAGAGCGTCGAGAGGGACGAGAGCGCCGAGAGGGACGAGGGCGCCGGGAGGGACGAGGGCGCCGTGATGGACGAGAGCGTCGAGAGGGACGAGGGCGCCGGAAGGCACGAGAGCGTAGAGAGGGACGAGGGCGCCGGGAGGGACGAGAGCGCCGAGAGAGAAGAGAGCGTCGAGAGGGAAGAGAGCGTCGAGAGGGACGAGGGCACCGGGAGGGACGATAGCGTCGAGAGGGACGAGGGCGCCGGGAGGCTCGAGAGCGTCGAGGGCGCCGGGAGGGACGAGAGCGTCGAGAGGGCGAGCCCTCTGGGCTTGTAAACATCAGATGCGTGGAGAGTCGTGCAGGCCGTCTGGGGTCCGAGGAGGCGGCTCAGGCGGGAGCCTCTGGCTAATGTCAGTATATTCTGCTAAGACTTCCCTTCTTTCATTGCACCGTCGGCGCAACCACCAGGATGCAATTGATACAATTAACAACCTTCCCATTAAATCAGTAGATTCCTATAAATATTTTCGTGTCTATTTACGTAAAGATCGGACCTGGTCGCAACACTTTCGCCATGTAATCACTTCAGCTAATGAAGTTTTAGGGTACCGTCGCCGTATCCCTTCTTTAGCACCGCGTTGCATGAAATTGCTTGCTTACTTAACATTTGTTTACCACAGTTCAGGTGTCCGCCGATATATGAGACAGATACTGCGTCATTTCCTTTCCCCAAAACCAATTATTATTATTACTTAACATTTGGACAGTCCAAATTTCAGTTTGCATGCGCCGCCTATGATCCTAACTTTGCTAACCTCATTGACACGCTCGAATCCATTCAGAATCGCGCTGCTTGATTCATTTGTTCCAATTTTTCATACCACACTAGCGTTTCCGCACTAAAGTTTCAGGTTAATCTCCACACATTGGCCTGTCGTCGCAAGATTGCCTGTCTTTCGTTATATAATAAATTTTTCCATAACTTTGATGACGAAGTCATTCTTAACGCACGAGTTCATCGTATTTCCCGTTTATTGTCACCCTAACGCCGTGTTCCCTGCGAAATCCCTCACTGAAACATGTCACCTCTCTTTTTTTCTTAAAAGAGCCTGAGACTGGAATGACCTTCCATCCGAAGTGGCAACCATCATCCACTTCAGCAAATTCAAAACGGCCATCGAAGATCATCTTCTGCATTCAAGCTAATTGCCTTCTCAGCCCACCCCTCATGTAATGTCCCTTGAGGACCTTTGAGGAACAAATCAATAGATAAGACCATCGCAGACATGCTCTGTATGTACGTCGACGTGGACCGCAAGTATTGGGACGAACTACTTCTCTACGTCATGTTCGCCTACAATACGGCACAAGACACCACTCGCATGACGCCTTCGAGCCTTCTTCATGGGCTACCAGTGAAAATTATGCTGGATGTCGTGTTCCGGAAGAATTGCCCACTTAAGGATCAAAAACCAGCAGCGGACCGACGCCAGACGCTACAACCGACGAAGACGCAATGCGGAATACAGGCAGGAGGCCAAGTCTGGGTTTGGACGCCCATATGCCGCCGTGGATTGAGTGAAAAGCTTTCGCGCCGCTATTTCGGCCCGTACAAGATTCTTCGTCCGTTAAATGAACTGGATTATGAAGTCATCCCTGACGCAATGACTGCATCCCAGCGACGCCGCGTACGAACAGAAGTTGTCCATGTCGTCCGTCTGAAGCCCTATTATGTGCGCTAAATGACTCTGTGTTTCCACATTCTCTGTGTTTATTTTTGCACGATCCGTTTTATTTGTTGCTAGTCGCCTTAATTGCTTTAATGCATCGGGTCGATGCTTCTTTGAAAGGGGAGTATGGCCCGAGTCTTGGCAGTGTTTGCTTGTTCGTTCTTAAAAGCTGCCGTCGCGCCGATCTATCGCTTTGTTTGCGATGCAAGACGCGACCAGATTTATCTCGATTGATCGCATCCAGGCAGAGCTGATTCTACATTGTTTAAGAATGTGCTAGTAACTTTTCATTCTTTACCTCGAAAGTTCGCTATCAGCTTTAAATTGAGCACGGCCGACAGCGGCGGGAATTCTGTTCGACGACCGCCGAGCACGCTTGTTGCTACGCCGCCGCCGAATGATTCAGTCCACTTTGGGTGCAAGTCAGCCCAAATAAATAATTTTGTTTAGACACCGTTTATTACAGCTTTTATGCTCTCCTGACTACAGTCACCACTCCGTGACAATATCTATGCGACAGGGCTTCCATTGATGCTTCTATCCCTGTTGCCGTGCACTGTCTGTCTACCTTTCTTTCCAGCTCTTCAAGTCGGCCCAAGACTGCAGCAATCTCTTGGCTAATCTCCTCAATCAGTTTTGTTACATGTATCAATTGACACCGCTTCCAGTGGGCATCAAGCGACAATGTTATCGCTAACCCGCCCACGCTCGTGGCTCAGTTGTTGCGCCGTGCGTTGCTCGCTGCTCGTTCAGCCGGCATGCAGCCGGCAGGCGGCCAGGTGATCGGGGCCAGTAGGCGATCGAAAAGGCAGGACCCTATAGTCGGGTGCAACTTTAGAAGGCAGCGGTATAGTGTTCTAGAAGGGGGTAGTGGGTTCAGCAGCCGGCGCGCCCCATGCATTGCGGCGAGGCCGCGAGTGCGGACGGGACCCGGATGTTAGCGGCGGCGCTGTAGTCGCGTGGGCTGGCTGTTGGTGGTGCCCATGTGCTGCCTCTCGCATGTTTGTTCACGCATGGTTTGCGGCTTTGGCTGTTATCCGTTTTTTCAGCGCATCATTTTAGTTTGCTTCGCCGGCTGCCTTCTTCATTCGGGAAACGTAGGAATGCTGAATCGTCAACAGCAACGACACTGCTTTGCTCCCGGGTGTCAAACCGGCTACAAGTGGACTAGAGGAAAGCGGCCGTCGTTTTTTACCGTGCCGAAAGATGAGGAAAGACGCCGAATTTGCCAGTACATCATGACATCCAGATTGAGCCAGGATCCACTGGAAAATTTATTTGGCATAACCAGGCAATCCGGCGGGTCCAACGACCACCCAACCCCCACACAGTTTCTAATTGTCGTCAACAGCTTGTAGTTTTACAATCTTGCCAAGACAGTGCGCTCAGGAAATGCTGACCTTAATAGAGGTAGTGGAAAAATAAGTTATCTCCAGTGTGCGTGCGATGCTCCTGCTAAAGACAGGGTTGCTGCAATAGACCAGCTCATCGAGAAAGGCAACCTAGCTTCATCCGAGCGCATGCTTCAGAGTATTTCTGCTGAGCACAGAGAGTATGTAGAGCAGAAGAGCGACGACCGGCTGATACATTATATGGCAGGGTATGTTGCCCGAAAGTTTTTTAAACGTTATGACTGCAAGCACTGCAAAGCCTTTCTGTTGGAAAGCTCCAATAAGGAAGGCAGAAATTCTTAGTTCACAGTGATATGTGACAAGGGAGAGTTGTTGTATCTTTAGCAAGAACTTTTCCGGGCAGTGAAAAAGTTAGAAAACGTATTCCCTGTTTTCTTCAGTCGCAATAACTCTGCAGTGACAGCATAGTAGATTTAATGCTGCTTGTGAAGGCAAATTTCCGTTATGCCTTAGGTTGCAGCCAGCAGGCAGATGCGCTCACAACAGGTTTGACGAAGTTCTATGTACTGACAAGGCTGCACTTTTATGTAAAAGGGCGGAACCAATCGCAACAGGAACGGCGGAAAAACAAATTGTTCACGAAGATAAGCGTTGTCTATAGTGCCTCTCTCGTAGCAGCCGTAAGCAGTGCCTTGAAAAAGAGGTGGCTGCCCGTTTATTGTACCAATAAACTTGTTTGCTACCATTAGTTCCCGTACTTTCTTTTTTACATGTGTATTACGAAATTTCGCGCATTGCAGGAACCACCGTGACCACCTACTAATGACATCACCGTAGCAGGAATTATCTCTCTAGATTTCAGTGAATGTGTACTTTGTAAAATAAAAGCTGAACTTGATGAAACAAAGCCTCGTCGATTCGGGATCTCTCTGTTCAGGATGCGTAAGTACGCGTGCCGCAATTGTTTAGCTAACTTTAACAGTGAATGTGATTGCGTCTGGACGTGCATCGAAAATTTTGATGGAAAATTAAGCGATTTGCTTAACCACAATTTTACTTCTGGCCTGTTTTTGAGGTCTGCGTTCAGAAATGCAACCGGATCGTCGTACGGCGGCTCTGTCTCTGCACTCGTCGGGTCGGCTTTATCTTCGCACAAACTTATGGCATGTCCGCCTTTCCACCTTTTCCGGGCTCTTTGCCTTGAGAGTTAGGTTTTAAGAAAAATGCATTGGAGCTGCAGGCATCCGATTTTCGGCGTTGCACCAGATGCACACAGCTTTCTCGGCGCTGCGAATGCAGCGCGTATCGCGGGTATGTCGCAGGTCCTTTACAGCCGGTGCTCCGGTGGCGCCATCTCGCGCTATCGACGTGAGATGGCGCATCCGCGGGCTCTCCCTGAACCCACTACCCCCGTCTAGGACACTATAGCAGCGGCATTTACCCCTCAAAGGCGGATGCACACGAGCATCCGCCAATAGGCGCGCACTTCAGTTGACGTCACGAGCCGGACGGCCGGTGACCCCGCCGACGAAGAACACGCCTAATGGCTCGTTCACACTTGGACATTCGGCGGCGAGAGCGAGCGGGATCCGCTGCCGCGACAGAGATTCCACCGAAATACCCAGCGGAAAGGCCGATCGGTCCAGGACCGAATTCTGCCACCGGAAAAAAATACGCCGAATCTCGTCAGCCAATAGGAAGGCGAGTACCCGCGGCCACAAACATGGCGGCGCCCTTCGATGCAGGAGGCCTCGCTTCGGATTGAATTCGTCGCTGTTACTGCCTTTTTCAGCGCGTTCACTGGCCATAAAAGAGCCAGCGGTCTTTCGCTTTGTCTCATCTCGCCCATAAGAAAACGTTTGAGTGATAAATTTGCTTTACTTCTTATTTCGGGTGACGATTCTTCCCTTTTTAGGCTTAAGAGGGGCGTCGGTTTGTTGATAACAGTAGTTCCCGTCCTAACCACCATATGGCGCCACTAGGCTAAAATTACAGTTTTAAAAGCGAGAATGTTAGAAATGGCGTAACGTCCGGCAAAATAGGTGCATTTAGCGTACGTAAGTGTGCATACGGTTATGGTACGTAGACAGCATCGATTAACGTCTTACCATATCTGTGAACGCTGTGAGCAGACGACACACAGGCGATGAGCGGAGACGCGGTGGCCGGGCAGTGTGAACGATGCAGCTTTTCGGCGGCAGCGGATTTCGCTTGCTCTCGCCGCCGAATGTTCAAGTGAGAACGCGCCATAACATGGCCGCCCTCGTTTCGAACTGGACCGAGTCGCGTCAGCTGCGTACGTCTCCCTCCGTCAGAGTGAATTCCAAGTATTTGTGGGCGTCTGTCATGCCGGAAATATTATTGCGAGCTTACGATGCACAATTAGTGCCGCGTGCGTTTGTTCTGAGCCGTTAATAATAATAATAATTGGTTTTTGGGGAAAGGAAATGGCGCAGTATCTGTCTCATATATCGATGGACACCTGAACCGCGCCGTAAGGGAAGGGATAAAGGAGGGAGTGAAAGAAGAAAGGAAGAATAGGTGCCGTAGTGGAGGGCTCCGGCATAATTTCGACCACCTGGGGATCTTTAACGTGCACTGACATCGCACAGCACACGGGCGCCTTAGCGTTTTTCCTCCATAAAAACGCAGCCGCCGCGGTCTGGTTCGAACCCGGGAACTCCGGATCAGTAGTCGAGCGCCCTAACCACTGAGCCACCGCGGCGGGGTGAGCCGTTAGCCGACGAAAAAGATAACAGCGACCATCGCTGACGCTGCGCTGCGCTTCGTCTGGAAACAGGATACCGCGGCAACACACCGCTGCAAGCAAACATCGCGCGTGTTGGTTCTATGGTGTTTTGTTTTGCTCTTAAGTGAAGTTGCGGCGAGGGGAGTTTGCCAGGCAAAGTTTGGTACCCACTGTGAGCGGCTGGTGTGTTGGTGTACTGTGCCCCTGCCTTTCTCGTCGGACGTGGCGAAGTGATGGAGCAAAACCATTATCAGGATAAATGGGTAAAGCGTGCGCGGATCAAACCAACCTACAAGTTCCTCAACCGTTGGCAGCAGTATGGTAAGATAGCCGAGCGTCTAACAGGGCGTCGTTCGAGTGTCGCTCCATGCCATCGATCTTGTTCCGTAGCAGACGACTCACAGCGTTGTAGAAGGCACGGAGTTATTTTTCTCTCGCGATCCAGCATATGCTGTAGCATTTACATCTTGATAGCTTTACTAAACCACTCAACAAGATACACAAATCTGATTTATACCGAGAAATACGCGTTTTAGAAGCAGTCACAATTTTTTGAGCGGGGCTATTTCTTTAGTCGCGGTGGCAATTGGTTGCTGCATTTCGGTCATCTGGGCGGGGCCTGTCCTGTTTTCTAAAGTTGTACCCGACTATAGAAGTAAGCAGCAAGATTGTTCGATTATCGGTTTTCCTGTATTGTGTGCATGTAAACGGTTCTCTTTGTTTAACACCTTTCATATCTTTTTACACTTTCCTTCACATCTTATTTTTGTAAAATTAGGATACAGTGTGAACGCTTTTTTATCGAATAATAGATATCTTACAGATTTTTCTTGCACTGCTGTCACTGTTGCGCGCCGCCGGCGCCCAGGCCCCTTCAAGCTACCGCTTTTTGCCTGGGAAGCCGTCAGCATTATAAGATGTTGAAAATAAAGGTGAATTGAATTGAAGTTACTTTCTTTCTAACGGAAGTACCACAAGTTTTGAGTGCATTTAAGAAAACACTAGCACATCTTGAAGTGCTTCACGCAAATTACAAAACAAGTTGTGATACGCTTTCTGGAGTTCATGGTTTTTTTCACGCCACGTTACACTTGCTGGGCCTTCGAAACAAGGGGAAAAAAGCCCATTCTTCCTATTACCATCCCATTCAGAACTAATGAAACGTAACATCATTAAATCAAATTTTATTAACACCTTGACTCTGTCAGGTCAGCATAGGCTAGAGGACAGCTTTTCGAGCCAAGTGTCTAGGCTGACGCAGTGAGGATACTCGCAAGCCCTTCTCTCGTCTGTCGCTGAAAAAGTAGCTGCCCCAGATGAAGCGTGCATGGGAAGCAAAAATGTCGCTGAACCCCAAGCAGCACAGCTAATCGGCCTAATATTGGAAATTAATGGTTTCACTCTGGTCGATCCTTTGTCGGGCCCGTCTTTTCCAATACGTTGTGAATATTGGGCAGGTTACCTGTGCTGCTTGGGTTCTACCTTGCATGCACCGGATATCACATAAAGTTACGAAAGTTGGAAGCAAAGCAGGAGTGGACACAGCTTTCTCAGCCCCTCTCCGGCTATCAAAATTTTGCGGCAAGGTTAACGAAAACAAGAAGAAAATGGGTTCCACAACGCGGCATAGAGATCCTTTCGTGGCATGTTAGCAGGGCGTGGCCTATTCCACTCTTTTATCTTGGTGCAAAACTTGCATCGGACAAACAGGCCATTGTTTAAATGAAAGGCTAATTGAACACAACAATTATTTATATGGCACTTGAGATAGTTACCTTTTCACTGTCGGAACTGCCACCCCAAAAAACAATTTTTGCCTACCTGAAGAAAAACGTGGCCTGACGAATGCCACGTGCGAGTGGCGTGCTGGTGTGGCCAAAAGAGCAGTCTTTTGTTTCGGCTCCTCGGTTCTCGACGTGACAGCTTGGCTGCCTTTTCTAACCATCCGCTTTAAAGAGGCTCCGAAAGAGGCTCTATTAACGTTGCAGTATGGCTGGAATGTTAAAGCACGCCGTTTCACGAATATTGCCACGAAGAATTTTTAATCCGCTTTGTAGAAACAGAGTTATCTTTTGTCAAAATTTGAATTTCAGCGTCTTCGCGCCTTTCTTTTTCCTCTCGTCACTTTTTGTACACTTGAAGGTCGGCGCTCGTCCGCCGGCCCCACCTCCGGGAGAGAGCTTCCTGACCCACCGGAGCTACGCGGCTTATTGGCCGCGGCCTTGGCAGCTGCCTAACGTCTGAAAGAATCTAACCAATAGCCATCTCTCAAGATGTATACGTAGATGCGAGCGACAGTGAAGGGTGCGAGCATGAAAAGGTCGCCAGGAAGGGCTCGCCAACTGTCGCGCGTGATTTTGGGTTCTCTGCTGCCTGTAGAACTGTATTATTTGGCTCAGGTGTTCATGAAAAGACACTGCAGTGATTGAGAAAGTTGATGTTCTCTCCTCGGAAGGTGTTTTAGATCCCGTTTGGCTATGCATCCGCCGCTGGTTCTGATTTCTGCGCCGAAGTGGATGCCTCATTGTCGGTAATATATTATTGCATTATAACCACTACGTCGCGCAACAAAATGTCTGCTGCGGCTATGTTCCTTTGACTTCGTGAGTGCGGGTCATAGCGTCGTAACGTGGGAATACTCCAAAAACGCCTACAAATTTTTCTCTCTGTTTGGCAGAGTGCGTGAATTTTCAAATGCTTTTTCCAGCTGCAGGACTACCTCAAAAAAGCTGTGCCACTGCAGCCACGGTCGCTGCATTGCCACGTCTGGCGCCGGATGCACGTGATCCGGGACCCGAGCAGCGTGGTCTTCGAAACTTACGAATCATTCCCGGATGACGCCTTCTTTGCCTACTGCTCGGGGCGCACAATCATCATGACCTTCGATGTGATGCGCGACCTCCTCCGGGCGGCCTCGTTCATCCCTCGCCACACGAGTGTACGACATTCACACTTTTGGCCTGCACTTGTCTACATTATGGTTACCGTCATCGTTTACACGGATTGACGTCCCCGCATAGCGCTTTCTAGAGGGAAGCTGAAAGGGATCCTCAGGACATAGAGTGTTGGCTTTAGTGGCGCATAAGCATCTAACGTTATCATGCGCCAAGCTCAAGGTGTAAGAAAATTGTCGCCTGCTCAATTTTACAAATCTGTAAAAAAACAATCAGTGGTGTCGATGGCCTAAAACGTTAGTTCATAATTCTTATTAATGGCAAAAAAGAGCTTTAAAAGGGCAGTTAGTGAAAGCTTTAAAGGTCAGGTAACCTCAGCAACCATCCTTGCCTCGGCAAGGATATCGAGGCTCCCAGCAAATCAAATAAAAACCTCAGCCTTTTTCTCAGGAACGAGAAGGTGGCTGATGTGTATCGCCATATGTAGTAAGGAACTGGTTTAGAATTCAGAGGTTTTCAAGGACAGCTGCTTTCCTTAAAAAGCTAATAACACTTATGATACCAATTAGTGTGTCTTCGGCTAAAATAGTTCTTGGAGGAATAGAGTCTTTTCATGTAGCATAGAACAAAATGTTTTGGTCAGTGATTCAAGTTATGTGCATGAGAATAAGACGTGAATTAGTGTAATTTGATATCAGCATTTTTGACAAACAGATTTAACTTCTTTTGTTACTAGAAAGTTGTCTGTAAGGTGTGTATGTGCCATACAGAAATGGCATAAAATTACTTCCGTGAAACGTTCATTGTGACTACATGTTTTCCATTCACCCAGTATGGGCATCACCAAATGCAGTTTTTTATTACTTCATTGTCCTAGGTATCCTGGCATTTAGCTTTCAAATTAGCGCTTATTAATACAGTCACTATCAGGTACGTTGACTTTCCTGATTTCACGGCTGCGAGCTTGTGAAGCGCATAAGTTGGCTCTTATGTCCATATAGTCCATCTATCCCATCTAGCGGCCATCAAGTCCAAGACGGCTTGGCATTCATATGTAGCGGTGCCCTGACTTTTTCTATGTTGTGTAATATGTTTCCTATTAAGGATTAGCCTGCATTTGTGGAATGTAATAACGTGAGCACGCTTAGAGAATCAGTGTAGATTATGCTGTTTTTAATGCTGTTATTTATTAGTTTGCCTACAGTTGCAGAGACTGAATGACATTCAGCAGCAAAAATGGATGCACAGTTGGCAAGCCTAACTATTTTTTGCAACGCATTGCCTTCTAACCTCGTCCGTACCAGAAGCTTGGAAGAACGCAAATATAATCTTAATTCATAAGAGAGGAGACACCAAAGACTTGAAAAATTACAGACCGTTCAGCTTACTGTCCGTTTCCTACACGGTACTTACTAAGGTAATCGCTAATAGAGTCCGGGCAACCTTAGACATTAATCGACCAAATGATCAGGCCGGTATTTGTAAAGAATATTCCACAATGGATCATACTCGCGCTATAAATCAGATGAAAGAGAAATACGCAGAATTCAACCAACCTCTATATAAAGCCTGTATTAAAAATGAGAAAGCATACGACTCAGTGGAAACCTCAGCAGTCATTCAGGCTTTGCGGAATCAGGGTGTAGATGAGCCTTATGTCAAAAAATATATCATACTGCTCTTTCTGTCTAACTCATTGATCATGATTTGCAGTTCATCTCCTAAGTGACTCAGCAAGGCAATATCATCAGCGAATCGCAGATTATTTAGGTATTCTCCATTCACCCTTATCCCCAAGAGTTCCCAATTCAGGCCTCGGAATACCTCCTGTAAACTGGCGGTGAATTGGATTGGTGAGATCGTGTCTCCTTGCCTGATGCCCTTCCATATTGGAATTTTATTTCTGACTTTATGGAGGACTATGGTAGCTGTACAGTTATATATATATATATATATATATATATATTTTTATATATATATATATATATATATATATATATATATATATATATATATATATATATATATATATATATACCATAGTCTTCCATAAAGACTTTATGGAGGACTATGGTATATATATATATATATATATATATATATATATATATATATATATATATATATATATATATATATATATATATAACTGTACAGCTACCATAGTCCTCCATAAAGTCAGAAATAAAATTCCAATAAGGAAGGGCGTCAGGCAAGGAGGCACGATCTCGCCAATCCAATTCACCGCCAGTTTACAGGAGGTATTCCGAGGCCTGAATTGGGAACCCTTGGGGGTAAGGGTGAATGGAGAATACCTAAATAATCTGCGATTCGCTGATGATATTGCCTTGCTGAGTCACTCAGGAGATGAACTGCAAATCATGATCAATGAGTTAGACAGACAGAGCAGTATAGTGGGTCTAAAAATTAAGATGGAGAAAACCAAATTAATGTTCTACTATAGCAAGAGAACAGCAGTTCACAATTGGAAATGAGGTGCTGAAAGTGATAAATGAATTCGTCTACTTAGGGCAGGTAATGAGAGCAGATCCGGATCATGAGAGGGATATAACTAGAAGGATAAGAATGGGGTGGAGCGCATATAGCAGGTTTTTCTCATTTAATTAATAGCATGTTACCAATATCCCTGATGAGGAAAGATATCAACATCTGTATCTCACCGGTACTCACCTACAGGGCAGAAACGTGGAGGCTAAAGAAAAGGGTTCAGCTTAAGTTAAGAATAACACAGCGAGCCATGGAAGGAAAATTATAGGTGTAACGTTAAGAGACCGGAAGAGGCCAGAGTGGGTGGGGGAACAGACGCGTGTTAATGAGATCCTAGACGAAATCAAGAGGAAGAAATTGGCTTGGGTAGGGCATGAACTGCGAAGGCAAGATAATCGCTGGTCCTTAAGGGTAGCGCTGTGGATTCCAAGAGAAAGAAATTGTAGAATGTGGCGTCAGAGGCTTAGGTGGGCGGAGGAGATTAGCACGTTTGCAGGCATAGAATGGGCGCAGCTGGCAAAGGACAGGGTTAATTGGAGAGACATGGGAGCGGCCTTTGCCCTGCAGAGCATGTAGTCAGGCTAATGATGACGACGATGACTATTTTTTGCCAGTTTTCTTCTACAACCGAGATGACGACATATTTTGTTGTTTTTGAGCTGCCAGAATTAACTTCTGTGTAGTTCAAATATTTTGTTTTCTAGTGCCTGGTACTCCTGTAGAATGTGTATACGTAGAGGGCTTTTTTTTGGGCGTGTTAACGCAAAACCACATACAGTGGGAACGCTATATCTTGGGGGAAGTGGTTAGTGCCTTCAGGCGACGTCAGGAAGGCTGTCCAGTATTTCCAAGTTTTCAAAATTATCCTATACACGAAGTAGAGGTCTGATTTTCGCCAACTGTGGTAGTATGTTGACAAGCTCGACAAGTGTAAGGTTGAAGAGTGTTGGGCTAAGCACTCCACATTGCTGGACTCCACGGGAAGTGAAATGAAAAGATGTGTGGCCATCTTCAGTCTGCACAAAGAGAGATCTGTTGGATAAATAACTGCGCATTCAGCAGAACACGTAGCCATCAAGCTCGGCAGCTTCCATAGCGTGCAAAAAACCCTGATGAGTTAAACTGTCGTATGCGCCCTTTATGTCCAGGAACAATGCCGTTGTCAAGCGCTTGAAATGGTTTTTGGCGCTAACGGATGACACCAGGTCGACCACGTTGTTAATTGAATCCTTTCCAGTACTTTGCCAACGCAGCTAGCCAGTGCAATTAGACGGTATGATGTCAGGTCAAGTGGAAATTTTCCTTGTTTCAGGAGCGGAACTAGACGACTGGACTTACACCCGTCTGGAACTGTGCCCTTATATTATGATTTGTGTAATATTCCAAAAGGACACGCCTAGCTTCTTGTCCATGGTTTGCAAGTGTAGAGTATGGCACACCGTCAGGTCCCGGCGATGACGGCCGTCTCCAATGACCTCCAACGTTGTGCCTGGAGGGCTTGAATTCTGCGTTGAATTTTCTTCTGCATGCGCCTCGCATCCCTCATGCCAAGGCTCGACTTTCTGCGTCGATGTCTACGCTCTGCCCTCCGTCGCAGTGATCGCAGGCACTGCAATTGCATATCGTTCCCGTGTACATTGTAATTGAGGCGAATAGTCGTGTCGCGTTTTCCATGGCCTCCTTAATTTTCCCTTCCAAACCAGCTGAGGAACCTTCTCTGCAAGCATCTTGCATGAGTGCTTGAAACGCTGACCAATCTGTGCGTCGCATGGGTGTGGCAGAGGTGCATGTGGAAAGGCCAGTAATGATCAGATATGTACGGATATGGTCACTTTCACGGGTCTCAGTATCCGAGAACCACCAGACGTTGCTGATAAGGCATCGGGAAACGAAAGCCAAGTCAAGGCAGCTGCTGTAAGTTGTCCCTCCAATATAGGTTGGGGAGCCGTCATTTAGACGCTGAAGGCCATAGTCAGAGGCGAAGGACACAGGCTTTCGTTCCCTAACGTTCATTCTAACGCCTCCCCACGTAGTGTGATGAGCGTTAAAGTCACCCATGACGACCCCAAGGCCGGGTGTAACCGCCATCAAATCTTTTTTTTTTTTTTATTCGAGAAGTGTGCCATGAGGCATAAGTTGAAAAAGGAAAGGGGGGAAGGAATGCACGGGATTGAAAGTTAAAAGAAGGAGTGAAGAACCGTTGCGCTGAGGTAGTCGCAGAGGTTGTTAATGAAACGGTTGTCCATTGTCCACTTCACGAAGTCACTTTCGCGGTTCCACCGCAGGCCAACCTCCCTGAGGAGCCGTTTTCTGATAGCAGCCGTCGCTGGGCACGTCCACAACAAGTGCCGCACATCACATATGTCCGGTGCAGCGCCACAGTGAGGGCACCTGTCAGGTAGTGGCAGATCTTTGGCACGCCACCGATGACGGACAGATGGTGTCAGAGCCGCCCCTGCCCGAATCCGGCGCACGGATACCTCCTCCTGCCGAGTAAGACTACGGGGGAGAGGGTGCGAACACGGAGGAATTAGAGCGCGTGTTCGCTGGCGCAGAACTTCGGAATCGGAAACGTGGGACAGGAACGGATCTGGGGGAAGAGGGGAAGGTGGCGGATCGTCTAATGTATGAAGATGAGTCATAGCATCCGCTTGAATGTTATGTGGATCCTGGGCATGGCCGCGAATCCAGTGTATGCGCACAGGACATGGATACTTTGCGCAGAGCACATGAATAGATTGTGAAATCTGGAACGTTCGTCGAACAGCCTTCAGCTGTTTAAGGGCGGCGCGGGAGTCGGTGTAAATGTGAACTGTATTGAATGTTGGAACGAGCGGAAGGGAAGCAATGTCATTGTAAATGGCTTGAAGTTCCAATGCCAGGGGAGTGCACGTATCCGCAGTATACGTCGCGCGAGAGTTGAGATGCGGATGAGATGGACTATACACAGCAGTAACTCCCCTCTCTGCAGAATGAGATGCATCCGTGTATAATATGCACCCTTCAGGCAGATACGCTGCTGATACCGACGGGGAAACAGTGGGGCGATTGTCAGTGAGCTGGCAATAGGACCACGGTGGAAGTGTCTTTAAACGATGAAGTTTGAGAGACTGTTTTCGAGCTCTATTTGCCACCCGTTGGTCGATGATCTCACTGAGTGTATTAAGTTGGGCGAACTCCTGTAGCACAGGTATGGGTGTTAAACGAGGCAGATATGTTATGACGCGCATAGCCTCACGATTGATAGCTTCAAGGGAGTCCCACTGTCTGCGGGTGAGACGTTGAAATTGAGCCTGATATACTATCCGTGGCTGAAGGATAGAGCGCACAAGCTGGCGGGCCGTATGAGCACGTGCGCCACCAGAGCGCATAGCTATGCGACGAATCAGACCTAGAGTTGCGTGAGCCGATTTACGGGTGGCTGTCAGCCACGGGGTGCCAGTCCCAGATGTATGGAGGAGAAGACCAAGAATACGAACAGTTTCTACCTGAGGAATCAGATAATTATGTACCGTAAAATTTAAAGGGGGAGCTTTCCGTAAGGCGGCTTTATTTCCAATTCGAATGAAACATGATTTAGTAGGAGAGAGTGTTAGACCCAAAGGTGGGAGGCGAGATGTCAATACATCCAGCGCGTGTTGAAGGACCGACTGATGAATAGACGCATCTGGATGACAGCACCACAAGGTGATATCATCGGCATATGCAAGCACGCGGATAGAAGGGATGGTCTCTAGGGCTCGAACCAGAGGAATTAAAGCCACATTAAATAATGTGGGGGCGAGAACGGAGCCCTGCGGCACTCCTCTATTGGAAGTGAAATTACCAAAGGGCTTTCCGTGGACACGCACGCTGAAGGTTCGATTTGCTAAAAAGGCGTGAATGGAGAGGAGGAACCGGTGAGGGAGACCAAGAGTTTGAAGGGAGGCAAGAATGGCAGAGTGAAGGATGTTATCATATGCCTTTCTTATGTCTGTAGCGATTACGGTTCGTACAAGGTGACTCTGTGGAGAGTGGTCAAGCACGTCAGCAGCCAAAGTAGCAAGGCCGTCCTCCGTTCCAATATGTGGGCGGAAACCAATTTGGGAATCTGGGTAACAATCATGGGATTCCAGCCACCATGATAAGCGTGCGGCTAGAATGTTTTCATAAAGCTTGCAGATGGTAGGGGTAAGGGAAATTGGACGAAGGGCCGAGAGAGATACTGGAGGCTGACCTGACTTGGGGATTGGAACCACAATAGAATGTTTCCAGTCTCCCGGCATGATGCCAGAAAGCCACACTTCGTTAAAAGTATCAAGTAGGGTTTCCAAAGCCCTCCCTTCCAAGTTACGGAATAAGGAGTTAGGTATGCCGTCGTGCCCGGGAGTAGTAGTAATTTTTAAACGGTCAATGGAGGCCAGCAGCTCTGCCATGGTGAGGTCAGAAGTAATCCCATCGGGGGGCTCTGTTACCGATAAGTCAGGTGGAGACGTAGCGGTGCAGTCATGGTTTGGAAAAAATTGACGGGCCGCTTGTTGTGCAAATGTGTCCTCATCCACATTTAGCGCGAGGCGAATGCTCTCTGTGTAATCTGCAACCTGAGAAGGGCGCTCCATGGCGTGAAACACTCTCCAAAGATGTCGATTGCCCTGCGTAGAGGACAGGCGGGCACACCATGCAGCCCAGCGTTGCCTGCCTAGCCGCTTTGCATAGCGCCGCGCCCGTGCGGTAGCGCGGTGAAGAGTAGGAAGAGCCGAAGGGTCATCGGGGTGACGAGTAGCGTCAAATCAAATCACTCAATCGTGCGACGTCAAGTCAACTTGATGGCGACAGATACGCACCCCCAAGCGTAAACATGAGATTACGCCTCTTCACTGTTAGGAAAACGTACGGGTTGTCGTTATTAGTGGGGGGGAGGGGAACTGGATGAAGCACAAGCGTAAGTTCACGCCGAATGTCGACAGTGACTTTACTGTTCCCTCGGTGCGTGGGAAGTGCAAACGCCCTGTAGCTTGACAATCGCAATATCTTTGGTATATTCGGCTCACAAATGATAAGGAAGGGGAACTTGTTTACGCAAACATATTGCCGCATGTCTGAAATTCTGGACTGGAGTCCACGGGCATTGCATTGGAAAAAAAAGAGGCTTGCTTCAGCTGCTTTTTCTTTCCTAGCATCTTCCATCGTGCTGCTGGCAGCGTTGTTTTTCAGTGCAAAAGGGCTATTCGACGACGCGTTTCTCGCGGAGCTCGTCGTTCTCTCATTTGCAGGAAAGCGCGCCCGACTATCTTGTTCACATTTATCCGTGTGCCGAACGCGTGCTCTCTCCGATTCCCGGCGGATCGCGAACTCGAAAGCAAGTTCTGCCGAGCGCTGTACGGTCGTTTTCTCGGGCCTGTCCTGCGAATTTCCTCTCACAGGCAGCCATAAAGCTGTTCCAGGCAGACTGCATCAACGGCCTTGTCGCGGTTCTGATAAGCCTGCTCTCCTTTTAGCCACTCAATGTGATTGGCTGCTAACTTGTACGAGAACTCATGAAATGTCCCACTTTGTTTTCGCCTGGCATCTCTAAAGAGGCGGCGGAATGCATCCGCCGACATTTGGTATTTCTGGAGAAGAGCTGCTTTGATTTTTCCGTAATTATAAGCGTCTTCTGTCGAAAAACTTGCAATAATTTTGGCCGATTTGCATGGCACCACATGAAAATTTTTCTGAGGCCATGATTCGCGTGGAACTCTTTCCTCCTCGCAAACCCTCTCAAAGTTTACAAGGAGCGCCCCGATGTCCACGTTTACTTAGTAAGGCTGATTTTGATTTTTCTGTCCACCAGAATCTCCTGATTTTAAGTCGAACTATACTCGATGCGCTCCGCCTCTGCGATTTGCAAATCCAGACGCTTCAGTGCAAGTTGCTTTCATTCGGCTTCCTTGAGCTAAAGGCATTCGTTCTGAACCCTGTCGGCCTCCTCCTTAGTCTTCCTGATTCCCTTCCTGGATGACATCCCAGGTATCCGAAATTTTGTCCTGCTCAGCACTAGATTCCTCAATATCCTCAATCAGCTGCGGTTTTCGGTCGCATTTCCCGATCTCAATACCCAGTTCATCACAAAACAAAATAAACTTTGGCTCCCCCAGTTTGCTCAAATCCATGGCAATTGCTGAACGAGGACTTTCAATACAAGCTGCTACGTGAAATACTTTATCGAGCCCATGTTATTTCTATTTCTATCTTTACCTCCTGCAGGAATACCTGAACAGGTGACGCAGGTAGCAAATGAAGAAATAAAAATTAACGGTCTGCTAAAAAGTCGTACAAACAGGTCAGCATCCTGCCCCGGATGCATAGATCTGCTAAATCGTGGAGTATGCCGAACCTTTAAGTAGAGCCGTACGCCTTCTGCTTGTCAAAGAGAACCGCAAGATAATGGTGCTGCTGTATGAACGCCTCCCGCATTGTGTTTTCAAGGCGGATCTGTGGTGGAGCATATTTTTTTGAAACCGCGCTTAAGTATGTCGAGAAGCTGGCGAGATTCAAGAACAAAGGTCAGTTGGATGTTCACCACACTTTCAAATTTTTGTAGTGGGAGCTACACTGGGCTATCAGTCGAGCATTTCGCGGTACACGGGAAAGGTCAGTTGTGCGCACGCGCCGTTGCCATGGCAACCGAAGAGGAGCAAAGTGCGGTGTGCGCTTCGCCGTAGCCGCGTCCGTGCGCACGCTCCGCCGTCAAAGCCGAGCGTGACGTTACACGAATGAGCAGTTGTGCGCATGCGCCGATACCATGGTAACCACAGGGACCCCACAGCTGCGCCGCTCTATCAACCGAACCCCGCGTCGCGTGGGCAGGATTGCGTATAAAAGGCGGAGATGTAGTGGGCGTCTGTATCACAACTTTCGACATGCATGCAGAGGAGAGTCCAGCCCCTGCTAAACGGCGGTAGAGACAAAAGAACATCAACTCTTCCGATCCTCAGGTTGTCGCCTCGCAGTTGACTTAAACTAAATAAGAACGCTTGAGTCTGTGTGTACGTGAAGCAAGGTATCACCGCTGTCAGATATCTCCATTCGATTGCGTCGAATAATGGTGAAGCCTGCTGTGTCCGGCTTCTCTAAAGCGGCATTACCATCCAAGGAGTCTGCGTGGTACCGAGAACATCTGTCAAGCAGACGATTAATGTTGTTGCCAAGCGTATACAAGCCTACGTCACGGTTTCACAGTTGTGTGTGACTTTGGGTGATTTCAACAGGAAACAGGACTCTCTCTGTCAGTGTATGAAAGAAAAGTTTGACTTTAATTTACCTTTGGACCCTCACGTCCAAACTACAGACTGGGGAACTTGAATAGAGCTTGTATACTAAAGAGGCTCTTAACTTGAAATACTGTACCGACCAAGTTGAGACCACTGCTTGCTACTTCACTGACCATCGGGTAGTCTTCGTCTCTGTCAAGCAAAATGAATAATAGATCTGTATACCCAATGTCTCTCATTTCTAAACATACAGTGACGACAACAAGCTCAGCCAGGGAAACATACCTCTCGCTACGTATACCCTGGCATAGCCGAGCTAAGCCACTGCCAATTTTTTATTTTTTTTTCTAAGCAGCTGGTAAGTACAATTGGTCTATAACTGCCATTACTTGATGATGGTATTCCAGGGCTCAAGAAAGGAACTACAATAGATTTCTTCCATGTGTCAATTATCTTCCCTCAAAAGCCAGATTTTATTGAAATTTAGAAGTGCCTCAATGGTGGCCTCAGAGAGTTGTGCAAGTATGATGTACTGCGTATTATCTCGGCCTGTTGCTGTCTGTTTGCCTGCAGATAGTACTCTATTTAGTTTCTGTATTGTAATTTTCCTATATAATCTTCATTCATGCCTGCTTCTGTGGGAAGTTTTTTTCTGCTATGGCTTTGTGTTTTTGAAATGTGTCTGTGCAGTTGCAAGAACTGGAAACAGCAGCGAAGGGTTCACCTATTATGTCTGCCTGTTCTAATATTGTTTGTTTAACAGGGTGGACAGAAGTGGAAAAGTGTAGGGAGAATAGTCGCCACTGAATTTTCGGACCTCATCCCACAATTCTTGGACAGTAGTGAACTGGTTTTTGTATGCATGTTTCTTCCAAGACGTTCTTTCATCATTTATACGAATACGACGCGCTTTGGACTTTGTCCTTTTAAATAATAACAAGTTCTCCGTTCTAGGGCACCTTCAAAATATTCCACATGCTTTCTTTGTTCCATCTTCACTAGTATGCATCCTGTGTCTACCAAACCTTGCGATTTTTCCTTATTTGTCCTGATGATTGCGGAATCGCTATCTTTGACAGAAGAAATTATACAGGTCGTAAATTTTTCATTCCTTTCTGCTATGCCTAGTCCATAATTGAAATCTCTATGTAATGAGGCATTTGTGGCAACAGTGACCAGTCAGCTATATTGGAGTTTCCAGCTATGAGGTCATGTTGTAATGATTTAAATTCAGGATATAATTTTAAAACTCTTGGTCAGTGGTGACTTGCTCGAGGATCATTATAACATTCCAAATAAATTCATTAAAACTTATGTGATAGGGTGGTTAAACCAAGGCAGCACATTTTTTCCTGAGCTGGGGGAGCAATTCGTCTTTTTTCCTGCATTCATTAGGTAAATGAAATTTGTAAGTATAAGGTCTTCAATTATTTGGCTTCTGGAGTCTGTGCGCTCACTCTTTCAAAAGTGTGAGTGCGGATTGAAATCCCGAACTACCACACATAGTTCTTATAGTTGTTGGAAGAGGCTTTCCAATTTGTGGATAGTAACTGTGAGGCTTGGTGGCATATGTACAGAGCAGTTGTTCTGTGTTTAACTACCCTGACTGTTAAAGCCTAAAAGTTTGTTTTCATGTTATTTCTCGTGCACGGATGACAATTTTCATTACGATTGCCACGCTACCTGTTCTCCTGTTCTCAATCTCGTCCGGAAATTTCGAATTTTTCAAGATATTTCTGTGTACACGAAGATGTAGGCAAAATTGATTTAAACATGTCTGTAATGTGTGTGCAATTTCTCAGAATTCCTCTTCAGTTTAATTAAAACAAGAATGTCACGGATAAGTATGTTGAGTATGAGGCAAAAAGCAGCTGAAAAAGTAAGTTTTCAAGAGGAAAAAGTAAGTTTTCAAGAGGCATTATTCTAGGCTCTCCTTTTTGTTTTGATATCGATGTCTAGAATCCAAACACACCTTTCAGACACCATATACGGATTCTGCCCAGACCGACCCCGCAGGAATGTCCTGCTCCAACTACACAAGGAACTCTTGGATCCAGTCGAGCACCCCAGTGACGATCAAGTGGTCCTCGCCTCAGGCCTCAAGGTGGAGTTGACAACGTGACCAGCGACATCATCCTCACACATTTGTCACATGAATTGTGGCCACAACATGTTTAGATACATCCGATAATTTCTTGCTGATCGGAAGGCCTATATACGTATCCAAGACCAGAAGCATGGCCCGTATTCCCTCGGCACAAGAGGAACCCCACAGGGAGCAGTACTTTCACCCTTCCTCTCTAATGTCGCCATGGCTTACCACCCCTACTGGTTAATGTTGCCCCACGCATCAGGCATGCCCTGTATGCCGCTGACATCACGTTCTGTGCAACACATGAGTCACTGGGACAGATCGAGGCCAACCTGAAACAAGCGGCAACTATTTTTGACGGATCCACTCGCCCCAGTGGCCCGGAATGCTCCCCGACCAAATCAAAATTCATGCACCTCGGCCCAACCAGAAGTGTATCACCAAAGTTGACCTCGCCCTTGCTAGCGGCCCTATCCCTGAACACGATGAAGTAAGAGTGTTGAGGCTCTTTGTCCACCGCAACCGCAAGATTGATACAACCCCGCAGAAGCTGCGCAAGATTGGAGACCAGGTAGGCGGTGTTGTCCTCCGGGTATCTAACAAATGGGGATGGTTACGATGCAAAGACGCCCTGAGGCTGGCCAATGCATTAGCCGGGTACTCTACTCGACACCCTATCTCCGCTTGTGGAAATGTGACGAGAACGCCCTAGAGGTGATCCCTCGCAAAATCTATAAGCGCCCCCTCGGCTTCCAAATAACGATGTCCAATCAACGGGTCATCGATCTCGCGATGACCAACACGTCATCTTGACCTTAGAGGGTCGTGATGTAGGGGCTCTCAAACATGCGACAAGGGCTCCTTGTCACCGGGGGCATCTGTTGCTAAACCGTCGTCGTCGCTTCAGATGACGCGGTGTTTGCGACGCGCGACCCCTTTCTGACAATCTTTCCCCTCATATCTCTTAACTCTCCTAATGTCTGCACGTGGCAGTGTTAGTGGCTCAGCTTGAGCCAGTGGGCAGGCCCCCGTGCACTTTCCTTTTCTTTCTTCCTTCAGTCGCAACAACAACAGTTATGTTCCACGTTGTGGTGCTCGGGCACCACGCTGGCGCCTGTTATTGAAGCGATTAGAAGCGATAACTTCGCTGCGCCATGTAAAGCCGATTTCGTCGTACCTGGCACAGTCCTCTACTGCGGCAGCGCCGCGCAACAGGAGCGCCGCCGCCGCCGGCTTCTCCGCTGCGCCGGAGCCGCCGCCGCTCCTCTGCCCTGCGTGACTTCACAACCGCGATGCGCAGTAGAACTGGCATTCCTGTACATGATCCCGCAGGAGCGGAGTTGCGCGTCTGTTTTCCCTCGCCGCTCCGAACACCATGGAGGGGAACCTGTCTTCGGCGACTGCACCCCTCGACAGCTCGATGCTTAGTGTGGACCCGCGCTGTCAGTTACATTTCATACATTTTTCGTGCACACCTGTGGCGCCATGTTTGGTGCTCTCCAATGGCAGTAACGGACGCGGTCGTCAGCTATGACTGGAGGCAGTGCGCCAAACTGCAGCAACCGCAGTGGAAACGGCAAAGCGTTTTACACGGCGCCGTGTGGAAGGTCGGCGGGTGAAGTGCGTCGGCGGCTGAAATGGCTTCTGGGAATGGGCCGCAATAAGCGCGCCCCGAAAGGAACTCGAATATGCGAGGTAAGCAGTTCGTTTTATTTACTAGGAATGTAATATTTTTGTTCTTGTTCCGTTAAGTGACTTTAGTGAGTAACTGTCGCGCTACCAAATGATGTACAGAGAGATGAGCAGGCTCGTCGAGCGCGGGAGAAGTGTGCAGAGGGATGGTTAACGAGATATCGCAGCTACCTTGTGGCGGGCACTGCGCTCGCGTTTTGATCATTCGTGTAGGTATGAAGCAGCGCATGAGCTCAAGCGGTGCCTGTGAAAACCCTGCCTGCTTTATAATATCACTGTGCTGTGTAAGCTGCAGCTCAAGTGCTTGCTGTTCACAGCGTATGCATGTCAATTAGCTGGCGCATGTCGACTTCTTCGAACTTGTTCGTCGCTTTCCACGAGATATGAGTGAAGCAGTATGTTTTTCTTGCAGCCAGTAGTTTGGCTGACCCGAAAGACGCGGGTTCGATCCAGGCCGCGGCAGTTGAATTTCCATGAAGGCGAAATTCTAGAGGCCCGTGTATTGTGCGATGTCGGTGAACGTTAAAGAACTCCAGGTGGTCGTAATTTCCTGAGCCTTTTACTACGGCGTCCCCCATAGCCTGAGTCGCTTTGGGACGTTAAACCCCCATAAACCAAGCCAAGTTTTTTTGTTCTTTCCCTGTTATACATTTGCTTTTATTTTGTCTTTCTTATTTTGCGCATTTTATATTTTATTTTTGTAAATAACTTTTTATACACTATTATTTATTTTTTTTACATGGTTGATTCCCAGGTGGATCGAACACTTCTACACGTTTCCTGCAGACGGGTCTTGTGGACACTGATCAGCAAAGAAAGGCTTTCGCCGTAATGTGGCTTCCTGCTTTTCTTGAGACTTCGTTTACTTCATTTCGCAACACACGTTAATTCCATGTCAACACATCACTGGCATTTCGTCCTCATATCTCGCCACTGTCTTACCGCTGATAAACAGCTTTTTGTACTCAATAAATGGCGTGTTAAGATGATTATAAAGCACTAATAATATTCAAGTGTAGAGATTCACGCCAAACATGGGCGTCGAGGCTCATAATTTGTGCAAGAGTGAAGTTGCCGGCTGTAAAGGCTTTTTCGAACAGCAATATCCCAGCTTTCCGCCTTGACGAGCACAAGTCTCTACACTTTAGATCACAAGTCATTGTTCGTTATCTTATGTTCTGACTTTTGCTCTCCATTCAGCTTCAGATATATTAGCTGATGCTCCTAAAGGCGCGGTGCACTCACATTACTTCCGTGCTTCAGTAGGCAGCACAAATTGGAATTGTAGAATGCCTACGTTGACACACGATAAAGCAAGCATCGTAGTTGTAGAAAGCGGGAATAATAAGAAGGATGTGCTATCAGGTATATTGTGAGCTGCGGATTGCTAGGTGTTAGGAGCACAGTCCACAAAGAAGTGTCAGTCGATCGCGTGCAGAAAAGTTATTCTTTTAGCGACTAATGAAAATTACAGAGTAACTTGAATGTTTTTGCAGATGGTGCTCTGTATGACAGTTCATTTGCTTCAAATACATTGAACATCTATTGCTTCACATTGGAGTGTTCGCTGGGAAAATTGAATGGGTGAGTACGCAATAAAAAGGAGGTTTTAAAAAAGGCAATTTCATAAGAACTACTATTTTTCTTACATTTTTGTAAGCTAAGCGCAAAATGCAGATATATTATTTCCTGTGTTATAAATGTTGACTTTTCTTTTGTAGCAGGCTATTCGTACTGTATGCACCTGCTCAGACTCGTGGACCTCTACCTTTACCTTCAGCTAAGGAGCCCAGAAGTCCATGACTACAGCGCAATGAACGGGACGTAGAAGAAGGACACAGGCAGGGACACAACACATCGTTGTGTTCCTGGCTGTGTCCTTCTTTTACGTGCCGTTCGTTGCGCTGTAGTCATGGAATATCGAAACCAACTCGGCCGACAACTTACCTTGTAGCCCAGAAGTATTTCCGTAGTAGGAAATGCAGCAGTGTAACCATGCAAGCATATTTTGTTTTGTGGACCATCGGGATTTTCCTGGTTTCTGCAGGTCTGTATGGCGTATGTGAACAGGCGTGCGAAATTGATGCCAAACACAAGATCAAGCTGATGCCTAATTTGAAACTGCGTGACTTGAACCCAAATCATTTGAAAAAATGAATGTGGCATCAGCACATGCCCTTTAGCACCACGCCACTGCTGCGGGCCTGCGGTACCTAGTGCAAAATGACCGCCTGCTCAAGGAAGCCCTCACAACAGGTTTTTTCGTAGAGCAGGTTTTCAGGTGGTTTACCATCATGAGCTCACGGTCAACGAAAACTGCTCTAAATGAAATCTGCCCCCAGGCAGCTGATAAAGCTAAAACCTTCCTTTCTGAATTTCTGGTCATGTCTTCATATTTTTCTATCATGGACAAGCTCGGAAAAGGTCGTGGAGGCCTGCTCAAACAGGTGTTGTACCCTCAACGTTGTGTGCTTTGCCGTTGAGGCAAAACTACATTGTGGAGCATAGCTTTACGCTCTTTGTGTTGAGCAGGCTGAGGCAGGATGCTCTCGAAAACCTTTTCAGCACTGTGAGACTAAAGTCACCGATTCCATGGACAATAGAGTTCAAGGGCACATTATAATTGTTCTTGCACAATATTCTGACCGTAGTCGCCCTGACACGTACTCAACTTACGACTCTCATGACCTCCTACCTTTTTTGATGAGTAGACAGAAGGAAACTGAGCCGTCTGTTGACAGTATGTTGGACATGAGTCTAGATGACGTGCTAGAGTTGTGTAAAGAGGAGGAAGACAGCCTATAATAATTTGATGGTTATGTTCTATGGGCTGTGGTACACAACTATAAGCTGTGTCAGCAGTGCCTTGCCAGTGTTGTAAAGCAAAGTTCGGAGGTCCCTGAACTGGTGGCCCTGGCCGTTAATGTCAGTGCACGTTAAAGAACCCCAGGACGTCGAAATTCCCAGAGCCCTTCACTACGGCGTCCCTCATAGCCTGAGTCGCTTTGGGACGTTAAACCCCCATAAGCCAAACCAAACCATAAAGTGTTATGCAATTCAAGGGCGAAACCCACTTAAGGTTCCTTCGGACCCTGTTCTGAAGCTGCTGCACGCGCACTGCGCTCAGCTCGTTCGGGATAATCAAGCTGGCCTTTTGGAGTGGACTGTGGAGAGCTCGAAGAAGGCCGTTGAAGGCAACTGCGGGTCTCTCAGCGCATTTCCCAAGTGTCACAATATAGCATCAAAAGCGATAAGTCGTGTTTTTTGAGCAGAATGAGGTTCGCCTTAAAAGAAAGGAATAGGGAGGGGGGCAAAACTTTTGTCGAAACTGCGCGAGCCTGGCAAGTGTGGCTTATAATGTGTAGGAATGCGCATTCTAAGCCAGATTGTCAGCTAGCCTTGTCATTCCGTACACAATAATTCAGCAATGGCTGTCTGAAGGCTCAGGTGAGGGATTATGTATCTCCTAAGTAGCTTTCCAGGTTGCAGAGAAACTTTGTTCTCTAGCTTCCTGTCCAACTTAGATTTTAAAAACATCTGTAGAAGCGCAGGCCCTCGGAACACAATGTATTTAGGGTTCAACATCCTCAGGCGGCGCGTCTACTCAAAAGAATGCCGTAGTACAGGGTTGTGCAAGGAGCTGGTTACCTGAGGTCATTAATGTGCGTTGACATCCCAGAGTTCATGGGAATTTTCGAGTAACATATACATCTTGCAAACACCATGGCCAAATGATAAAATGATATTTCAGTCAGAATTGAGGGGTTAGCTAATGAAATGGCGTGCAATAACCAATTACAGTATGTTGATCCTATGTAGCACAGGCAAAAGAAACGTCAGTGTTGAGACGTCCATGCTTTTGGGCGCTCTAGCAACCACCCAAAGGCTCCAGGTAAACATGTGTGCATCCATTTGCCTCTAGAAGAGAACCAATTTGAGTGGTAATTTTTAAAAAGTGATAAAGGAAGTATGCAAAGCCACAGAGGGCCTTCAGGTGGAAAGGTATGAAGTTGTAATGTTGATTAGTCATGGCTTCCAATATTTACTTCAATGTTTTGGCCGGGACAGGCACTTGGACTCTGTGCTATGTATACGAGAACCTGGCATAACCTAGTGTAATGCTATCGCGCATGACGTGCAGGACATCGTGGGAGGTGTTTTTCGCAAAGTCGCCAGTGCGTCTTGAACGAGGGACAACGGAGAACAAGCTGTTGTGTGTTTCTCGAAGAAAGGATTGCAATAGCAGTGTTTAACAAATACCACTCTACCTGAAAAAGCACTGACGAGCTAAGATAATGGTGATGGATTACTTTAACAGGTATAAAATTAAGATGTTAACCATTAAAGTATAGGACAAGCTTTTAGGTCTTCTACAAATTTTGTCCTTAAAGCTTCAAGACTGATTTATTCCCTTCGCTGGAAATGATTCCCCAAACCAAATGTTAGTGCTAGTAGGTGCGTATTTGTAGCGCCATCTATTCGGGCTAACCTGAGCTATTTATGTTATTAGATGTGGCAGCCGCTAGATGGCACTACATGTAAAATACGTTGTCACTAGTCGTCTGCGCCACCGTTTATAAAGCTTGTCTGCGCATTCTACAATGTGGAGAGATGGACGTCCACCTCGAACAGCGTGTAAACAGAAATTTCTCTGAGAAGCTTGGCAAGACAGCCACACAGACGTATGAACTCCTTCGTGACGCTTACGGCAACGAGAGGTTATCTCGGGCGCGAGTTTTCGAATCGGACAACGGGTTCGTTTTGGGGAGAACATCGATGGAAGACGACACAAGGCAGGGGAGACCTTAAACCTCATGGATTGAAAACAACGTGGCTCGGATCAAGGAAATCTTACAGAAATACCGCGCCTAATCAGTCCGCATGCTATCAGATGCTCTCCACATTAGTAAGACAACACGCACCAAATTTTGCGTGAGAACTTGAGGAAACGAAAGCTGAATGCTAGGCTTGTGCCGCACTCCCTCACACAGGACCAGAAGGACACGCGGGCATGAGCGAACGCTGATTGGCTCTCCGAGGCAGAGAAGGATGCTGCATTCGTCGACAGCATCATTGCTGACGACGAAACATGGTGTTTTCAATACGGTCCTCAAAGAGGCAGAGCGCCGAATGTCGGTCCACAAGCTGTCCGGCGTCGAGAAAGGTGCGGCGAGAGAAGACCAAACAAAGACGATGCTGATAGTTTTTTTCGATGCAAGAGGTATGAACACCATGAATTCATCCCACAAGGACCGACGGTGAATCAGGAGTTTTGTATCCGCGTGCTCCAACACATGCGAAATGCCCTGCGATGCCGTCGCTCTGATTTATGGGCATCCGAACAAAAGAGCATTCTCCATGATAACACAAGCCCGCGCATTGCTCTCAGCGTGACAAAATGTTTCGCCAAGCATAGCATTACTGTACTTCCCCATCAGCCATACTCGCTGACCTTTCCCCATGCGATTTTTTCAGGTTTCCTCTTGCGAAGAGAATCCTCAAGGGTTGCTGAATGGGGAGCGTGGAGGCCATTCAAGACGCCACGACAAAGGAGCTGACAGCCCTGCCAAAACAGGCGTTTTCCAACTGTTTCCAACACCTCAGGAATTGTTGGAAGCTGTGTATAGACTGCAAGGAAGACTATTTCGATGGGGTGCTGCACAAAGGATTTCAATGTTAAACGCATTTTTTTAATGGACTCAGTCTCGGAACTTTACGGACAAAGGTATATTCATTTCCCGGTAGTCTTGCGCAATACACACCCTGTACTTCGATGCATAACTTAGGGCTGTTTAATGCAACTTTGCTTTAATTGCTGTGACGTCTGCTTCGGTATCTTTTGATAACGTTTATTTTCCTATTTCTATGCAGTTCTTCAGTGCGTGCTGATGAATGGCACTCCAGTGCATGATTATAGCTGCTTTAGAATTATCGCTCGCATTTGCTTCTATGACAACTCCCACAAGCGCTGAAAAGCTAAGAATAACGTAAGTTGCTTGAGGACGTTAAACCACATAAACGAATCACAAGTAGGATTTAGGGTTGAGAGCACATGAGGCATAAAATAACAGTGGTTTTAATGCACATCAGCTGTTCATGATAGCGTGTTGAAAGATCGGCAGTTACAGGAAGATAACAGATGGGTATTACATTGCCTTAGTACTTGTATGCCTTGGTGAGGCATAAGAAAAGGAACAGAATATGACACTTAGATTTGTGTACTCCAAATATTGCAATTGTCAAAGAGTCACTGCCCTCCAAAGCCAAGTGAAATATCCTACACTGGCTACTCGGCGAAAGTGGCCTTGTTTGAAGTTTTTTTCCAACTGCATTACAAAGAGAGTAATAAAAATGGCTACTTAAACCCTGCCATACTCCACTCTCGTAGAGCGAATCACACTAAATGAGCTCTACCATTTCTGTCGCAATGTAACAGTCACAACTACTCCTTTTTCTGTTTTTGTGGAAAAGTGATCATGTCCCTTTGTTCTCTCCCCTTTCTCTCTCCCTCCGTTCCCCTTCCCACGTGTAGGGTAGCATACCGGGCGCTGCCTAGTTAACCTCCCTGCCTTTCTGCCTGTCTCACTCTCTTGTTGGATTGTGCAAAAGTTTGTCAATCAACATTGCTAATGCACAGTCTGCTGAGGCGTTTTTCTCAGGGTAGGAATTTTATATGCAGTCTTTGCCTGAACGAAATATCAGTGTTGTGGCAGGTTCTAATCATGAGCACAATGATTCCGAATATTATTTTCATTTCACTGTGGCCTACCTATCACCTGTGTTTCCATACTTAGGGTACTGACGTGTGTTTTTACTGTATTGTCAATGTCGATGCTGCTGCATTACTGCTTGTTACCAAAAGATTCCTCTGTAATGATCCTTGCATTATTGTGTGCCGTCACCTGTTAGCTGCTGTGAAAGGCTTACGTTATTGATCAATAAATAAAAAATTTCTAACATGTTCCAAGCTCTACTAGTGCCATCACAACCAACATTTGCCTGTTTCGACAGCGGAATTAGAACTACATTGGTAAAAACATTTTTCACAAACAAGCAAACTGCATGCCTTGAAATTTGTTTACATTGATCAAATCACTCTTTTTTCTTCGTTACATATATTTTCAAATAAACAAGAGACAAAGAAAATCTTGTTTGTCTGTATCTTTCCTTTAGTGTCCTTTCATGGACACCAATTTGAGCCTATACCTGTTCCTCTAAGCAGTATTTGTAAAATATTGTGACGCCCATGAAGGGGCGACGCCTAGTCTGTTTGGTCGATATCGCTGACTACGCAGAAGTTGAGCAGAGCGAGGTGGATGCGTCTCGTGGTCGGCAAGCGGACCCCAGCTGGTTTCAGTCACCCGTTATGATCAGAATGAAATCTAAAGTCTGACAAAAACTCCTCTGGTTGGGTAGAAGATTCATGTATAAAGAAAGGAACGCCGACCAAGGTTGTTGTTAAAACGAAGACGTTTCGGCTTCCATATGGAAGCCTTGATTACTGGGAGGAAAGCCCAAAGCACCAAGCTTAAGTGCGTCGCAGTAATCGCCCTAAGCTTCTTGCGTATGTAGGCGGGAGATTGCCTGCGTTGTAGTTAAGGGTTTTTTCTGTAGTTTGGATTGTCAGTGATTCCAGATATCGACGTGACAGTCAATTCTTTTCTCTTGCGATTATTGATGCTTCTTCCCAGTATATATTGTGCGACGCGCGGCTTCCACGTGTTCTGTGAGTGCCTTAGACGCAATCTTCTTGTTCCTTACGTCGTTCTTGTGGTCCCTCAATCGCGTTTCGAAATTCCCGCTCTCGCCGATATAGCAGTAGTCGCAGCCTGCGCAGGGAATCTTATAGATGACGCCAGGAAACTTCTCTTCTTTTATCTTCCCTATAACGGCCACCAGCTCGTGCCTCAGCTTGCACGCGGGAACGTGAGCGACGTGCACACCGTAAGTGCGCAGAACGCGAGCCAAAGACTCGCTCACGCCCGGCACCTAAGGGATAGCGGCTCGGGCTCGGCAAGGAGGACCAACTGGTTCAGATGGGCGTGATGACCGTTGGAGGACGGAATCCACAAAGCGCTTGGGGTAGCCGCATTCACTCAGTTCTCGGCACACTTGGCGTAGGTCAGCCGCCCGATCTTCTGGCCTCGGGCAGATGTTTTTGGCACGTCGGACGAGGGAAGCCACGACGGAGCGTTTGTGGAAAACCGGGTGAACAGAATTAAAATGAAGGTACTAACCTGTGTGGGTTGCCTTTCTATAAACTTTGGAAGAGAGTCTGTTGCCACGGCGTTCAACCAAAACTTCCAGGAACGGAAGACAGCGGGCAGTCTCCTCCTATACATTGAACTCAATGGAATCTTCCATGCTATTGATGTGATCTGGGGAAGCACCTAACGCTTCTTTTTTTATAATACCGAAGCAAACATCGACGTAACGTACAAAAACCTTTGGGTGTGGTTCGAAGGTAGCCAGTGTGCGGGCTTCTATTGCTTCCACGGTAAGGTTTTCAGTTGTTACTGATATAGATGCTGCCATAGCGGTGCCATGAACTTGTCTATAGGCTGCACCCCAGAAAATAAAATACGTGTTTTCAAGGCAGAACTGCAAAACCTTCAGAAGGTCTGCTGCCTCGATAGGGGTTCTTTCACACAATCCGTTGTCATTCTGCGGCGCTGAGCGGCACACCTCCACAGCTAGATACACAGGAACGCTGGTAAACAGTGACTTCACATCAAAGGACGCCATGATCTCGTCGTCCTCCACCGTGACGTCACGTACTTTTTCAATAAAATCGAAAGAGTCACGTATGAAAGTCGAGCCATTTGCAACGAGTGGCGCAAAAACCTTGTGCAAGTAGCCCGACAAGCGGTACAAGGGCGACCGTGTAAAGTCAACTATTGTTCGCATCGGGACGTTTGGCTTATGGAACTTCGGGAGACCATACAAGGCGGGAGCTAATCCATTGTGTCCGAGGATCTTGAAATAAAGTGACTTGTGCTCTGGTGGAATAAATTGGAAGACGTCCGTCAAAAGAATCTGCAAGTTTCTTCCTTGAGCGTAGGGTCCCGCTTCAGCGGCAAGTACGTACTGTCGTCCTGCAGAAGGTCAGTCATTTTCTCAACGTAGTCGTTGCTGTCCAGGATGACGGTGGCGTTGCCTTTGTCAGCGGGAAGTATAATAATGTCCAAGTTTTTACGCAGTCTCTTGATAGCATCTCGCTCCTCGGAAAGAAGGGGGGGTAGGAGTGTGTCGCAGAAGCTTGGCAAGGATGCTGACTGCGCAAGTTCGGGCCTCATCTCGGCGGTTGTTATCTACAAGGCCTACAGCGCGTTCGACAGCACAAACCATTTTTCTTGCATCCGCCACAGATCTCGCCGAGCTCAAATACGGCGAGTTCTTCTCGAGTTGGCCTGTATGAAGACAGGTTGTGGACTGTGGAAGTGGATGGGCCAGGAGCACACACTTTTTCGCAAGACAGCAGCCTTGATAACTTCCTTTGATGGGACAACTCTCGCTGGCGGGACTGGAGGCTCACCTTGTAGTTAACATGTAACTGGATGCTGGCGAAGTCCTCGGGACACTGGTGCTCGAGGCGGCGACGAGCAAAGAAGACGTCGTTCTGCAGTTGCCTGATAGAGGCTTTGCAATGTAGGATCCTGGCTTGAAGCAGTTGCCGTTCCGCTCTGGATACCACTCTGTGCACAAACGCCGTGTCAACAGGTCGCAGCAGACGGAGGGATATAGGAATGAGGCTCCTAGCCTTGCATATGAGGTTAAAATCCTGATGGGCTTTGAAAGCAGAGAGTCGCATGAATAGCGAAACGTACTGGCGCACTTGAGTGATGAAAGGTTGGCCATGCGTAGCGTAATGTAATATAAAGTCTGACGAAATCTAATCTAAAGTCTGTTCCCGCTATGGGAGCATCTATATCGGTAGGAACTGCAAACCTTACCATGAAAGCAATAGAAGCCCGCGCACTGGCTATCTTCGAGCCGCACCCAAAGGTTTTTGTACGTTACGTCGATGATTGCTTCAGTATTATCAAAAAAGAAGCGTTAGGTGTTTTCACAGATCACATCAATAGCATGGAATATTCCATTCAGTTCACTGTATAGGAGGAGACTGCCCACTGTCTTCCTTTCCTGGACGTTTTGGTTGAACGCCGTGGCAACCGACTCTCAAAGTTTATAGAAAGGAAACCCACACAGGCCGGTACCTTCATTTTAATTCTATTCACCCTGTTTGCCACAAACGCTCCGTCGTGGCTTCCCTCGTCCGACGTGCCAAAAACATCTGCCCGAGGCCAGAAGATCGGGCGGCTGACCTACGCAAAGTGTGCCAAGAACTGAGTGAATGCGGCTACCCCAAGCACTTCACGGATTCTGTCCTCCTACGGTCATCACGCCCGTCTGAATCAGTTGGTCCTCCTTGCCGAGCCCGAGCAGCTATCTCTGTGCTGGGCGTGAGCGAGTCTTCGGCTCGCGTTCTGCGCACTTATGGTGTGCACATCGCTCACGTTCCCGCGTGCAAGCTGAGGCACGAGCTGGTGGCCGTTAAAGACAAGATAAAGGAAGAGAAGTTTCCTGGCGTCATCTATAAGATTCCCTGCGCAGACTGCGACTACTGCTATATCGGCGAGAGCGGGAATTTCTAAAAGCGATTGAGGGACCACTAGAATGACGCAAGGAACAAGAAGATTGCGTCTAATGCACTCACGGAACACGTGGAAGCCGCGTCGCACAATATAGCCTGGGAAGAAGCATCAATAATCGCAAGAGAAAAGAATGGGCTGTCACGTCGACATCTGGAATCACTGATAATCCAAACTACAGAAAAAACCCTTAACCACAACGCAGGCAATCTCCCGCCTACGTACCCAAGATGCTTGAGGCGATTACTGCGACGCACTTGAGCTTGGTGCTTTGGGCTTTCCGCCTAGTGATCAAGGCTTCCGTATGGAAGCCGAAACGTCTTCGTTTGAACAACAACCTTTGGTCGGCGTTCCTTTCTTTATACATTCATGATCAGAATAAACACACGGTCCTAACATATTGGTGAGAGGTGCCGGGTACACAGGTTCCCCGAAGACGGATCCCCTGCTTCACCATCGCTGGATTCAGTACATTGCTGGTCTGCCGCTATCTGTGCCCATGATGTCCCTGGACGGCTACGCTCCGAGGTCTGTGCCCAGCAGTTCGTGGCAGCAATACCTGGAGCCAGTCATTCGCAGGCTCAACCAGAGACGACGTGGATGAATGGCTCACCCAATACCTACGCGTGAGTCGCTACAATAAGTGTGGCTCCTCCGCCCGACTTGCCAACGTCGTGTTTTCCCTAACGTACACGTCCCTAACGTGGTATGACAACCACGAGGACTGTCATGACTTAGAACCGCTTTGTAGAAGAGCTGAAGAAGTGCTTCGGCGACTCAGTCGCAAAGAAGCGTGCTGAACAATCGCTTGTGCAATGGGCTGAGCTCCCGGTGAGGCGTGTACGAAATACATTGAGGAAATCGTCAAGTTATGCAAGGTCGTCTCTCCTGTCATGAGAGAAGAGGACAAAGTTGGCCACATAATTAAAGGATTTGCCGAAGACGTCTATAATATTATTATAGGGAAATGAAGTCTAGAGTTGGTGTCTGGCGTCATCCAGCACTGCCGCACGTTTGAGACACTAAAAATGCGTCACATCACACCTAAATTTGGCCGCTTGGCCGGGGTGACGACAGTGGCCGCTGTAGACACACCATCGTCATGTGATGTGGCTTCCATAATCCGCCCGATCGTTCGCGAGAAGTTTACCAGGCCGCCGGAACTTACACCGAATTCCTCAGCTCTCCCTCCTGTGTTTACCACGCGCCCTCGTCTGCCAGCCGCCCTTAACGCGCAGCGGACGTTGAGGAACACCGGGTACCCCGAAGGCTACGGCCGAGCAACATGCCGCGATGGCCCCGGAACTCCAGTCCCGCTTTTACCGGCCTACGCTAGCCACATACGATGAAAACTTTCGGCCCAGCCTTTCGTCTGATGACTACTTGCCGGCGCTGCCTGCTGCTGGTTCCTGGTTCCGGAAACAAAGGAGGTTGGAGGACAATCTATTTTCATTGACACAGTGTATAGAAATTGCTTAAAAGGAACATAGGCCCTTATTGCTAGCGTTTCTGGATATTAGGGGAGCCTATGACAACGTTACTCAGGAGCATTTGTGGAACATATTGGGCACATTGGATGTGGAAAATGGAGTAATTAATCTTTTAAAAGATATATATAGAGGTAACAGAGTGCTCATAAAATGGGAAAAAAATGTATCAGGGTCTGTAGAGATACAGCGGGGGCTTAGACAAGGATGTCCTCTGTCCCCTTTGTTGTTCATGTTGTACCTGCTAGGTTTGGAGGCCAAGCTACAGGGGAGCGGACTAGGTTTCAACCTATCTTTTTTCAAGCAAGGGGAATTGATTAAACAGACATTACCGGGACTAATATACGCGGACGATATAGTGATAATGGCTGACAACAAGGAAGACCAGCAGAAGTTGTTAGACATATGCAGTACAGAGGGAGATAGATTAGGCTTCAAGTATAGTAAGAAAAAATCTGCAGTCATGACATTTAAGGAAGAGGGCGGCGAGCATAGAATACAGGAGTTCGTGCTAAAAGTAGTGAATGAGTACAAGTATCTTGGGGTGTGGATAAATAACAGTGTTGAGTATCTGACAGAGCATGAAAAATATGTAATGAATAAAGCTAGTAGAAATGCAGCTGTCATGAAAAATAGGGCACTGTGGAATTACAATAGGTATGAGGTGGTAAGAGGGATCTGGAAAGGGGTGATGGTCCCTAGCCTGACCTTCGGGAATGCGGTCCTGTGTATGAGGCCAGATGTTCAAGCAAGGCTGGAAATTAGGCAACGGGGAGTAGGGAGGTTAGCTTTGGGAGCACATGGCAATACACCAAATCAGGGAGTACAGGGTCATATGGGATGGGCGTCTTTCGAGAGCAGAGAGGCTAGCAGTAAGATAGCATTTGAGGAACGATTGAGAAGGATGGAGGAAAAGCGGTGGGCTAGGAAAGTTTTCAGATACCTGTATGTAGAGAATGTTGACACGAAATGGAGAAAGCGAACTAGAAAATTAACAAGCAAATATTTGGACAGCAGTAAGGGGGCAAATCAGCAATTATCGGTTAAGAAAAAGGTTAAAGGAACAGAGAGAGCTTTGTGGAAAACAGGGATGCTGACGAAATCGGCACTAGAAACATACCGGACCTTTAAACAGGAAATTGTCAAAGAAAATATCTATGATAATTGTAGGGGAAGTTCTTTGTTGTTTGAGGCCAGGACTGGAGTTTTGCGGACTAAGATGTATAGAGTCAGGTACCAGGAGATAGACACTTTGTGCATTGCGTGCGGAGAAGAGGAGGAAATAGCTGAACACTTGATACTTTTCTGTAAAGGGCTTCACCCTACAGTCGAAGGCAGCGGGGCTGACTTACCCAAGGCATTGGGGTTTAGGGATAGTGAAGGGAAAGTGGATTTTAAGAGGTTAGAAGTAACCAAGCGAAGGTTGTCTGATTGGTGGCTAAAAGCAAGACAGGAGTAAAATTTCACAAGACATGGCTAGGTGGCTTGAGCCACCGCCCGATGTAAAGGGTTCAGCCATATCCATCCATCCATCCATCCATCCATCCATCCATCCATCCATCCATCCATCCATCCATCCATCCATCCATCCATCCATCCATCCATCCATCCATCCATCCATCCATCCATCCATCCATCCATCCATCCATCCATCCATCCATCCATCCATCCATCCATCCATCCATCCATCCATCCATCCATCCATCCATCCATCCATCCATCCATCCATCCATCCATCCATCCATCCATCCATCCATCCATCCATCCATCCATCCATCCATCCATCCATCCATCCATCCATCCATCCATCCATCCATCCATCCATCCATCCATCCATCCATCCATCCATCCATCCATCCATCCATCCATCCATCCATCCATCCATCCATCCATCCATCCATCCATCCATCCATCCATCCATCCATCCATCCATCCATCCATCCATCCATCCATCCATCCATCCATCCATCCATCCATCCATCCATCCATCCATCCATCCATCCATCCATCCATCCATCCATCCATCCATCCATCCATCCATCCATCCTCTCTTGTGTGTTGCCGCTGCGGTCAACCCGGTCACACCTCGCGATTTTGTCTCCGCCGACGACAGCCAATCCCGTTACGGCTCCTTTGTCTATCCTTCGCGGCCGGATTACCAACCCGTTTCATCTCGGTACCCATCCTACCCGCCTGATTCTAGCAACCCATGGCCTGCACAAATGCGGACTCGTTCTCCGGCATCGGATAGAAGTGTGACACCGCCTCCTGCCCTCCGCACTCGTCGCTCCGCGTCATCCCGACGCCTCTCCGCATACCCTCCACCGGAAAACTAATCGGCGCGACTGGTGGGGCTGAGGTCACTGGATGTCTGCCGCCGGAAGAGATACCCCTGCCTGTAGTGATGTTAGAGAACAAAGTGCATGTGCTAGTGAATGGTGTACCTGTGATGGCTTTATGGATACCGGTGCTACTGTTTCAGTTACGACTGCTGCGTTTAAGTGTCGCCTCGGACGTAAACTTTTGTTTCGGAGGAACAAAATGTCCAGTTTTGAGGTGTGAGTGGGAAGCTGTTGCCTGCAGTTGGAGTGTGTAGCTTTAAGGTTTCATTTAATGAAGTGTTGAGCATGGAAATGGCGGCGCTCGTCCGGTCGACGCACGCCGTTATTCTTGGCCTCGACTTTTTGCAGATGTGCGGCGCTAACGTCGACTGTTGCACCGGTGAGCTCAGCGTCGGCAAATGTTTCACCACTGGCCTTGCGGAAGGCTCGTGCAGTGCAGAGTGTGTGTTCTGTGTTACCCGAGATACTCTCGTGCCTCCTCCTTCGGCTGTATGCGGGCCGGTTTCCTGCCCGATACCACTCTCGACGTGTCTGTTGCCACTGTGGAGCCGAACCATTTGGCCTGCATGAAGAATGTCTTGGTTCCTCACGTCATGGTTTCCGTGCTGTGTCACTACGACGTACCCTATGTAGTGGGCTCGACAAGGTGGCGGGGATCATGTCGCTAAGGCAAAGATTCCTGCTTACTGTCCAGGTTGCCCTGTTTGCCACAGCCAGTGCGTCAACGATTCCAAGCACGTGTCGCCACTTGGGATCGGATAACAGGAAAGATAGCTCCGTCGGTGAAAGCTGCCCTTTACCGGATTCGAACTTTCTGCCTGAGATGCGCAGTGTTCCACTCCAGGATTTTCGCGCATCAGTGGCGTCTCCAGCATGGGTTATAAAAGACTGTCCCCAGCGTTACTCCACCAGTGGGCTCGGCGAGGCGGCGGGGATCATGTCGCTAACACAAAGATTCCTGCTTACTGTCGAGGTTAGTACTGTTTGTTCGTACAGAAGTGACGAAAGGCGTCTTGTCGTTATGCCGAGCCCACATATGGTTTTGACCCTTGCTTATGAGTGTTTCTGTACATCGATGCTATTGCTTCGCGGAGACGTTGAGCAAAACCCTGGTCCAGATCCCTCGGTCACTGAAATTCTTCAGCAACTTGTTATAGGCCAGCAAGCTATACGCAGTGACTTGGCCAAAGTAATCAGTAGGCTATAACAGACAGAAAAAAACTCTTGCGAACTTTGGCGTGCGCGTGAACGAACTCGAGCAAAACGTGAAAATAATAGCCGCAAAGTCAAAGGAAATAGATGGCCTACATGAAAGCTTAGCAGAAGTCCAAGCAGCATTGAAATCAGAGTGCAAGGTTGGTTGATAAAGAGGATAGAAGTCGCAGGAGCAATTTGAGTAGGTTTGGAATTAAAAAAGAAGAAAACGACACTGCAGAAATATTGCGCCAAAAGGTGATCGACGAAGTTTTTCACGATAAACTTGGACTTACGTGTATACTTCTGTTGCCCGCATTCGCACGTTAGGTCGCCGAGGTGCGAATTCACCAGTTATCTTATACTTTCAGGATTAGTTAGAAAAACAACAGGTTTGGAGCAGTGTTGGAAAGCTAGAGGGGACCGGAGTGTCTATCCAAAAATATTATTCTGCGGAGACAGTTAAAAGACGTAAATTACTTTGGCTGATTGCAAAAATTGAAGTACATAGTCGCAAAAAGGTTTCCCTTTTGCATGACAAACTGCGTATTGATAACACCCACTACGTGTGGGACGATGCTTCGAATTCACGTGTTCCAGTGCCTATAAGAGGAGGCGAGACTTCTGAAAGATGGCGGTCGCGGGCCCAAGCACATGATCTACGCGTGTTGTCCCTTAACGCCTGAAGTATTAAGAACAAAACTGACGCGCATGAACTACTACTACTTTCTTACTACCCACACGTTCTTGTTCTTTCAGAAACATGGCTCCATGATAAAATAAGTAATGACGAGATTATTCCCCCTGCCTATCACATCTTTAGAACGGATCGCAGTTCAAGGGGCGGGGGTGTCGCAGTAATTTTGAAGTCATTTTTGCGGGTTACTGTTCTCGACCAAATTCCTGTTCATGAAAGTCTGTTTTTAAATGTGTCGTGTTGGTGTTTGACCTTTTTATAATGTGCAGTTTACCGCGCTTCTCACACTGAAAACGCATTTCTTCAGAGCTTATATGATCACCTGCTAGCCAAGCGTGAAACTAATGTGATTGTGACGGGGGATTTCAGTATACCAGGCTTGGACTGGGGGAGTTTAATTTACGGGACCTGTGTTTCTTGTGATGTAATTATGGACATTATGTTAGCCTTAAACCTTAACCAAATTTTGAGTGACTACACCCGTAAAAATGCTCTGTTGGATTTTTTTTATCAGTGATTTGTTCTCTAATGGAGAATTGAGAATTGAGCCTGGTATTTCGGATCACCATTTGCTGCTTTTTTTTCTTGTCTTACTGATCACGTTAAAAATACACGAAATTTGTCTGTTGCCTTTGTCCATGATTTTGATTGCTCTGACGATATTTCTATTATTGACTATTTGGATAATGTGTTTGATGTGTACCAATGAAGGTGGCACACAGAGTTTATGGGAACTCCTCAAGAAGGGCATTTTATTTTTGCACCGCAAATTTTCGTTACAAATTTTGTACCTCGGCGAAAAATTAGAAAAAATCGTCGGAGCCCCTGGGTGAGTCGTGATATTATTCATATGAAGCCGAGACTTAAAAGTCTTAGGTGACATCCCTCTTTATCTTCGCAGTATTTGCAGAAATTAAAACATGAATCAGCACAGGCACTGTCTACATCAGAATAACATTACTTTAAGGTCACCTTTCCTTCATTCATAAAAAACAGAGCAGAGCAAATTTTGGCGATACTTGGACAACAAAAGGAAGCCTTCAAAGAAATTAGAAGCGAGGATGGGAGCCTCGTCACTGATGTGAAGGTTATAGCTCAACAGTTTAACAGGTATTTTCAAAGTGTTTTCGGGAGCCTTTCAGATATGGTCGTTGATGCCCCCAAACAACCCATGGATCCTCACGACGTTCCTGTTATCTCCACAGAAGGGGCTCTCTCGTTGCTGCGTAAAATAAATATTCGGAAAAACCATGGTCTGGACGACAATCTAAATGCCTTTTTAAAGCGTTACGCGCTGCAGATCTTGGAGCATCAGGCTAAACTTTTCACTTTGTCTCTACAAACCAGTGAATTGCCAGAAGATTGGAAGAAGGCTCGTGTTTTGCCAATTCATAAAAAAGGAGACAAGTTACTCGTAACTAATTACCGACCGGTATCTATTATCTCTACATCCTGTATGCTTTTAGAGCACATCGTGGCCGGCTTAATAATTGACTTTTTAAATAAAAGAAATATTCTGCCACCTTTTCAGCACGGATCCAAGAACGGTATGTCGACGATCACTCAACTAGTTACGACTATTGATGATTTTCTTAGAGTGCTGGACAACACGGGAAAGATTGTTGTTCTTTTTTTGGATATGGCTAAAGCTTTTGATAAGGTTCCTCATTCAATGCTCCTTTATAAATTACACTAACTTGGTATACCGTTTTATCTTATTGAATGGGTCAGAGCATATGTAAGTGGTAGAACTCAGTGTGTTGATGTGAATGGTACTCTTTCTGAATCCCTTCCGGTTACTTCCGGTGTTCCCCAGAGTAGTGTGTTAGGACCTTTGCTGTTTTTAATATATTTAACAGATTTAATAGATACCATTCCTCCGTCTGTGTCAATAAGATTGTTCGCAGATCACTGCGTTGTATATAAAGAAATAACATAAATTGGAGACCATCAATTGCTTCAAGAGTCTTTGCTCAAAATATGTCACTGCTGCAAGGAATGGAACATGGATTTAAATATAGATAAGAGTGTACTTGTCAGAGTTACGAGAAAAAAAAATAGTCATTATCAATATTGCCTTCACCACAGCCACATTACAGAGGTTTCCCAATATAAATATCTAGGAATTACTCTGCACAACCGATTAGCCTGGGGCACTCATATTTCTGAGATCTGTTCAGCCGCTTTCTCTTGTGGGGACCTGCCCTGCAGCCCCTGAGTTTGCTTTCCCGCGAGGCACCGTGCAGCGGCGGTCTCACCACGAGGCTGAGCGGATTCCCTTGTCAGTTACATTAACTGGCAAGAGAGGGCGCCAGCGTCGCTGCGCGGGAGACTGCTGAAGGCTGCCCGCGGGAGATGGGCTCTCTTGGGCCGGGATAATGAGCCTGAGCGGACGCGTCGCTCGGGGCTCCGCTCTTCGCCGACGGGGCGAAGAAGCGACGGGGAGACAGGCTCCCGTACTCGTCCCGTCCGGCCTGCGGAGTTTATATCCCTTGCCCTAGCGCGGGCGAACATTCGCTCGGAACCTTGCTGGTGAGTCGGACGCCCTCGATTCATTAGCGTACCTTGTTGCTAGCTGGCGTTATTGTTTCTGTAGCAATAAATGCCTGTTTGTGTCAGCCAATGTGTCGTTCCTTTGTTCCCCCAGAGCAAGGCCCGCCGTGGTCGGCGAGCGCTCGGTAGCGTACGCGATCACGGGGTGGGGTCCGGGCGGCTTTGAACCGTGTCAGCCGCGATTGAGTGGGGAGAAAGTACTTATCTCCCCATGTCAAACCCCAAATCTGGCGCCCAACGTGGGGCCTGCTCTTGGAACATTGGACGACTGTCGGTTCGGTTCGAGGAACGCTCTTTGTCCGGACTTGACAAGTGCTAGGCCTAGAGTGAATTTTGATCGCTAGGACCTGCGGCATGCTTTCTTGAGTGCGAGGTGTATTGCGCTGCAGCATGTTTGAACTTTTCGACATGCTCAGCACATTTTTTTTCCCTGGAGTTTCTTCGTGAGAATGACTTGGTCCGCATCGAGGGAGTTCGAGGCCTAGCGCCCGCGGAGTCGCCGAGCCCGAAGCGAGTGAGTACGGAAGCCGCGTGGGTGGTCCGAGTTTCTGTATATATTTTCTCTACTATCTCTTTTTCGACTCTGGGAGTCGCGGCTCCGGGAGCCGGGTGGCCTGGGGCCACGGGTGCCGCTACGAGCTCGCTGGTATTGCAGCTCGGCACCGGGCGCTCCGACACCGTCCGATACGGTGGGCGCCGACCGCTCAGAAGCTGCTTTGTGCAGTGAGCGGGGTAGGACCACCCCACAAAGCTGATGTCTCCTCGCGGCTGCGCGCACAAAACCCGTTTCGGGTCTCTGTTGTGGTCACGGTCGTGTCGGAGTGGTCGTTAGGCCTGAGGCTTTTCGGAGCTGCCTGCACCACATTAAAAGAGACATGACCACCGGACCGTGACGTTGAGAGGGGGCGCACTTTGCTGCCCGTCCGTTTTTTTGTAACCTCGCACGAACTGAGCAGTCTCGTTCAACTCAAGAAAGGGCTTTGTTCACTCGAACTTTGCGTTTGCACAGCCGCCGACACGTTTTGCTAGCAAGTTAGGCATTGTGCCACGAGGCCCTTGCGGATGCCGTTTCCCCTCCCGTGACCTACGTTAAAGGCACGCCGAGAGCGTTTCGACAATTTTGCAGATCCGGTGGAGCCACCCAGGCTTGCTGACCGGTGCACATCGTCTCGCTGCCACCTGCTGCGACGGAGCGGCCTGTATCCTGTTCGCCGCATCCATCCGGGGCAGCTGTGGCGAGACCAGTCAGCAGTCACCTCCGGCTGCTGCTGCCCTGGCGACTACTGCAGGATCCTGGCCTGCAGTTTTCCCACCGGCCTTCGATTCGCGGACCTGCGGACACGGTAGTCCGCGGGCCATACGAGTCGTCCCAGCGGAGACCTTCACGCCGCCTTCGGAATACCGCGGAAGTCTGCGTGGACGCTGTCGGCGTGACCTCCGCTGCAAGACGTGCCTCAAAGACATGAAGACCAGGAGACTCCTCCATAGCATGTACTTTCAGGCGCGTGGGTTGAGGGGATGTGGGGACCTGCCCTGCAGCCCCTGAGTTTGCTTTCCCGCGAGGCACCGTGCAGCGGCGGTCTCACCTCGAGGCTGAGCGGATTCCCTTGTCAGTTACATTAACTGGCAAGAGAGGGCGCCAGCGTCGCTGCGCGGGAGACTGCTGAAGCCTGCCCGCGGGAGATGGGCTCTCTTCGGCCGGGATAATGAGCCTGAGCGGACGCGTCGCTCGGGGCTCCGCTCTTCTCCGACGGGGCGAAGAAGCGACGGGGAGACAGGCTCCCGTACTCGTCCCGTCCGGCCTGCGGAGTTTATATCCCTTGCCCTAGCGCGGGCGAACATTCGCTCGGAACCTTGCTGCCCTCGATTCATTAGCGTACCTTGTTGCTAGCTGGCGTTATTGTTTCTGTAGCAATAAATGCCTGTTTGTGTCAGCCAATGTGTCGTTCCTTTGTTCCCCCAGAGCAAGGCCCGCCGTGGTCGGCGAGCGCTCGGTAGCGTACGCGATCACGGGGTGGGGTCCGGGCGGCTTTGAACCGTGTCAGCCGCGATTGAGTGGGGAGAAAGTACTTATCTCCCCATGTCAATCCCACACTCTAAGCTTTGTTCCTTGAGACGTAAATTAAAACATACTCCTAAAAATATTAAGCTTTGGGCTTACAAACTTTTGTCAGGTCCAAATTTGAATACGCTTCTGAAATTTGGGACCCGCACATCAAGAAAGATATCTATAAATTACAGCTCATCCAGAGGAAGGCAGTACGTTTCACTTTTCATAAATATAGAAGGTCTGACTCTCCAACACAGCTCATGAAAGACAATAACATTCCGTTACTCTGTACACGCAGAAAAGTTAAACGTATTTCTGTCCTTCATAAAATTATAGCTGGTAAGCATAGCATTTCTCCCCCTTCATTCCTCAAGCACTCCACAGCTCGAAGGTTATACTGGTTATAACTTTACTTAGTGTGTGCCCTATAGTCTGTTAAGTTTCAATTTTTGATTTATTTTACGGTAGTGCTGTTACCGCTCCGAAATTTTTCCATGGGGCTGTGGCCTAGTCAAGCTGTTCTGAAAAACAGCTTTTTGTCACAGTCCTTCTTTCTGTATCACTGACAGAATGAAAATAAAGATTGATTGATTGATTGATATTACGGAGCACTCTACAGCCTCTTTTTGCCAAAACAAGTGCATTTAAGCACAGTTTTTCCTTCAAACAATAGCAGATTGGAACGCACTCTCTGAATCGATTTTTAACTCTCCTAACGTGGAAGAGGAGCTAAAAACTTTTTGCTCGACTAAAAAGGAAGAAACTCTATCTTTCCGCTTTTTTCAACATGTATTTTTTTCTCTTGCTATGTTCATCTTTTTGGTTTAGTTTTTGCTGTGTTTAACACAAAATGTTTTCACGTATTGTTGTGATTTGTGTTTTTTCATGCCCCTCCTGCTTGGGCCAATGCTGGCCTGCAGTATTTTGAAATAAATAAATAAATATTGAGCAAATTAGCGAGCTCAATTACCGCATGGCACTATTCACGACAAGCGGCCGTCGTTCTGCACGAACTGAAGTGACTCATGTTGTCCGGCTGAAGCCCTACCATTCGCGCGGTGCTTTTTAACTCGCCCTGCGGGCTTCGGCTACGTAGGGGGAAGTGTGACGCCCATAAAGAGGCGATGCTTAGTTCATTTGGTCGGTATCGCCGACTACGCAGAAGATGAGGAGAACGAGGTGGATGCGCCTCGTACTGGGCAAGTAGGCCCCAGCTGGCTTCAGTCGCCCGTCATGGTCAGAATAAACCCACGGCCGTAACAGTATCACTGCATAAGAATTTTGCCAGATTTGCAGCTTGCACCTGCAACACTTCAGCACTATGCTTGCGTAGGCTCTGCTTACACTACTGCTGCTTCAAGCCTTCTGTAGTGATGGTTAGAGGTGAGATATAAGGTACAATGAATATTCAATAAGCAAATTCCATGCAGAGTTTTGCTACATTTCGATGCCAGTCTTATCTGCGTAAAAACTTCCTTTGCCTGTGCTACAGTATTGTTTTTAGTAAAAAATGCCCTTAAAGTCCTTTTGACAAGAATTACGTGGGAGGCTGATGAATAGCATAGGCAAAAATCACATGTAAAGAAGTTTTCTCTAATCTTGATGCCGCAAATAACTTCAGCTAAACGAGAGCAAATGATTCTATAACCTCTGCTTCAAAAAACCTAGGAGCCGCTAAATGTTTTGATACTGCGACCTAAGCCCGAATCGACGAAGAATAAGTGCAAGAGTGCTAAGCGGAACGTTAAATTGTTTTTTTTACAAACAATAAGTATTAAGCAAGCAGGAATACCTGCCACAGTGGTCAACAACTATTCTAATTTAATAACTAAGGTGAAAAGATAATGCTTTTTAATAAAAATTAGGAAAGTTAATAATATTAACGTTAAAGTGTACTTTCAAGGCACATTAAAGAATCGTCATTTCACTGCATTTAGCAACGGGGTACATTTTGTGAAATGTTGCTGGGCAAGCAATTGAGCTTTAAACTTATTCATTATGTCGAACTCCCCTGTTCAAAGCATTGGCGTTGCAATAATCTGCTTGCCTGCAACAAGCTGCAGAAATATTTTAATGTGGTTTTAGGGAGATGCGTTTTAGTGTTTCCTGCGCATAACTCGCACAAAACACGGGGCAGGCGGTGCTAGTTGTGAAAAAAGTAATTCACCCTATACTTGAAATCAAGAGTTGGATTAAAGCTCGTCTGGTCGAGGTAAATCAAAATGTGACATTGAAGACCCTATTGTGTGTTCTTTTCTTTGTTGTGGTCGGCGTCTTCAATGTCACGTTTAATCCCTATACTTCATTTTTCTCTTAGAACTCGCACGCAGGAAGACAGCACGGTACATACGCTGTCTCATCCGGAACGGCACTGCCCGTTCATCTCAAACTGTTCCAGTAAAAAAAATCGCAGACCGTTTCCAGTATCTTTCGTCAGATTGTCATGACTGCTATTTGCTATTAACCTTTGGCGATTTTCTCCATACTGAATACACACCCTCGGCAAATGGCATTACTTTTCGGTGTTTATATTTATAAACATGCAATCTAGAGCAATTTGTACGCAGTTAAAAAAATGGCTGTGCTTTCGCTCTGGTTAAACCTGGAGTGACGCGATACCTACATCTGGCCGAGTGGAACTAGCTTAGTCGAATTGCAAAGTAAGTCTTTCGCAGTCCCGAAAAAAAGGCTGTGGTTTCGCTCTGGTTAAACCTGGAGTGACGCGATACCTACACCTTGCCGAGTGGAATTCGATCAGTCGAATTGCAAAGTGTTTCGCCGTTCCGTTTCGCTGGGCGTTCCTTCCTCTTCGTCCCAAATGATACGACACAGGCACACTGCTGTTGCAGATGCAGCGCTCTGCGCCGCTGGCAGCAGCTGCTCCGCACCACGTGACCAACGGCTGCACCACGTGAACAACACACGTGACCAACCACGTGACCAACGGCGCCGCCAAGGAACTCAAGTCGTGCCACAGAGCTCAAGCGGTGCCACGCTGAAGGGTTGAAGTAGTAGCCTAGCGTACCTATGCTACAAAACCAACCAGGGACCAACGTCGTCACCACGGAGCTCAAGTGGTGCCACAGAGCTTAAGTGGTGCCACGCTGAAGGGTCGAAGACGTAGCGTAGTGTAGCTATAGGTACAAAACCAACCACGGGACCAACTTCGCCACCACGGAGCTCAAGTGGTGCCACAGAGCTCAAGTGGTGCCACGCTGAAGGGTCGAAGAAGTAGCGTAGTGTAGCTATCGATACAAAGCCAACCACGGGACCAACGTCGCCACCACGGAGCTCAAGTGGTGCCACGCTGAAGGGTCGAAGAAGTAGCGTAGAGTAGCTATCGGTACAAAACCAAACACGGGACCAAAATCGCCACCACGGAGCTCAAGTGGTGCCAAGCTGAAGAGTCGAAGAAGTAGCGTAGTGTAGCTATCGGTACAAAACCAACCACGGGACCAACGTCGCCACCACGGAGCTCAAGTGGTGCCACGCTGAAGGGTCAAATAAGTAGCGTAGTGTAGCTATCGGTACAAAACCAACCACGGGACCAACGTCGCCACCACGGAGCTCAAGTGGTGCCACAGAGCTCAAGTGGTGCCACGCTGAAGGGTCGGAGAAGTAGCGTAGTGTAGCTATCGATACAAAACCAACCACGGGACCAACGTCGCCACCACGGAGCTCAAGTGGTGCCACGCTGAAGGGTCAAATAAGTAGCGTAGTGTAGCTATCGGTACAAAACCAACCACGGGACCAACGTCGCCACCACGGAGCTCAAGTGGTGCCACAGAGCTCAAGTGGTGCCACGCTGAAGGGTCGAAGAAGTAGCGTAGTGTAGCTATCGGTACAAAACCAACCACGGGACCAACGTCGCCACCACGGAGCTCAAGTGGTGCCACGCTGAAGGGTCAAATAAGTAGCGTAGTGTAGCTATCGGTACAAAACCAACCACGGGACCAACGTCGCCACCACGGAGCTCAAGTGGTGCCACGCTGAAGGGTCGGAGAAGTAGCGTAGTGTAGCTATCGATACAAAACCAACCACGGGACCAACGTAGCCACAACGGAACTCAAGTGGTGCCACACTGAAGGGTCGAAGAAGTACCGTAGTGTAGCTATCGGTACAAAACCAACCACTGGACCAACGTCGTCACCACGGAGCTCAAGTGGTGCCACAGAGCTCAAGTGGTGCCACGCTGAAGGGTCGAAGAAGTAGCGTAGTGTAGCTATCGATACAAAACCAACCACGGGACCAACGTCGCCACCGCAGAACTCAAGTGGTGCAACAGAGCTCAAGTGGTGCCACGCTGAAGGGTCGAAGAAGTAGCGTAGTGTAGCTATCGCTACAAAAAGAACCACGGGACCAACGTCGCCACCACGGAGCTCAAGTGGTGCCACGCTGAAGGGTCGAAGAAGTAGTGTAGTGTAGCTATTGGTACAAAACCAACGACGGCACCAAGAAGTAGCGTTGTGTAGCTATCGGTACAGAACCAACCACAGGACCAAAGTCGCCACCACGGAGCTCGAGTGGTGCCACAGAGCTCAAGTGGCGCCACGCTGAAGGGTCGAAGAAGTAGCGTAGTGTAGCTATCGGTACAAAAATAACGACGGCACCAACGTCGCCACCACGGAGCTCAAGTGGTGCCACAGAGCTCAAGCACTGCCACGCTGAAGGGTCCATGAAGTAGCCTAGTGTAGCTGTCGCTACAAAAAGAACCACGGGACCAACGTCGCCACCATGGAGCTCAAGTGGTGCCACGCTGAAGGGTCGAAGAAGTAGCGTAGTGTAGCTATCGGTACAAAAGCAACCACGGGACCAATGTCGCCCCCACGTAGCTCAAGAGGTGCCACGCTGAAGGGTCGAAGAAGTAGCGTAGTGTAGCTATCGGTACAAAACAACCACAGGACCAACGTCGTCACCACGGAGCTCAAGTGGTGCCACAGAGCTCAAGTGGTGCCACGCTGAAGGGTCGCAGAAGTAGCGTAGTGTAGCTATCGCTACAAAAATAACCACGGCACCAACGGCGCCGCCACGGAGCTCAAGTGGTGGCACGCTGAAGGGTTGAAGAAGTAGCGTAGTTTAGCTATCGCTACAGAAACAACCACGTGACCAACGGCGCCAGCACGGAGCTCAAGTGGTGCCACGCTGAACAGTCGAAGTTGGGTAGCGTAGCTATCGCTACAAAACCAACCACGGGACCAACGTCGCCACCACGGTGCTGAAGTGGTGCCACGCTGAACAGTCGAAGTAGGGTAGTGTAGCTATCGCTACAAAAACAACCACGTGACCAACGTCGCCACCACGGTGCTGAAGTGGTGCAACGCTGGAGGGTCGAAGAAGTAGCGTAGTGTAGCTATATCTACAAAAACAACCACGGGACCAACGTCGCCACCACGGTGCTGAAGTGGTTCAACGCTGAAGGGTCGAAGAAGTAGCGTAGTGTAGCTATCGCTACAAGAACAACCACGGGACCAACGGCGACACCACGGAGCTCAAGTGGTGCCACAGAGCTCAAGTGGTGCCTCGCTGAAGGGTCGAAGAAGTAGCGTAGTGTAGCTATCACTACAAGAACAACCACGGGACCAACGGCGACACCACGGAGCTCAAGTGGTGCCACAGAGCTCAAGGGGTGCCTCGCTGAAGGGTCGAAGAAGTAGCTTAGTGTAGCTATGGCTACAAAAACAATCACGGGACCAACGGCGCCAGCACGTAGCTCAAGTGGTGCAACGCTTAAGGGTCGAAGAAGTAGCGTAGTGTAGCTATCGCTACAAAAGCAACCATGTCACCAACGGCGCCCGCACGGAGCTCAAGTGGCGCCACGCTTAAGGGTCGAAGAAGTAGCGTAGTGTAGCTGTCGCTACAAAAACAACCACGTCACCAAAGGCGCCAGCACGGAGCTCAAGTGGTGCCCCGCTGAAGGGTCGAAGAAGTAGCGTAGTGTAGTTATCGCTACAAAAACCGCCACGTGACCAACGGCGCCAGCACGGAGCTCAAGTGGTGCCACGCTGAAGGGTCGAAGAAGTAGCGTAGTGTAGCTGTCGCTACAAAAATAACCACGTCACCAACGGCGCCAGCACGGAGCTCAAGTGGTGCCACGCTTAAGGGTCGAAGAAGTATTGCAGCGTAGCTATCGCTACAAAAACAAACCCAAGCGCTGCACACAGGAAGCCCATGAAAGCAGCCCTTGGACGCACGAGAAGTGGATTTCCCGCACAGCTTGAAACATGATGGCGGACCCTTGCGCAACTCTGAAGAACACCAACTACAGCACGTGCTGCGCGCCGTTTCTCGGCTGCATGTAAACAGCGGGTGCAAAATGGCCCCTAGTCAGATGCGCGATGCGTGAAGACGCAGAATGTCAGCGCACGTAGTCAGTACCACAGCAGCAAAGGCTATTCGAAGCCACATCGACGGAACACGAAGCTGTAGCATGGTACAAAGCGGGTCAGCAGAGAGTTCAAGAAGCGAGAACTGTCTTGCTCCTCAAACAAGGAGTTTACCAAACTAAAGGAACCCGTTTAACCAGCGGTTCGCTATTGCGTAGACACTAGGTTTAGCCGGAGCTTAACCAACAGCAATTTTTTTATTCCATTCTGTAACCACCTAGGGTACAATGACAACCACTGGGTTACGAGTCGCGGTATAACCAATAAAGATGTGACCCGAAACGCGAGAAGTAGAGCTTAACGATTTATTTCAATATCGTTGCTATGGAGGCCGCCATCTTGGATTGTAACCGCGGAATCAGCATAATTCATAGGCTCGGAAGGCAACCAATAGAGCTATAGTGTACTACAGTGAAACACTCTAGTTCACCACAACGCTCTTAAACAGGACCGCTATCAGGAAACAAGCGTTCATATTTTGCTCCCACGGCAACCTTAAAATACCCAACATGACATTTATCCAGACATGCGTCTTACCTCCAATCTCCTGCGAAAAAAAATGGGTGGTGGTTTAGCGTTGCTAAGCACGAAATATTCTGCCAAAGAACGGTTTTAGAGCAAAAGCTCTACTCCTCGTAACCAAAACTAAGATTGACCTTCAAGTGGCTCCGGGTTCGAACCCGACCGCAGCGGCAGCGTTTCAATGGAGGCGAAACGCTACGGCGCCCGTGTGCTATGCGATGTAAGTGCACGTTAAAAGATCCCTAGGTGGAGACCTACAGTACGGCACCTCTTTCTTCCTTACTCATTTCACTACCTCCTTAATCCCTTTCCTTACAGCGTGGTTCGGGTGTCTACCAAGATGTGACAGTTACTGCGCCATTTCATTTTCTCGTAAAAAAAGAAAACAAGTGTGCCGTCGGCGTTCATTGGCGCTGACGACGTTGTACAGGCCGTTAATTTTAACGCGCACAACTGGCTCCGTGGGTCAGTGGACACCTCAATCTCGCTTACATGCACGTGGTGGTGGTGTCCAACTGCAAAAGTCTGCTTTGATTGCGTCCCGCACATAGGATGGCAGCGCGCCCATCCTGCCTCCCTGGCGGGTGGCAGTTAATGGTTGCTCGCGAGTGGCTGGTCACGCAATGAACGCTGGGGCCTATTGCTGCAATGCCGCATGTCTGACGCAACGCTGTCAGCGCTAATGCAGGCAGCCCACATCTCTCGCACCACCGCCAAGCAGTGGTAGTAGTAAGTGGTAAAGGAAGTAAGTAGTAGTAAGTAGTAAAAGGAAGGAAAAGATTTTTGCTATCCCCGGCATCCGCCATCGATACTTATTTATTTTTTTTACATGCCTACAGCGTCCTTGCGGGCATTAGTATAGGGGGAAAAGAAAAAAAAAACAATATGAGTGCACCGATAATATATAATACAAATTCAGCTGCAATTTTAAAGGCAGGAAACAAACAGTGAAAAAGAAAACGATACGTATACACGTAGTTGTCTTGATATCTGCGTCAGTTAATCACACTGCATCATGGGAAGTGGAAAAACAGACATGAGAAGTTAAAAGCAGTGCTAAGACCCATTAAAAAGAATATTTTTCAGATCCTGGATAAAATACGAAGGGGTCCCGGAAACAATTTCCCCAGGCAAACAATTCCACTCATGTATTGTCTGAGGGAAGAAGCTGTTCTTAAGTAAGTTTATCCGGCAAGCATATTCACGCACTTTTCGGGAATGGTCCGTTCGTGCAGATACATATGTTGGTTTCTTTAGATATCTTTGTCGATGCCTGTTGTAGAGTAAAAGATATAAAATAGCGACAAACGCAGGTATTTTCTTCTGGTTTCAAGCAGCGGCCATCCCAGGTTTTTGGAAAGATCGCGAAATCTTTTCGAAAAGTCCCTGAAGCACCTGAGCTGGGGCAGCGGAAATAAAGGATAGCAGGCAGAATGAAGAAATGAAATGAAAGAGGTCAGTGGACAGGAAGAGAGGATATGGGGAGAGGTAATATTCACAACCTATTTACACAATAAGAAATGTGTCCAGGTTGTGCGCGTGATTATTTCATGATGGAGCAATAAAAACACACGCGCACAACACTGTGTTGGCTACAACTGTAGTGGGGCGTCCATTTGTTAACCATCCAAGGAAGAACTCGCGGAGCGTTCAGTCACTGCGTGTAATTGCCTGGCGGAGCAAGGACGTCTGTTTGGGTAATTCGCAGAGATTCACCAAGGTTCGCTCACAGGTGCGCGCACTGCCCTGCGGCCACAATAGCGTCTTGAGGGAGTCTGGTAGTATGCCGAGCGCCCTATAGGCCGCAAGCATATCGCGATGGGCATCGGCGAACGCGGCACAGTGAAGGAGCAGGTGCTGTAGTGTTAATAATAATAATAATATTTGGTTTTTGGGGAAAGGAAATGGCGCAGTATCTGTCTCATATATCGTTGGACACCTGAACCGCGCCGTAAGGGAAGGGACAAGGGAGGGAGTGAAAGAAGAAGGGAAGAAGGAGGTGCCGTAGTGGAGGGCTCCGGAATAATTTCGACCACCTGGGGATCTTTAACGTGCACTGACATCGCACAGCACACGGGCGCCTTAGCGTTTTTCCTCCATAAAAACGCAGCCGCCGCGGTCGGGTTCGAACCCGGGAACTCCGGATCAGTAGTCGAGCGCCCTAACCACTGAGCCACCGCGGCGGGTCTGTAGTGTTTCCACGGCACCGCATCCGTCACACACATCACTCGTCACACACATCACTCGTCACGATTCCGTGACGCTCCCGTCGTTCCCCGGGCCACACGCAGCCAATACGCGCGCGGAGGATCATTACACGTTGCGACCGCGTAAGTGCGCGACAGCCGGTGATGCTGTCGATGTGCTCACCTCCTGCGATGCGGGGGTGGGGGTGATGCTTTCGGAGATGGTCGTGGATGACCGCACGCACGTCCTCCAGAGCAAGGAGCAGATGGCTGGCAGGTAGTTGATGTGCGGCGGTCGCGATGTCAAAGCGTGATATAGACGTGCACTAACCCAGGGAGTAAGTTATGCGCTCATCCTTTCCTCAAAATCACCGGCGTCTAGAACGTTCTCAACGCCAACTCCAATGGACACAATGAATGCCGACGGCTTTCGCTTTGGATATCCCCATTTCATGATGATTATGGATTGTTTATGGTGACCTTTTCCTTCCTTTTTACAAACATTTTAATAAAAACCACTACCACCACCATGGCGCAAGGGCGTCTATGGCCAAACAGCGCCATGGGACAAGATATTTTTCGATTACTCAAAGTGGGGTCCAAAGACCCATTTTCAAAGCATTTCACCCCTTACTAGCCGAGCATCAGGCTAGGGGGCAGCTTCTACCCATTGTATCCACATTTGTAGAACGGCTGTCGCGTGCTTGTAGCGAGCGGGGCTGTCATGAACGAGCCTCAGACACCTAGCAAGCACCCCTGATTTTCGCCTGATTCCAGGCTCAGTCAGGTTGAGCCACTGCCAGTTTTTAAGAGCGTTAGCTCTTCGTCACTTTTCTCGATTTCGTGTTGTCTGCTACCACCTCCCTTCGGCGTGAAATTTTCCAAGTCCGAGGAATTCAAGATGGCGGCCCACATAATAAACTGGTATAGCAACCCAATTGGTGATTGATTGGTGACGTAATTAGTATATCGAATTAATGAATGATTGTTGAGGTCGCTGATTTTGTGGCGTCATAATTAACTAGTCGCGTGATTATGGTTACCCGCTTATTCTAAGTAGTTAATCAGTTCATCCTAAAACGAATTAGATATTTGGAATCGTCTAGATGATTAGAACATGTAAGACACCAAATAAAAAAAAAACTAATGAAGTTAATATTTATAGTTAGGCTTAAATTCATTGCTTATAATCATTTAACCGATGACCAATCGATAGCTCACAATTTCATACCTCATGGCGAACTGCGGTGAAAGGGTCACTTTTCATCACATAATTTAGGAATGCGCCGATTCCCCGGGCACCCGCTTAAACATCAACTGCAGAGAAGCCAGGGAAGTTTTGCTGCGGAACAAGGACCCCGCCATACAGAAGCAAGCCACCCGTCTAGCGGCTGAGACCATGAAGAAGTAGTGAATTTTCACTTGTCCATAGTCTGCGGAGCATCCCGTACCCGCCTCCGGGACCGCGGATTTTGTGGCGAAGAGTGAACTGGCGGAGACTGCAAACAGGAACATTCTTCAACCTATACATTCTACACAAAATGTACCCTACACAATTCAAGGACACATGCCCGTGGTGCGGGGCAACCCCCACGCTATACCACATTACATGGGAGTGCAAACGCAATTATGCATTCCACAAACTCAAAACCCCGAGTGCGGAGCAATGGGAGGGTCTGCTCACCAGCAGCGAGCTCACAGCCCAAAGGGCCCTTGTGCAGCACGCATGCGAAGCAGCAAGACTCAGTGGAGCCCTGGAATAGGGGCCCGACCTTGCGAAGAGGCCAGACGTCAACGATGAAGACGACGGCCCACCGCTAATCTCATTGAGATTTCAATAAATGTTTTTCTCTTTCTCTCTCTCTCTCGGTTGGCAATAAAGTTTCGATTCATTCATTAATTCTGGAACGAAAATGATCCAGCACCGACGCCAACGACGACGAAGCGCTTGCGCCCTCGTTTACTGAGGTAAAGAAGAAGAAGAAGAGGCCTTGGTCTTTGACATTTGGTTGAGGTTGTTGCGTTCCCCTATTCCCCATCACCGTGGACCTTCTCAGCCGCACCATCCCGATGTCAACGACCAAGGCCAGTCAACAGCCCGCCGCCCCGTCGCAGCCAGTCACCTGCTCCGGTGCCATCCGGCAGCGGAACCCCGCTGTGTTCAGCGGCCACAGCGACCAGGATGTGGAAGATTGGCTGGAATTGTACGAACGGGTGAGCCGTCATAACAACTGGAACGACCGCGTCAAGCTTACCAATGTAATCTTCTAATTTAGCGATGTCGCGAACCTCTGGTTCCGCAGCCACGAGGCCGACATTCCCACTTGGGCCGTTCTAAGGAGCACACTTGCGGAGGTTTTCGGCCTTCCCGCCGTGCGGAAACTGCGCGCTGTACAAAGCTTGCGCGTCCGAGCTCAGCACACGGACCAGACTCTCATAACCAGCTACACTGAAGACGTAGTTGACCTCTGCTAGCGTGTTGATCCGGCTATGTCAGAGGCTGACAAGATCAAGCACATCATGAAAGGTATCGACGACGATGCATTTCAGATGTTGCTGGCGAAAAGCCCCACCACCGTTGCCTCGGTGTATACCCTGTGCCAAAGTTTCGACGAGTTGCGCAAGAAACGTCTTTGCGCTCGTCGGCCTCCGCCGCCTGCCGACATCTCCGGCTTCGCCATTAACCCCGATTTACTTGCTACCATAAAAGACTTCGTGCGGGATGACGTCGCCCGACAGCTCTCGCTCCTATCTCGCCAACAACAGTCACCGCCCGCCCTCAGCGCTGAAATCTGGCACACCATCACGCAGGAGGTCGCTGATGCACTCCCTACTCATCGGCAACCAGCTTCCTTGGCTCCCCAGGTCGGTCTTCTCCCGATCCCGCCAACCCCTGTTGCTGCCCCATTGAGCTACGGTCCTCCAGTTGCCGTGCCGCCTGCCCCCGCTCCCGCTCCTCTCACGTATGCCGAAGCTGTCACACGACCACCGCGACCGCAGGCTTATGCGTACGTTCCTCCAGCAGTGCCTGCGCCTGTTGCTCCACGAAACCGCTTCACGCCCGCTACCTACAACCCCTGGCGCACAGCGGACAATAGACCGATATGCTACGCCTGCAATCTTCCGGGTCACGTTGCGCGTCTCTGTCGACGCATTCTTCATGCGCCTGTCCACGCTCTGCCGGATTACCCCGATGTAGACCGCACCTTTCGCCCACCTTTCGGACCACCACCTCATGGGATCTGTCCTGACCGCGAGCTCAGTCGCCAGCCCTACGTTTCCCACCGCTCGCCTTCCCCTCGCCGCCGCTCACTGTCACCCATGAGGCTCGCAACTTCCCCACCGATTCGAAAAACTAGCAGCCGCAGTTCCTGCGGCACGAACTGCGCACTCATCGCCGTGCTGAAGTCCTCGTCTTTCTGCGCCGAATCTTCTTGATGGGTTTGAAGACGGTGTCAAGACACTTGCGCTTGTGGACATTGGGGCACCCGTTTCTGTAATTCACGAAAACTTCTGCCGCTGGCTTCGCAAAGTTACCACTCCATCTTCTGAACTCTCATTCCGTACAGCCAGCGCCGAGCCCGTTGATCCTTCTGCCACTTGCACAGCACACATCGTCATCGCCGACGGTTTATATGTTGTCAAATTTTTAGCCCTCCATGCAAGCTCGCTTGACGTCGTTCTTGGATGGGATTTTCTATCCCTCCACAGTGCCGTTTTTGACTGTGCCCGTGCGCACTTCGTCTTCTCTCCGCTCTGCGATGCGCCCTTCGACGAGCCTCCGATTCGCCGTGCTGCTAAGCTTGTCGCTGAGGACACTGACATACCCCCCCCACCACCCACAGTTCCGTCCTCGTCCCAGTTTGCGCCGCCTCTGTTTCTGACGCCACTGTTCTCTTCACGCCTTCGCCCATCCTTGCCTCTCGCCGACACATATCTCCTCCCTTCGCCGTCATCGACATTCACCACGGTGCTGCCGCCATTCTCGTCTCTAACACCTCATTCTCCGCGCTCTCCCTGCTCCGTGGCGAGTGCATCGGCCATTTTGAAACCGCTGAATTGATATCTTCCTTGGACGCTGATGTGACCTCCTCCAGTGCCGACTTCGCTGCCCTCACCCCATGTCGCGCTACTCCAGATAACCCACCGTCTTCGGACATTTTCGACCGTTCCATTGACCGCGCTCTCGACACGGCTCACCGCGCGCAGCTTCTTGCCTGCTGCACCACTTTCACTCATCGCTTGACTACCAGTCCACTTGTTTGGGCCGTGCGACCACTTCCGAGCACCACATTGACACCGGCACCCATGCTCCTCTCCGCCAGTGCCCCTACCGTGTGTCGCCTCCTGAGCGCCGCGCCATAACTGCGCAAGTTGACGACATGCTACAACGCGGTATTATTCAACCATCCGCCAGTCCTTGGTCATCCCCAGTCGTCCTGGTGAAAAAGAAGGATGGCTCGAAACAATTTTGCGTGGACTATTGCCGGCTTAACAAAATTACGCGCAAAGACTTCTTTCCCGCTACCATATATTGATGACGCCCTTGACTGCTTGCAAGGCGCCGACTTCTTCTCCTCCCTAGATCTCTGTTCCGGCTATTGGCAAGTCCCGATGGCTGAGTCCGACCGTCCTAAACGGCGTTCGTCACCCCTGACGGACTCCATGAGTTAAACGTGATGCCATTCGGCCGGTGTAACGTTCCCACAACGTTTGAAGGACTGATGGACAACATCTTGCGCGGCCTCAAGTGGAACGTTTGTCTCTGCTATTTAGATCATGTCGTGTTCTCGCCCGATTTTCCGACGCATCTCAGGCGCTTGCGCCAGGTACTGAGCTGCCGCACCAATGCTGGTCTTCGGCTTAATCTCAAAAAATGTCACTTTGGCGCCCAGCAGCTGACAGTACTCGGCCACCTCGCCTCCAAAGACGGCGTCCTGCCAGATCCTGACAAACTCCGTGCTGTGGCTGACTTCCCTAAACCGACTTCTACAAAACAGGTGCGATGATTTGTGGGTCTCGGCTCCTATTTTCGGTGATTTGTCCCCAATTTCGCCTCTATCGTCGCGCCCCTTACGAAACTCCTTAATGGTCCCGCCGACCTGTCTACGTGGGACTCGGCCTGCGACGACGCTTTTGCTGCGCTCCGTCGTTTTCTGACCTCACCACCTCTCCTTCGCCGTCACGACCCTAGTGCTCCTACTGAGGTCCACACCGACGCAAGCGGAATCGGCCTCGGCGCTGTGCTTGCCCAGCGCAAGGCCGAATTTTCTGAATACGTCGTTGCGTACGCCAGCCGTGCCCTCAGCAAAGCTGGGTCGAACTACTCCGTGACGGAAAAGGAGTGTCTCGCCGTAGTGTGGGCTCTAATAAAATTATGCCCATACTTATATGGCCGTCCGTTCACTGTCGTCACTGACCACCACGCCTTGTGCTGGCTGGCCTCACTAAAAGATCCCTCAGGGTGCCTTGGCCGCTGGGCCTTCTGTCTTCAGGAATTAAATATTACTGTAGTTCACCGGTCGAACCGCAAGCACTGCGACGCAGACGCCTTGTCACGCTCGCCACTGCCCTTTTCTGCGCCCTCTTCGCCAATATCTGATTCCGTACTCGCAGCGCTCACTACCATGGACGACAAGACCCATGGAATTCATCTTTGCTCTACGTACTTCGTGCGCACTCTGTGGCCTCCTTCCCTCGGGTCCTTCGTCTCCAAGCTTCCCATTTTGCCCTCCGCGACGATCTTCTGTACCGCCGTAACTATCGTCCAGACGGCCGAAAGTGGATTCTTGTGATTCCACGACATCTCCGATCTGAGATCTGCGAACACCACCATGCCGACCCTCAGAGCGCTCACGCCGGCTCGCTGAAAACGTACAAGCGACTACGCCAGATATACTATTGACGGGGCATGTACAACTTCGTTCGTCGCTACGTTCGCTCCTGTGCTGCTTGTCCGCATCGGAAGTCAACACCTCGCCCTTCGACTGCCCCGTTACAGCCAATACCATGTGCGGCTCGCCCTTTCGATCGTGCGGGCATCGACCTATATGGGCCACTGTCCTTCACGACCGCTGCGAATCGTTGGATCAAAGTCGCCGTGGACCACCTCACTCGGTATGCTGAGACCGCTGCCCTTCCTGCGGCTACTGCTCGCGATGTAGCCTTATTCCTTCTTCATCACTTTCTCCTACGTCCCGGCGGTCCTCGAGTATTTTCAGTGATCGCGGCCGTGTTTTCCTGTCTGAAGTTCTTCGCGAGCGTCTCGCTGCGTGCCACACAGTCCACCGCACCACTACTGCTTACCGCCCTCAAACCAACGGCCTTACCGAACGATTCAACCGGACTCTTGGGGACATGATCGCCATGTACATTCGCTCCGACAACTCTAATTGGGATCAGGTTCTTCCGTTCGTCACCTATGCATATAACACCGCCTCTCAAGCAACCACCGGCTTTTCCCCGTTCTTTCTTTTATTCGGGCGCGAACCTCCTTGTATGTCGGATACAACCCTTCCCTACAACCCCGACATCGGCCCTTACCGCATCTTAGAGGGTACGTTACCTGTCAAATACATTATTGAACCGGTGACACCTTCTTCGGACCATCGCCGCCGTGGCCGCAACGTCGTTCATGTCAGCCGCTTGAAGCTTTTTACAGCCCCCTCGTCGTCTCCTCGCCTTGAGCCGCCAGGATGGCTCCCTTTTTTTGCCGGGGCAGTTGGAACGAAGATGATCCAGCACTGACGCCAACGACGACGAAGCGCTCGCACCCTCTTTTACTGAGGTAAAGAAGAAGAAGCCCGTCGGATGCTCGTGCTGGAACGCTGCCGCTTGTGTCCCAGTCTCTCGCCTCGCTGGCTCGTAGATTACGTGTGCTAAGGTCTTCGTCGCCGGCGCTTTCAACGTGCCAATAAACCAATCTACAATTCGTTCATTCATTCATTCAATCAATCATTCATTCATTCGTTCATTCATTCCGGGCGCCTACCACCATGATGTAAGGAAAAATGGCCCTCCAAAGAGACGAGAATCTTTTTCAGCCCAAATTGGTCACAAAATATCCGACCTCAAGGCGGCAGGCGCCCACTCGCCGTGAGGTATGTAAAATTCGTCTAAACACGTGGCAATACATCGCATGGACAGTATATTGCGCTACCAAGCAGCTAACGCTCGTTACTCCAGCGTCTTCCAGGTGGTGACGGCATATTTTTTTATCAACTGGACCAAGGTTGCAATCTACTGTATGACATGTTTTCTTGTTGGTCTTTACGGTAGACTAGCAAGAGCCGGATGTACAACAGAGAGTAAAGCGTTGGTAAACTGAGACGTTTGAAAAGAGCTGCGGAATGCGCATCTAATGGTGCATAGAAAAGAGAAGAAAGAAAAAATGAAAATTGTTTTTTTGGCGAAGGAAATGGCATAGTATCTGTCTCTCATATCTGCGGACACCTCAACCAGGCCATAAGGGAAGATATAAAGGAGGTACTAAGAGAACAAAGCCAGAAAGGGGTGCCGTAGTGAAGGGCTCCGAAATAATTTAGACTATCTGGGGATCTTTAACGTGCACTAACATCGAAGAGCACACGGGCGCCTTAGCGTTTCGCCTCCATTGAAGCGCGGCCGCCGCGGTTGGGTTCGAACCCGTGTACTCAGGATGAGTAGCCGACAGCCCTAACCACTGAGCCACCACGGCGGGTCATTACAAATAACCTTTTTTTGAAGCAGAAATAATCCACTTATGGTTGGTAGCAGATGTGCTCCACACGAGACAACAATAATGTACGTCACTCAGGAAGAGGGCATTGTATAAAAGAAGAAACTAACAGATATCCGCCCCCCCCCCCCCCCTCCATGTTCCGACCCCTGCCACTCTGCGTCGAGACGCACCTGCGAAAGCAATCCTATATAGTGTCCAAACCGGCCCGCTGCGTCGGACTCGACGGCAGAAGTGCTTTGTCAGGGGGCGCACCCACGCACAGCACCACAGGCGGGAACTTAAACGTGGTTTGTTACCTTTGCCTCGATAGTACAATTAATACAAAAACTTTAGAGATCATTGCGTCGACCCGCATTAGGAGAATGCGAAACCATTGACGCCTCTTCCACGCTCGTCGCCTCTCTTTGCTTCACTTGGGAGCCCTCGTCCCATCGCACCGTCGCTTTCTCCTTTGACGACAGGGTAAACCGCATTCCGACGAGACGACATAAGGTCACACGTTACCACAACAACCACGTTGGTTCGCCGCCACCGCACTTACAGCCATTTGCAACCGCCGCCATTGCAACGCGGCCGCCGCAGTCAGGTTCCAAGCCGGGTACTCCGGCTCAGTACACGTGAGCCTTGACCTATGGGCCTCTGCGGCGGGTTACTGCCAACCTCATAGGTGTGCTTGAGGAGGCACTATTGTATTACCAGGTCCGAGCTGCGTAGCAGTGTTTCCCAGTTGTCTGGAAGCAGGAGCTGCCCTAATTCAGGCGGTGGGGGGTCCTCCTTGCATCCCTAGAATATATGCTCTCTCGTCCCGTAGTGTGCATTCGGGAGAAGATTGATTTGGGATTTAAGGGAGAGAGCTGCCATGATAGGGAAGGATTTTTGTTGGGATCTCCTATGGGTGATTTCCCGCTCGTTATTGAGCTTCTTGTTCGCAAGAGGAAATTTCGTTCCTCCAAGGCGGAAGTGGTGGGTCGGATCATGAAATATGGTGAGGCTGTCCCTGGCTGTTCCCAGAGAGGATTCCGAGATGTTAATTAGCGCTAAAAAGATAGGGACACACAAGGAACCGACAGAATACACAGTAAACTTGCAACTGTTATTTTAGTACGTGTTGGGAATATTTATACACACGCTAAGACGGTCCCGTAATCACTGCTCCGTAAAATATCAGTTTTAAGTTGAGCGTGTGTCCTGCCGCTTCGTTATGTGTCCTTGTCTTTTTAGAGCATGTTACTATGCACGTCGAGATCCGTAATCTAACTAGCCCATTTGAGAGCATTAAGCCAGAGCGGATGTTGTCACCGCCCAGCAGAGAGAGAGAAACAACCTTATTGCCGTAGAATGTTGAGATTCAGCGCAGGTGAGGCTGGTGTGGTCCCCAGGTGTGGGCGACTTAAACAAACGCGGGAGGTTACGGCTGGCAACCGCACTCGTGATGAGTCGAATTCTCTATTCGACGCCTTATCTCCTCCTACAGAAACAAGATAAGAACGCCCTTGAGGCCATCCTTTGCAAAATTATTAAGCGTGCCCTGGACCTCCCGATCACTATATCAAAGAGCCGTCTAATAACCCGTGGGGTGGTGAATACTTTCCGGGAGCTCCGAGAGGAGCGCCTTATTGACCAGTACACGCTCCCGGAGTCGGAGTTGGGTCGCCGCCTTCTTCCTCGACTCCGTACTTAAAACACAACTCCCATTGAAGACAGGTTTCGCATCCAAGAACTGCGGAGACGCGCCCTCCGTGTGCGACCTCTTCCAGACATGTCACATGAAGATCATAATGGTCGGCGCCTGGCACGAGCTGAAGCCCTAGCCTGACATTATGCCAACAGAGCAGGTGTGTACTACGTGGGCGCCTACAGCCCTCACCACGGGGATGGCACACGGCCACGGTAATCACCAACAGCAACACAGATAACGGCCTCACCTTCAGAGAATGCGGTGCAACACATTAAGAGGTCGCGATTGCTCGCGTGGTCTAACATTCCGATTCAAATACATAATCACCGACTCGCAAAGGGCCTGTCGCAACGTCGTACAAGTCTGTACTCCCTTCCTAGCCTATCTAATCTACCTAAATTGATGACGACGTACGGGCCTGCACTCCGCTACCTTATATGGGCCCCTCCTTTTCTGGCGTTGGCAGGAAACGAGGCAGCAGATGTGGCCGCCCGCGCACTCTCATTGGGATTTGTTCTCCTCCCCACCTGATCAGGAACCCGATTTCGAACCGGTATATACCTTCAAAGGTATTACAACATACTATCAATATAGTCATCGCGTTTACCCTCGCCCATGTAAAGGCCTCAAGAAGGCGGATGATCGGCTGCTTCTCGGCCTTTTCAACAATAGATAGCTGTGCCCGGCAGCCCTAAGACATTTTGGCCCCTCCTTTATCGGCAACTGCGCGCACTGTAGAGCGGTACCTTCGGACACTTACTACATGGCATGGGCCTGCCCCTCCAGCCAAGCTATTATCCCCGTCCCAACCCAACCCGAGAAGACTGGTAGGCGACCCTGCTCGGCTGCCATAACCTACAGACCCAACAAGCCTTAGTAGGGCGCCCCTGCGCGGTGGCCACCACCACTGGGGTTCCAAACTAGGTACCTTCACCTAGTGCTTGCAAGGACCAGACTCTTACGGGCTGATCCAAGCATATATCCTGTCCCTTTTATTGTAGTGGCGCAGGCAGGGACGCTATTTTTTGTTCTTTTTTATAGTCCGACTATAATTTTTGTCTTGTATAGCCTGTTGCCACCACCATCACCGTCCTGAGCCCACGAAACGAGTTCCCGTTGGGTGGTTTTGTGTAGTCTTCTCAGGAGTTGTTTCCATCCCCCCTCGGAGGGGCTGGCAATACGGTTCATGAGGGTGGGCTTCCCGTGCAACCCCAGAAGATATGAGCCTGGGTGGCGATTTCTCCCTGGTTGCAATTTTGGCAGGTGGTGTCGTATTCCCCGTCTGTGATGAGTGACAGTCTATAATGGCTAAAGATCGAGTGTGTCTGCAACGTGCGGAGAAGTGTGGCTTACGCTCGATTTGAGCCGGGGTGGTTAGGCGGGAATCGGCGTCTCGTTTCTCTGTAAAAAAAAATGGTTTTGGGGGAAAGGAAATGGCGCGGTATTACTCTCACATATCGGCGGACACCTTAACGGCGCCGTAAGGGAAGGGATAAATGAGGGAGCGAAAGAAGAAAGGAGAGAAAGAGGTGTCGTAAGGGAAGGCGTCAGAATAATTTCGACCACCTCGGGATCTCGAACACGCACTGACATCGCACAGCACACGGGCGCCTTAGCGTTTCCCCTCCATTGAAACACAGCCGCCGCAGTCGTGCTCGAACCCAGAAACACTGGAGGTCGGAAACTTCGGCAAAAGTCTTGGCAGCCTCGGCAAGAGCGTCTGGACGCGTGCGTATGGCTGCACTGTTGATTAGGCCTCGGGCTAGCCGGTCGACCTCTTCGTTTCCGGAGTTTTCCTCTTGGGCGGGTACCCAGGCTAGGTCAATCTTATAGACGAGAGCGCAGCCACGAATGATGCGTGCAGGAGGGTGGCAGGTAAAACCTGCCTAGTGATTTTGTATCGCTCTTTTAGAGTCGCTTAGGACTGTGCGCGTACGTGAGTCAGCGATGGCCAGCGCGATGCGGTTTCTTTCCCCGCGGTGGAGTGGGCTCACATTGTGGCGGAGGGGACGAGAGTAGATTGTGGCGTGCCTGCTCAAGCCACGTATGTGGTGGCATTCTGCAGTGCCGTGTCTACGTTTATTGCGCGCTCGTCGGCAAGATATGTGACACCTAGTGCTTGGGCTTTGCGCTGGCGGCGCGTTCGTCGATTGCTTTGATGACAAGGCCGCTATGGACCCCTATCGGAATGGGCGCCGTGGGTTGGACGTCGTCAGTTGCATTAACGTTGAGGCGGTCAAGTATTTTCCGGCTGTGTTTACTGCGGGAGAGGCGGTGGTTTTGGGTGGTTTGTGTGCTCTATGAGTTCTGTGAGCGTGCTGACTAAGCGTCGGGCTGTCGGGTGAGCCGCCTCTTCTCCAGATTTGCCAGAGTGTACCGGCACCCAAGCAAGTTCAGTGTGTCTGTCGGGGGAGGGTATTTCAGCAGGAATATTAAGAGTGTATTGTGCAATTCTGTCCCGTGTATGGCAGTCTTGTGAAATCGTGTATGGCAGTCTTGTAGTCACTGAAAATATCTGCCTGTAGGTCTCTAATAGCTAAAGGAATGGCTGCTGCCTCAGTCATTGCGGATGTACGTACACGGATGGAGGCTGACAGGACTGTGGCATGTGTTCTCGGAATCCGTACCACTGCAAATCATCTCTGGAGAGATGGATACTCAGCCGCATCGACGTAGATGAGACCCGATTGCTGCTTATATTTGCGATGGAGAGCCAGAGCCCTGGCCGTCTTCCTACTCTGGTGGTGTACACGATTTTAAGATTTGGGTGTGGGGGGGGGGGGGAGGTGTAATTCAATGGTGACCGGTTTCCTGATTGGTGTGGGTAGGTTTTTGGTTCATCTATTTCTGGCTCTGCGCTTTCGTCTAGTGCACCGACAGAAATCAACAGCAGAACGACAGAAACCAATGTTACCCCTGTCACGGCCGGTCTCGAGGGGGGCGCGCGTGCTCTTTCATACGGCCTTCGCATTCGCCGCGGAAGCAATGCGAGTTTCTCTCCTGGAGTTACGCCTCCCACCGCCGCTAGAGGCGCGACGACCCCACCGCTCGCTCCCCGCCTGCATCTGCGGTGACGGGTGGCTTTTGCCTGGTTTCGCGCTGTAGCCCGCTGGTTCATGGTGAGCGCAGCACCGAAATGAAAGATAACAAAATGCAGATGCTTAAGCTGCGCATCTGCAACACGGTCCACTTGTGCACAGATTCTTCGTCAAAAAATTTGAAGACATTTAAAATGAGGAATCACTCTCCCATTCCTCACCACTATTTCCAGCATTTTTGGTTTGAAATCCAGATGTAAAATTCTCTGATCACTTCCTCTCCTATATATCATAGCCCGTGATTAAATTACAAGTCAATGCTAAGGGAAAGATAATGAAAACTCAGAGAACGAAAGTTTTTTGCTCGTCCCATAAAAATGTACTATCGCGGAAAAAATTACGACGCTTGAGCTGTAAACCCGATAGCGCCGTAGCTGGTGTCTTGAGACGATACCTGAGTCGTTGAACTGTCATTTAAATTGATTGCTGGGAGGTGTATGCAGTACTTAATTACGCCGATATCGCTTTTCACACGTCCTGAAAGAACTTATTTTCACCCTCTTATACATCACAAGTTTTTTAAACGAGAGGCCTGTATCGATATCTGAAAATAATGCTAATTACTAATGTGCGAGCAAGTGTCAAGAAGCATTGTTATGAATTGTTCTCTGCTCGAATTAGCCAATTTCCTGCGGCATTTCCGCTTCTTTTATCAAACGAGAGGCCATTAGAATTCTCTAGAATGACTGTAGCCAGGTGAAGGATCCCTTCATGTTCAAAATTCTCGTAATCGCATCAAACGTGTTTCAAGTTTCTTGTCACCTTTAAATTTTGCAAGGCCAAGAGCGACCGTCATTCTGACCTTCGTTGACCGAGCACTTGTTTTATCGCTGCGCCGCCGAACTGCATGCTTTCTGTTTGTGGACACGAGTTAGCCCAGTAAACAATTTTCGAGTTGGACGGAAGCTTCCTTGTCGTCATTCTGGCCTAACTTTAACAGAACGTAACAGAAGCTACCAGTACAAGCGGCGTAAGCTGCCACATATATTGACTCACACTGAGTATTGCAGTTTAAGAAATTATGTATGTCCAATGAATGACTTCAACTACCATAAAGAGCGCCATTTTTTGTTGTCCACGTAAAAAAAAGACCGAAAAATCTATGTCAGATGAAATAAATGATCTCAGGTCTATCTTGATGTGCTTTAATCAGAAATTGGACGCCCTAATGCCCGTGAAAGAAACCGTACCTAACATCGAAAAAGCTGTGCAGTTAATGTTCGATAAATATGATAAGCTGCTAACTCGCGTGGCAACACAAGAAAATGACACAAAAAAGCTTCGTAGAAGAGTGGAAGCTCTAAAGGCAGGGTCCAAAGCACAGGCGAGGAAAGTGAGCGACTGAGGACTGAGTTACATGACTTGGAATGGAGAAGGCGGCGATTAAACCTGGATGTTCATGAGGTAAAGGTCTCAGAAAATGAAAATTTAGTAAAGAAAATTGCATTGCCAACTTGGTTGGCATATCGAACATCTCTCAAATGGATATTTCTGCTATACAGCCCCTGCCTGCTAAGCATGACAGAACACCCGGTATTATTGTTCTATACGCGAGCCAAGCTGTCAGGGATCAATGGCTTGAATCTAGAAATGAGCTGAAGAAAAAGAATTCTGGTCTTTTCATTCAGGAAACATGACGAACCAAAACCGCCAGCTGCTTCGCACAGTGAAGGATTGGGCAAAAGAAAACGGTGACCGTTACGCATGGCATAGGAACGGCAAAATCTTCCTACGAAAGGCAGACGGTGACCGGGCTATCTTGGTACGAAGCCAATCTGACCTTCCAACGTAGCTTGCTCTCGCAAATCAAGAATACTTTTTTTTCTGTCCAATTGCCATGCATCCGGGCCAGGTAGCATTAAACGATTTAGTTGCAACACTTGGAGCTACAAAAAAGGGTCTCCTGAACTGTTTTCATTTAAATGTGCAGTCAATTAGTCACGAAGTTTCTGAGCTCGAATGCTTATTTCAGAAGGTAAATGGTTATTTTGACGTTCTCATGTTCACAGAAACATGGCAGTCCGACAGTGCAAATACTTTCCAGCTCCCAGGGAAGAAATCCTCCTGCTTGTAAAGGTCCATACGCCGGGGAGGAGGCGTGTCTTTACTTGTGATTGAGTCCTTGCCAGCGACCTTACTTTCGGAGTATTCATGTGTAACCCGCAATTAATGGGTTGTGTGTGTACAGGTACATGCCCTTGTCATCGCTGTTTGTTACCGCCCTCCCGATGGTTGTATGAGTTATCTGATTAATTTTCTTGAAAATCTGTTGTCAGTTGTTAATGAAAATCAATACAAGAATATTCTTGGTGGTGACTTTAGTATTGACATGGGTTGCACCAGCACACAGAAGCTTGAATTTTAAAATATGCTCTTGTGTATTGGCTGTGCAAATCTTATAAGCTCAACCATGCGAATCACCCTTTACTCATAAACGATCTTAGATCTGTTTATACTTAACTGTGATCCATCTTCCATTAAAATGTTGCGTGCTCGTGTATTCTGTCAGCGATGATTTATCGATATGCTGCAGCACGGATATGAATATTTCCAGATTTTGTTTTCCAGTTGTGGCTACAACCTATCAAGTTATTTCCCAGGCATCTCTTGATGCTTTTCGCCTAGAAATTAGTTAATTATGCTTAGACAATGTCTTTCGCGACATTGACGTGGACATTGCTTATGAGGCTTTTCTGTGCTCGTTCACTTCAGTCTACAAGAAGTATTTTGTTTACAAACCTGCCCCCAGAGGAAAAGGTTGTCGAAAGCCATGGATAACACCCGCGCTTCTGAGAAAAATTGAAAAGAAAGACCGTCTGTTTAAAAAATTCATGCGTACCCGCGAAGAGGCAGATCTTGCCAACTTTAAATACTTTCGCAATCTCTAAACAAAGAACTGAAGAAGTCAAGGAAAACATACTATTTTCGTGTTTTTTCTTCTTGTTCGGCGCGTTTAAAGGTTATGTGGAACAAGTTAAATTCTCTAATGGGGCGAAGTGAAAATACAAAGATGGTCACAAAAATTTTCATGTTGGACAGGTGTTGAATGGACAAAATATGGTCGATACGTTCAATGGCTATTTTTTACACCGAGACTTTAGCGCTGTAACACATGGAACTTGTTCTATACTAGGACCAGAAAATCCGAACAATTTATTTTTGCAGCCAACAGATGCAACTGAAGTCAGTTCTACATTTTTAAACCTGAAAAACTCCCATAGCTGCGACTCTGTTGGTGTGCAGGTCAGACCTGTTAAATACGTAATAATATTATCGGTCCAGTCCTGTCATACCTTTTTAACTTGTGTATTTCTTCCGGCATATTTCCTTACAAAATGCAAGTCGCACGTGTCTTGCCTATCTTCAAGAAAGGCGATAGTCTTGACGTTTCAAACTATCAACCTATTTCTATTCTTCCTGTATTTTCAAAGGGCTTGGAAAATGTTCTGTTCAAGCGAACAACTTGTTTCTGCAGCAAATACAATGTTATAACTAAAGCCCAAAACGGTTTTCGAAAAATTATGTCCACTGAACTTGCTCTCATGGATCAAAAGAAATACATATTACAGAAATTTGAGGATAAACAGCTGGTTTCTGGTATCTTTGTGGACTTCACCCAGGCATTCGACTACATCAGACACTCAATTTTGCTTGATAATTAAACCATTATGGAATCCGCGGTCTCCCCTTGAAGTTGATAAATAGCTATCTTTCAAACAGGATACAGTTTGTCTCAGTAATTGACTTCATATCTAGTGAACAACAAATTATTGCAGGCGTCCCGCAAGGAAGCATTCTCGGACCATTACTTTTTAATTTTTATATAAATGACATAACCCACATTTGTCCCGGAATTAAGCTAATCATATATGCGGATGACACGAGTATCTTTATCCCATCAGCTTGTGAAACTGATTTAATAGTGAGAGCGAATAGTGTGTTAGGAAAGCTTGATACCTGGACGAGCAATAACCATCTAAAAATAAACACTAAAAAAACAAAGGCAGTGATCTTGAGTCCAAAGGTCAGACGCATTAGCCTTCAGCATATCACCTTTAGAAATTGTAAATTAGATATTGTTACATGTGTTAAGGTTTTGGGTGTTTATTTTTCAGAGAATGTACAATGGGATGACCATGTAAATAACTTATTGCAGAAGCTAAGCTCGATCACTGGAATACTAAATCACCACCGTTACTGCCTTCCACAATCAGTAAAACTAATGATATATAATGCTCTCTTTGTGTCCTCTCTACATTACTGCTGTTTAGTATGGGGCACCACTACCACGACAAATTTAAACAGGCTGTTAAAACTACAAAAAAGAATCTTACTGATAATTGCAAATCTAAAATATACAGAATCGTCTGCCCCTCTCTTTAAACAGTTCAACGCGCACCGAGCACATAATTTATACCGTTATGTACTGTCTCGCGTGTTCTATTTTAGCGCAAAACACTCGGTAACCCACCTTGTGGACGTCGCAGGATTGACGCAAAACGATCTGCCATATCCTACAAGAAATACAGAATACTGAAAAATCCCAAATTGCCGCACCAATTATGGTACACAAATGGTCAAGAATACTTTGCCGAGGCTTCTAAATGATTACAATAGGCAAGGCACTGATCTTGTGAAATAAACTCTGAGTTTAAACAGCTATTTACAAACTGATTGTCGTCATAGATGTTTCTGTTCTTGTTTTGGTGCATACATGTATGTACTTCATAATCCTCTATGTATAATGTGTATAATCCCTGTGTATATAATCTATCTGTATAATCTCTGTATAATCTTTCTATGTTTGTGCATGTTCACCTACAAGTAGCATAAGGCTGTAATCTTTTCTTCTTGATGTGTTTATGATTTCCGCTGCCACTGTATTTGGGGGCCAGGGACCCCTCAAGCCGTCGTAGAACGGCTTTTACCTTGGCCTCCTGTACACTTCGGTGTATGAATAGAAATATGAATGAATGAAATTCATCCTGCGGAGTGTCCTGAAACTTCCTAAAATATTTGGTTTAAATATCACTGTAAAAGACCTCAGATTATGCACTCGTGTGCCCAATGTCCTCTTTTCTTTTAAATTCAGGAACTTTTACTAACATGTAAGCATTGCAAATGTTCATATTTAGTTCCTTACATAGTAAGTTAAGCCGTTAATTTATTTTAAGTCCGTTAAGTTGCGGAAAAGTTTTTTTGGTGCTGCTTTGTTTCCTGAATGACGTGAGGAAAGTTCATGCTCACGGGAGGTCTATCGAAAACGATGACGAGGCTGCAGAATTGCAGGAGAATAATGCAAAGCTGGTAGTCATCGCCTCTCATAAGCCTGCTCGCTCGTAAATGCCGATTTTATTAAGACAGAGCGCAGTTCCTAACTTTGCTTTGGTGGAGGTTAGCTCATGCTTGAAGTTATTGTAAGCAAGTGGCTTAATTTTAGAGTTGTCATGGGGTGGGACGGGCGGTCGTGAGACGCCGCCAACCTCTAAAATGCCTTTCCAAGAGGAAATCTTGGGCGTCGCGTGCTTGCTACGTGCTCTGCTCCTGCAGCCAGGGTTGTGCCCCGTCTATAACCGTTCCTTTGGCGAATGACATGATCCGTTGTACTTGGTAGCACCATGAATTTTTGCTCATGCCGCTGCTGTGCAAACTTAAAGCAGCTGCGCTTGAAATTTGAGTAGCTATATTTGCTCTGCAGAATCCGTCACTCTTTGAAACTTGCCATCCAAGGATTACATGCCGCATATCATTCTACACACTCATAAAGAACCTGCCGGAAGACGAACTACAGGGGCAGATAGCCTTGCTTTTTAGCCGCATTTAAGGGGCCAGAACGTGTTGACGTCTGTGCTCGAAGCATGCGTTCGACTATACACAGTCGGGCTCAAGGAGAGACATTAATCCGTTGTTTCAGGTTTCTCCCATGGCAAAGGGGCGGACTACGCGGTCTTTGCATAAAGCGCAAGAGGCAAAATATAAAGCCTTGACGGTTACCACTGACATGGGCCTAACTGGAAGCGAGCACGTTCTCCTTCGGAGTGAACGGCGGTCGCAGCGGCGGAGCGGTGGGGCAGTGGCTTCCCCACCGAGGGGCGGCGGGAGGCGGAAACATTGCGAAGGCCGTACGAAGAAAAGCGCGCTCCCCTCGAGACCGGCCGTGCCCTTGTCCAAGACTTCATTCAGTAACAGCTGCGAGACGCGAAAGCAAAACATGTTCCGCGGCCACATGAATGTGCGCATGCCGTCGTCTTGAAGTCCTCCTGAAACTGAGAGTTAATAATGAATTCGATTGCATTCAGACGCTTTGCATATAATAATTTAGGTTCCCAAACATAATCAAAATGCGTATATATGCTGGGTTTTGACATCTGGGTTGTGTGCTGAGAAATGTGCTGTCTAGAGAAAATCTTGAGATTTCCCGAGCACAGAGGAAAATAAGGTGTGACTTATTATGTACTGGTGGCAGTAATGCCGATGTTATGTGCTTAGCTTAAAAGATTTGCGGTGCACTTGTCTCGTTTGATTTTATTACCTTCACCTTAAAGCGTGTTCACACTGACTCCCACCTTTTTGAGAGCTTTCAAAGGGGTGCGATTTCATCATACTCCCTAGGCAGAAGCAGGCAGCCTAAAAGAAGCCGAGAAAGGCCTCTCGACTGCACTATGCTTCATATCCTGACTGCGCCGCCTGTGTATTCTTTCTCAAATGTAGTGTACTTATTTTGCATAGCGTGCTCCTTAGCAGGGTATCTCGTTCGGCACATGAGGAAGGGTACCCTAAAATGAATGCTCAGTAATCACACGAGAGAGCAAAACCAACAAAGGTAGTGTTAGCTCCTATTCGAAGGAACTGTATTCGCACCGACCAGGAAGCATGCTAGTTCCAGATCTTCAATTAAGGCCAACCTTCGATGCACCACTTGTACCGAGACTGAAGTGAAAATAAAAACATCGAAAATGAGGAATTTATCGCTACCTCCATTTTCTGGGACACGGAGGGTATTCTCATGGTTTTTTACCGACAAAATGCCGCACATAATGCGCAGGTATATTACAAGAAAAGTGCTACCGTACCCCTGCATTAGCACCGACATATGTTTTGCTTGGTCGTCTTGCTCCCCTCAAAGCTTATTAATAAGCACGCGGTACCGACATAAGGAAGTTTAATATGGACAAAATCGACCATGCTGTAATGAATGGTGGTAGCCTAAAAGCCGTGAAGACAAAACTACACATAGGTAAAAACCAGATATATGCGCTAAGAGTAAAGAGGGCAATGTGTTTAGCAGTATGGATAAGATACGGTAGCCGACCAGTTCTACACAATTATATACAGTAGCCAATGTAATCAGAACCCTAATGAGAGTGGCAGTAGCGCACAGCAATTGGACATCGCTGCAGTAAAAAAAAAGAAAAAGAAAAGACAGCGTTAGGAGCATTGCAAAGGGGGAAAGCAACTGGTGGGGATTAGGTAACAGCAGATCGCTTGAAGGACGGACAGGAGTTTCAGCAAGAAAAACTATCCACCCTATATACGCAATTCCTTATGATTTCGAGCGTAGCAGAAGCTTGGGAGAAAACTAGCATTATCTTAATTCATAAGAAAGGAGACATCGGGACTTGAAAAACTGAAGACCGATCAGCTTACCGTCCGTTGCCTGCAAAATATTTGCGAAGGTGATCGTTCTGGGTATTCTATTGAACTTGCTACTACAGACAAATTAGAAATTGGCAGTGATGAGGGACAATTTGCAAGAGCCGTCTTTATAAACTTCTCTAGAGCTTCTGACACCAATAATAATGCAATTTTGTTCACTAGGCTCGAAGAAATTGGTATTGCCGGCCCCTAGTTATTATTGCTACAATATTACTTGCAAAATAGATCGCAAACTATCCCTATTTCAGATGCCTACTCTGATGTTGTGTTTACAAACTTGGACGTACCACAAGGTTCTATTCGTGGTCCCCTCTTTTTAATTTATATTCACACTTAACCAAAGTGCATCGGTACCTCCAAGTGCATGTTATATGCGTACGACACCACAATATATAACTCAGATTCAAGCGTTACTAATCTCGTATCAAAAGTTAATCATGACCTGGACAGCCTTCTATCTTGGTGCAATCAACACAGTTTGACCATGAATTCTAGCAAAACGATGTTTGTTGTTTTCAGCTCGCATGAACGCCGGTCACTTTCCATTCCTCCTGTCTCAACTCTTCAGTATGTCATAGGGACTAATGATTTTGCCTTATTTATGGGTGTGTATTTGGACAGCAATCTAAAGTTTCTTAAGCACATAACCAATATAAAGAAAATGGCATACGATTTGAGAAGCCTTATTAGAGCCCGTCCGTACTTCTCTAAAAGCACATTAATATCCTTATGTTACACATTTATACACCCACACATCAGTTAATGCATAGTATGCTGGGGAACCACGTAAAATTAAGGCATTCGTATGCTTACCTAGAGTTCCTATTACATCGATGCAGCATTTATTCTTCAGGAACATAACATCCTTTCCGTATCACAGCTTGTTAGATATTCTCTTGGCATTCTCGTGTACAAACTTGTCAACAATCTAATCTCTCTTCCTCTCATACCACAGTGTTATCTTGTAAGCACCAACATAACCCGGTTTGCACTCAGTAACAATATTGTCCTACCTAAAGTACGCACCAATTACAGGAACACGCAATTCATTTCTTCTGAGTTGCTGCCTGGAACACTATACCCTTTGAACTAAAAAAATCCCAATTGCATCTTCATATTTAAAGCACACTTTAAATGAGCACTTCTTTGCTAAGAGCCCTCATTGTGATTAATTCATTCTTTTTTCATACATGCATTTCGTACTGCCTTCTAACCTTCGTTATAATTCAGTATTTTTGGTTGTCCTTTGTAATAGCTTTTTAATAGTGTTTTTGTTCTATCCCGTGTGTCTGTTTTAAGTTTGGTTTATGGTTTATGGGGGTTTAACGTCCCAAAGCGACTAAGGCTCTGAGGAACGCCGTAGTGTAGGGCTCCAGAAATTTTGACTTCCTTGGGGTCTTTAACGTGGACTGAAATCGCACAGCACACGGGCCTCTAGAATTTCGCCTCCATCGAAATTCGACCGCTGCGGCCGGGTTCGAACCCGCCTCATTCGGGCCAGCAGCCGAGCGCCAGAACCACTCAGACACCGCGGCGGAGTCTGCTTTAAGTTGTATACCATATGTATATATTCAGTTTCTCATATTCATCTCATCTGTCAAAGCTGGTAAATGTTTTACATGATGTATTTGATTAGGAGGTCCCATTACAGCCTTTGACGTCGGGACATCCATCTGCATGATGTGATGTACGTATAAAATATACAAATAAATTACGACTGATTCTGATTCTAATTCTGATTCTTACACAGTCAGGGCAACCTTAGACTTCAATCAATCAGTTATCAGGCAGGCTTTCAAAAAGTCTGCTGCAGAGTACAACACATGGACTCTGTCAATCACCTGGCAAAGAAATGAGCAGAATATAACAAAAAACTTTTATATACCCTTCATTGATTACGAGAAAGCATTTAACTCCGTATAAACTGCAGCAATCATGCAGGAATTACGAAATCAAGGTGTATACGAGCCTTATGTAAATGTACTGGAAGATATCTAACTGCTACAAAGCTGTCATAGTTCTTAATGAATTCAGCAATGAAACCCTAATAAGAAAAGGTGTCAGGAAGACACGATCTCGCCAATGCTATTCCCTGCCTGCTTCCAGGAGGAATTTGAAAGCCTAATTGGGAGCAGTAGGGCATAATAGTTAGTGCAGAATACTTTAGCAATCTGCAATTCGCTTATGGCATTGCCTTGCTGTTTCACTCAGGAGATGAACTGCAGAGCCCCATCAATGAGTTACACAGGCAGAGCAGAACGGTGCGTCTAAAAATTGACATTCAGAAAACCAATTTAATGCTCCCGCTCTGGTAAGGAAACAGCAGTTCTCAATTATTATTGAGGAGCTGAAAGTGGTAAACGAATACGTCTTCTTAGGGCGGGTAGTGCCCACTGACCTGGATCATGATAAGGAAGTGACTAGAGGAATAATAATGACGTGGAGCGCATATGGCAGATTCTCTCCGATCAAGAATGGCAGCTTACCAGTGTCACTCAAGAAAAAAAGCATACAACAGTTTTATCCTACCGGCACTGACCTATGGGGCAGAAACGTGGAGGTTAACGAAAAACAGTTCAGCTTATATTAAGGACAGCGCAGCCAGCTATGGGAAGAAAAATGATAGGTGTTGTAATGTTAAGAAATCTAGAAGAAGGCAGAGCGGGTGAGGGAACAAACACATGTTACTTGCATTCTAGTCGAAATCAATAGGAAGAAATAGGCTTGGGTAGCAGACGTAAATCGAAGGCAAGATAACCGCTGGTCCTTAAGGGCAACGGAGTGAATTCCAAGTGAAGGCAAACGTAGCAGCGGGCGGCAGAGTGTTAGGTGGGTGGTTGAGATTACAGAATTCGTGGGAACACGGTGGGCGTGGCTGGAACAGGACAGGGTTGATTGGCGAGATAGGGGATGACGTTGTCCCTCGGCTCTCTGTGCAGGACGACTCCTACGCGACGGGCGACCTGGCGCTCGTCCACGGCATCGGCCACGTGGACATACACGAGCGATACGAGTGGGACCCTGTGAAGACTGACTGTATCTTCAATGGCAGCTGTATGTTCACGCACGAGTACTTCGAGTACGGCCTGAGCATTGGCCGTCGCAGCCAGTGGGGCCTGGTACTATGGAGCCAGAGACTGGAGGCGGGTGAGACGCTGGACCTGTCACCGAGGTTCGGCAGCACGGACTACGTGGAATTGTTCAACCGAACAAGAGCAGCCCTTCTGGAAGAAGTGTCGACAAAAGATGCCAGAGCAGCACCCTCTTTTGGTTAAAGGAAAGCTCCCACCTATTTTGAAATACGTCATAGCGGAGAAGCCTGCGGTTTGAAGCGGATTCTCCGACACTGACTGCTGAGGTGTTTGGTATCTGTTGGTTTAATAAATAAAAAAACGAAAAGGAAGAAAATGATGTCTAATATTTTAAGCTTCGGAGCTTCGCCGGCGGAAATAAAAGGTATAGGCAGTCACGGAGTAGGTGAAGAACTTTATTTCCTCTTCAGGGTGTTCGAAGTCTAGTCCAGTGGGCGTGTCACTTAGTCTACGGTCCAGGGAAGGGAGAACGAGAAGTACAGAGAGGAGCGATAGCGAGAATGACAGGTGAGATCTGTTTACAATGCACGAAAAAACTCAAAGGACGATAACGATTCTCCCTAATGCAAAATTTGAGAGCAGCGTACAAGAGTTGATGTACGGTATATGTCCTCTGCGTTCTCGCCCTCGTCGTTTGTGTTGCGCATAAACTTGAGCGCAGCTCTGTTGGTGTCTCAAGCTCTGTAGGCTCATTGTCTTGCTTTGCTTTTTCGTCGGCCCATCCGGCGACGATATCAGTTCGACAGCCGTGTTAGTTGGTAAAGACGACGGTGTGCAATGCATAGCCCCCGAGAATCTGTATATTAGTCCGATGGCAGTGTTATTTGAAGAATACGACAATGTGCTATGCTCAGCGCGAGAGTATGTTGCAGTTAAACATGAGGTATGATTTGCTGTGGCGATAGCCTAGTGCCCTAGTGCAGTGGCTAGTGAAGCTTACCTGTTTGAGGCGCCACGTTTTCGAATTCGAGTCACGCGACTATGGTTTGCGTCGGTTACAGCGACCGCGGCGACGCGGCTCAACCCACGAACGGGCGCTCCAGAGCGGCGCTGTAAATGTAAAGTTCGCTCTGCTCGCGCGTGATTGGCCTGGCAATGCGCGAGCGACCACTGCCAAAATATACAAAGCAAAAAAAAATCATACTTTATCCACGCCCACAGGGCTCTCCACAAGCGGCTAGAGGTCGCCCGGCCACAAATGGCCCAAAGTGCCACACACGCTTCGTTCATGTCACTGCGGGCTCTACGTGGACATTTGCAAGCGGGATCTGAAGTCTGCTTGCTCGATGAATGCAGAGGCGCACCACTGTTCTGTCACGGGTACGCGCATTGGTCCATATTCCGAGTTTCGTCGCTTTCTGAACTGTCGCTTTCAGCCACACTCGATTAGCCTTAACGACGGAAGCGAATTTCACTTCGGTTCCTAGTGTGAGCGACGCTAGGATGTCACTGTGTTTTATTTGCCATAGCGAAACACCCGGCAGTAATGTACACACAATGTAGCGTTCCGAAATAATAAAGACCCAAATGCGGAGCAGTGGGAGGACCGGCTAACCAGCAGGCAGCTTAAGGTCCAAAGGGACCTAGTGAGCCACGCATGCCGGATGGCCAGGGACAGTGGTGCCTTGGACTAGGGGCGCCAACCACGCTCAGCCTGGAAGACATCGGAAGTCTCCGGGCACGCAACCAAACCTCTCAATTGGAACAATAAAGTTTACTCTCTCTCCCTGTCCAGAAATGAAACACGAGAAAAGGAAAAGTCAGCCGACTTTTTAGTGTGGCATCAGTTGCCAACGTAAGAGGCAATAAAAAGCGGCTTCGTTCACCCAGTGGACCTGAATAAATAAAAGCGATATTTCGGATGCTCTTCTACGCACTGCAAGGCCGCAGGTGTACCTAAAATGAAAATAATGTACGCATGTGCACATATAGCTTTGCAATGAAAGATGGCGCCCGCTTCTCCCCCCGATCGCCAATGGTAGATCTGTGATTGCTAACTTGTTCGTACGACACGACGCTTTACATTTAGCTTGAGGTGCAACAGGAGCACAAAGGATTTGTGACATGCTCTGACTCACTTGTCGCTACGCTATGCACGCTCGCTGCCATGCTCAGCCAGCAAACCACGCTATATGCGCAGTTGTGTGCATTAATTTCATTTTAGGTACACCTGATGCCATAACGATCCGTAGAAAAGCACCTGCGATGTTTCTTTTATTTATTGAAGTCCGTTCAGTGAACGAAGCAGCTTTCCATTACCTTTTATAGGGGCATCTGATGCGCAACTAAAAATATCGCTGAATTTTTCTTTTTTCGCCTTTAGATTCTCAGCAAGGAGAAATATTACTGCTGTGAGTTTCCCTGCGGCAGCTCTCGTCAGTGATCTCCTACACCCAACACGCATCGGGAACAGTGTCCAACTGACCACTAGTTCCGATCTCACGCTCAACAAGACCATCTCCCGCTACCAATGGACAAACGCACAGATCTCGCTAGGTAGCGACCAATAGAGTTGAACGTAATTAACAACATTTTTGTGTAAATTTTAATCCACTGATTACTTTTCAAACGGTAACGTACCGTGTAAATCGGTTGTTTTTCTGTAATCGATTACCGGTAATCAGTTACTTGTTTGTAGAAAAGGCTACCGCGGCGAAACGTCCGTGAAGATGTGATTCCGACAAATAGTTCGGCCACGCTCGAAGGTGTACATGCCTGCCAGACATGTTGCACGTTCAGCGCTATTCGTTCCAGATGTGGCTGGCGCCATCTACGGCTGCTTCATGCAATGCGCCGTGCCTAGCTAATTCGTTGTAAAAAAAAAGAAACTTCTGTCCTTGAACTGTTAGAAACAGTGCAAAGATATGGCATGGACGACGAGAAGGAATGCTCACTAGACGGGCGCTGGCTACCAATTGAGTGATTTTGATTCAAAGGGACATATTTTATAGGCACAACCGTCACCCACGCACAACATCTATCACACGCTCATGCTATAAACCTAAATTACTCCGTGCAGTCATTTGCTTACTAACAGCACACGCCATAGTTTTACACAACAAAAACAAGAAAATTGTTATAAAAACGGCTTATAACCTGGAATAAACAAAAAATAAACTGTGTTTATGAACGCCGAATTGTATATCTCTTAGCCAGGCTGCGTCACAAAATAAAAAGGGGAAAGGCGAAAACAATGAACCAGTTCAGGCAGTTAAAACTATTCGTAGCAAAGCAGTGACAAAAATGAAAAATAAATTGATTCTAGCAAAAGGTAATAATGACATGAAAATCGCAGAAGAGACGGAAAGAATTTCCTTCCGCAGAAACTGCCTACACGTGTTCGTTTAAAAATCTCAGCTCTTTTGTAGCGAGAGCTACACTGGGCTGCCAGTTGGGAATTTCGCGGTGCATGGGAGAGGAAAGTTGTGCGCATGCGCCCCAACCGGAGAGGAGCAAGGTGCGGCGTGCGCTTCGCCGCCACCGCGGCCGCGCGGCCGCTCCACCGTCGGAGCCGAGCGTGACGTCACGCGGATGAGCAGTGGTACGCATGCGCCGATCCCATGGTAGCCAGAGACCCCACTGCTGCGCCGCGTTCTTCGTCGACGCCTCGCCGCACGCCGTTCTATCACCCCAACCGCGCATCGCATGCGCAGCATTGCGTATAAGAGGCGGAGATGTAACGGGATCACAACGTTTGACATGCATGCCGAGGAGTAGAATCCAGTTGCGGCTAAACGGCGGTATAGACAAGAGAACATTAACTCTTCCGATCCTGAGGTTGTCGCATGGCAGTTGGCTTAAACCAAATTAGAACGCTGGAGTCTGTACGTGAAACAAGGTATCACCGCCGTCAGACATCTTCCTTCGATCGCGGTGAATACTGGTGAAGCCTGCTGTATTAGGCTTCTGTAGAGCGGCATTATCATCCAAGGAGTCTATGTGTCACCGGGAACATCTGTCAAGCAGACGATTGATGTGGTGGCCATGTGTATACCAGCCTACGGCACGGTTTCACAATTGTGTGTGAATTTCGGTGATTTAAATTCAACAGGAAACAGAACTCTTATTCAGTGTATTAAAAGTTTGACTTTAATTTAGCTTCGAACCCTCACCTCCAGACTACACAAGGGGGAACTATTATAGATCTTGTATACCAAAGAGGCTATACCAAATCGAAATACTGTACAGACAAAATTGAGACTGCTGCATGCTACTTCACAGATCATCGGGTAGTCTTCGTCTTTGTCAAGCAAAATGAATAAAACATATGTATACCCAATGCCTCTCATTGCTGAACATGCAATGACCACCACATGCAAGCTCAGCCAGGGAAACGTACCTCTCGCTACGTGTATCCTGTCATAGCCGAGCTAAGCCACTGCCAATTTTTTCAAGCAGTGCAACCGAGGGTGTACTGACAAAATCCTCTCGCACTTAAGAAATAAGAAAGGTTTCGATAATATCTCGCTCCAGTTTGTCTTTGGCTTATGCAAGGAACTCGGGTTTGTTGAGGAACGGTTTACCACAACAGCTGTTACAACGGCATGCCAATAAATCGCAATATTTATTTTAAGTACAGCTTGTGTTCTTAAGCCCTGTCTTTATAGCATCTTCCAGTTTGTCCATTGTAAACAGTACTGCATGCTGGGGGAATCTTATTGATAAGTTTGCTTCTGCATTTTGTGTACTTAGTAATGCGCTTCTCAGACCTGGTTCTCAGTATTAGGTTACGTGCTTTAGATCACCAAGTATCCCACACACCTTGGCAAGCTTGTAAAGGGCAGAGAAAACCATGTTGATGTATTATCTATTTGCCATCATCTTAATATTGCGCGGGGGCCTGTGTAAATACGGAATAAATTGGCTGTTCGCTTCATGCTTCGCTTTTCGGTCTCTGTTCGTTGTTTTCCACAGCAGGCTTTCACAAATGATGAAAATAAATGAACTTGTACAAACAGCACTTAATAGGCGAGCCATTTGGTATTCGAAGCTTTGACTCAAAAGGTACTGGATAAATTTATTGAAAGCTGCTTGAAAGTTTATGCCACCTACAACCCGTTTTACCAGCATAGAATGAACGCTGTCGAAAGGCAGTGCACTTTTCTTGGGCATGGGGTTAACATCCAGCACACGTGGGACTAAGATCTTAACGAAGACATCCAAAAAGTGCATCAAGTGGTCAGCAGGAAACTCACATGTGAACTCGAGTCCACCTGGCTATGGCTGTAGATCTGTGGGATTTCATTAGTGGTAGTCACCATGCTGTCAGGTTGCATCTCTTGTAAAAAGACAAGGTAGGTAACACATCCACGCTGTGGTACTCCTTTCTCACATGTTGGCCAATGAGGTTTCCTTGAATTCTTCGGTGAATCACTGACACGTGTACCCCACACAGCACTAGAGCAACCGAGGAACCTGCACATAGTCCGGACTTCTGTACATAAAACTCAACACCGAAGTTTATCGCTGTGGATTCTAAATAGAATTAAAGTATACCCATAAGCTGACCGACAACGAAGCACGGCGCACCACAGATGACGTAGAAACTGCCAACGAAGCATTGCGCAACTGCGAGCTGGTGCGCAAGGTGTTATTACGGTATAACACATCCTTACCGTCCAGCGAACGAAAATGTTCAGTGTAGCGTCTGTCTTCGCGCGGAGAAACTGCAAAATCAGGGCCGACAATCTTGAAAACAACTCCTGTTGAATTTTAACAAGTGTAAAAAATCTTATGCAAGCCACACAGATTTGTCGTAGTTTGAGTTTGTGTTATCGCAAAAAATTTCAAAGGAACGCAACGCAGTACTAATATATTACAGTTCTGTAATTATTCAGTTACTTTTATTACTGTTCTGTAATTACTCGGTTAGTTTCTGAGGAGGTCATTCCACAGAGTAATCAGTCAGATTTCAGATGGATTAGTTGTATTTGTAATCGGTTACCTATTTTCTATAATGTGTAGAAGCCTGGCGACCACTACACCTTCTCTACCCGTTTTTCGCTCTGCGCGGTCGCCCCCTCCCTGAAAAGGAAGCTCAAAATCACAGACTGCGACAAGTTCCGCCGTCTCCGTAACTCTGCCCCCGAACACAAAGACGATCTTCAACACTGGGCTGCAAAGCTCAGACAACGTCACGCGCATCCTCCACAAGCTGCAGATTGAAGACTGGTACCTACTTCAAGCCCTTAAGGACCAGCCCTTTACCACCACCCCCAAGACCCCACTCCTCACCAACAACGAGAACCCATACACCCAGCTGGACACCGAGATATCGGTGTGGAAAATACGCGCAGCAATGCTCAAACTTCGCACTACCTCTGCGCTTCGGGCGGACAACATAACCAACAATATGCTCCGGAATCTAGATTAACATTCCATCCAGGCCATCGCAGACCTCTTCAGCCAACACTGGCAGGTAGGCATCTTCTCTGCACAGTGGACATATGCAAAAGTCACATTCATTCTGAAACGGGAAAGCCTCTCGATCTTCAGACTTTCAGGCCCATTTCCCTTACATCCTGCCTCGGCAAACTCTGAACATGTAGCTCTCAACAGACTACAAATCTACATGCAAACAAGTGACCTCTTCCCCCCTAGCATGTTAGGCTTCCAAAGCCACCTCTCGACCCAGAACGTTATGTTCCACCTTTTCGATGACATTTTAGGACCAAGACAACGCAAGCGCACCAGAGCCTTGCTAGCTCTGGCTCTCACTAAAGCGTTTGATAACACTGACGAGGCTGCGCTGCCGCATCTCTCCGAATTTCTATTTACACAAGTCGGGTTTGGCGCTCTCTCCCCTTTGTGCATATTGCCGTGAGCCTGAATCTTTAGAATATTTTTAGCTGTATTGTCGCCGATTAAACTCTCTGAGAAAAAGGTTGCTGGAGGAGCCCTTGTAGCATCTTGGCCTTAGTTTGGGCAGCCCGCTCTTGCTATCATTTGGCGCCACCACATTTGGGTTCAGCCACAGATCTGTTTGTACCGCTGTTCTAAATTTCCTGATAGAATCTCACCGACTGCCTTGCTAAGTGTTCCAAACTTTTCTTTTCAATCAGTTATTACATTTTGACTTAATCATTATTACTTATTCCCTCCCTTTATTGTTATTCTTAAAATTTTAAAATCAAAACTCTCATCCCTTTTCTGTTCATGAGGAAGAACATGCTCCCACGTGATTTTCCTTTTTATTAACTGCGTTCAGGTGAATAGCCACCCGATTCTTGGCCGATCCCACAGTGTGGGTATGTGCCACCTTTTGATAGGCTAACAACAACAACATGTGCATAACTCGGCAATAGTGGAGGCACTTTCCTGCCTACCCGCTCCTACATCGCCGCTTTTCTCCGCAACAGCACGACAAAGCTCAGCCTAGGCTCTCTCACATCTCCCTGCTTCCTCCTCGGCAGACGAGGCACACCGCAACCCTTAGTGCTCACGCCGCTGCTATTTAATATTGGACTGCTCCCCCTTGCGCATCAGCTCGCGCAAATCCCCAACCACTCCCACTCCTCCTACGTGGAGGTCCTCACTCTGTGGACCACCACGGGCAATGTCGGCGCTATGGAAGACACATTCCAAGCTGTAGTGGGCACGGTGGCGGCGCATGCTTCCTCTATCGGCCTCTCTTCCGCCAAATTCGAGCTCCTGCTTCTTCACCCAGCTGCCACCCATCCGAAAGGTTTCCTTAACCCCATCATCCGCGTCACAGTCAACCGTCCTCCAGGTACCTGCAGTACAGAAAGTACGCATCCTGGGCACGATGCTTCAAAGCAACGGCAGACGGATTGTATACGCCGTAATGGATGAATGGATAAAGCTGAACTCTTTAAATCGGGCGGTGGCTCAACCTACCTAGCCATGACTCGTAAACTTTGCTCTTGCCTTGATTTTAGCCGCCAATCTGATAACCTTCGCTTGGTCATTTCTACCCGCTTAAAATCTATTTTTCCTTCACTGCCCTTAAACCCCAATGCTTTGAATAAATCAGCCCCGCTGCTTTCCACTGTAGGGTGAAGCCCTTTACAGAAAAGTCTCTCCACACGCACCGCACAACGTGTCCATCTCATGGTACCTGACTCTTTATGTCTTAATCCGCAAAAATCACATCTTGGCCTCGAAAAGCAGAGTGTTATTTCTTCTGAACGTCAGTTACTGTGACCGTTGACACCTTGGCAAGTAACGACTGAGCCGAACTAAATTAAAGCCAAAACTGGGCTTAAGACTTGTTCGGGCGGCGGGGCCGCGCGCGTGCGAGCCTCACAAAACGACGCTCTCTCGGTGGCATTCGCTTTTATACTGACTTTATTTACGCTGGTCAAAGTTCAACACAAACACACAAACACATACAGAAACACATACTTGGGCAACGGAGAATGACTTAAAGATGAACGTTGCAAAGACAAAAGCAGTGATCTTTCATCCCCGTCAAAAAGATATTTGTATTCCATCCCTTGCAATAAACACTACAATTGAAGTGGTTCGCCATTTTAAAACACTAGGGGTCATTTTTTCAGAAAATATGTCGTGGGACGACCACATTTCCTACCTCTCCGGGAAGCTCTCGCGTACGACTGGCTATTTGCGTCGCTACGGTTCATCTTTTTCTATATCAGTTAACGTATTATTATACAATTCCCTTTTTTCCTCGGTAATGAATTATGGCGCGCTTGTCTGGGGAACCACTACGCTTAATAATACTAATAAACTGCTGCGTTTACAGAAACGTGCTATCCGCATTATTGCAAAAGTTCCTCGTTATTCACACACAGCCGAATTATTTAAGAAATTTAACATAATCGGTATAGAATCTTTATATTCCTACAGACTAATCCGTCACTACAAGTCAGAAATAATTAAACACGACAATTCTTTAGCAGTGCTAGCCGCACTTGCTACCAATTATCCTGTTTATTGTACACGAAATCCGGAAAAATGGAAAGTTTATGTATGTCGCACAAATTACGGGAAACAAATGTTGAGATATCGTCTGCCAGCTATCCTGAACGAACTGTCGGGTGAAGATAACCGAGATGTCATCAACAAGTCGTTCAGGGATCTGCGCAGCATGTTTCTCTAACCAAAGAAATGTACGTGGCAATTTTATGAGTTTCTTTATTTTGTTTGTGAAATAAGCGCAGTTACAGAGATGTGTGTTATTTTGTTGTCGTTTTTTTTTCTTCACTTCACTTTCGTGCCATGCATTTTTTTTTATTCTTAGCCACTTTTGTGCACTACATTTTTCATGATCCGTACACCTCAATTTTCTGTTTGCCTTTCGTTATCTGCAATTTTCGTTTTTTTTATTTTGTACGCCTTTCTGCCTTGTGGGCAGCTGCGTTTTCTGCGTCTTCTGCGTTTTCTGCGTTTCCTCCGTTTTCTGCTGATTTCACTTCCTGTATTTTAAACATTCCGCGTATTCCACCGTATGCCTTGTAAGGGGCACGGACCTCGTCAAGCCACCTTTGGCTTTTTGTCCGTGCCCCTAAGCATCCCAGGATGTTTGAATAAATTGGTTTGATTTGATTTGATTTGAATATAAAATGGAAAAATGGGAGGGAGAGAAAGGATTGCATCCCGAGCGATTCTTGGTAGTCGGGAGAAAGAGAGAGAGAGCCCCTTGTGACCTTGGTCAGGCCCTGTTCACGGCTGGGTGTCGCGTTGCGGGCTCGCGGCGTCAGCTCCTCGTCTTGCTCTGTTCCGTCCCTACAGGACCGTCTCCTATTCTCCCCATCCTCCCCCGCAATGAGCTTCAGCTCATCCCAACATTGGAGTTCGAGAGGGAAAAGGGCCTGCACTGGTCGACGCATCTCCCCTCTGTTTGGGAGCACAATCTTGCAAGCGCGCACTTTACCGTCCCTCCTTGGGAAGGTCTCCTTGACTCTCGCCATCGGCCGCATCTGGCAGGGCGTCCGTTCTTCGCCGAGCACAATAGCGCCTTTCTGTAGGCTTCGCTGCTGTGTAGGCCTGGTGTAGTGAGCGGACCTCAGTTCTAAGAGATACTCCCACCTCCACCGTTTCCAAAACAAATCCACAAGTGCGACGCGCTACTTCCATTTTCTATGCAGCGTTCCACGCGTCAAGTGGTCGCAGTCGTGGATGGCAAAGCTGTTAGCCATCGTCCAACAGGGAAATGAGCGGGTTTTAGAGGAGCTGGCTCCCTCGCATCCGAGTGGACATATGTGAGAGGACGGGAATTTACGACCGCCTCGACCTCTGTGTGAACTGTGTGGAGGCTTTCGAAATCCAGGCAGCTTCTGCCGAGTGTTTTGCGAATGCACGTTCTCACGGTCCGAACCATTCTTTTCCAGAAGCCGCCCCACCATGGCACTCTTTCCACAATGAATCTTCAGGACATTCGGCGTTAGCTGAGATACGCCTGGACCTCTATTTCCCTCGCTGCCCTGAACATGGCTGAAATGTTTTTGACGCTCTTTTAAAAGTCGGAGCGTTATCAGAATAATTTGCACACCCCACGTCTAGAAACAAACCTCCTGAGAGCTTTCAGGAAAGAGTTGGATGTGAGGTCTCTCACGAGCTCGAGATAGACTGCTCTGGTTGTCGCGCATGTAAAGAGAGCGATGTGCGCCTTGCGTGTCACTCCATTTTCATCGCAGAATAGCAGCCCCGCAAAGTCGACACGTGTGGTATTGAAGGGGTCAGCCTTTGTGACACGTTCAGGTGGAAGAGGGGCTACGGATTCAGCTGCGGGACGGCAACTTTGTCTCTGGCATAGAACGCAGCTCCCAATGACAGACTTTATAGCTTGTCTTCCTTTCAGCACCCAGTAGCGCTCACGGAGGTGGCATAGCGTGTCTCGCACTCCAGCATGCAGCAAGCGCATGTGCTCGCGCGAGCGATGAGCAAGAATGCGAACCAGTGTGCGCAAGATATTACCACTGGATGTTTTGTTTCTTCCCCTTCGGCGCTATATTGAAATCTACCGCCAACCTTGAGTAAACCATCAGCATCGAGGTAGGGGTTGAGAGCTAGGATGGGCGATCTCTTGTCGAGTCGAGTTGACGCCTGAAGTGCACTTATTTCCTTCGAGAAGCTTGTCATTTGTGGAGCCAACGCCAGTACTTCTCGGCCTCCGCCAGCTCTGGTGCTTCTAACTCTCCTTTTCGTCTCTGTGAAGGGTTCAGAGAGTTATGTAGAGAGCTCTGAATCCAGGCTGTTACCCGAATGACTCTGGTCAAGGAGCTGCTGTTTTCAATATCTAGCAATGGCTCCGATGCACTGCAGCTCACTGTATTGGGCACTTGGACGATCATTTCCTCCTCTGCGCAAATATTGCTATCCATTTGTGGCATAACCGTGGGGTACCCTGTTGAAGTGTTCAGCCAATCGGGTCCAGTCCACCAAGTTTTACTCTCAATCAAGCTGGAGGGCATGATGCCCCTTGTCGAAAAGTCAGAGAGGTTTTTCTTTCCAGAGCAGTGCCTCCAGACTGAAGGATCCGTAAGAGATTGAATATCTTGCACTTGGCTGGCAATGAAAGCTTCCCACCCCAAGGAAGAGCTCTTTTTCCAGCTCAGAGCAACACTCGAGTCACACCAGCAATGCACTTAAAGGGCTGTCACATTCACATCCTGAACAAGCGTTTTGGTGAACCGGGCTCCAATTAGAGCCCCATTAGCTCCAACCGCGGTAATGACAAGCGCTTTAACGGAGCCACCCTTGACTTCGCCACAAAAGGGATACAATGAAGCTCGCGTCTTCATTTTTTGTCTTCACGTAAGCGACGGCACCGTACGCTTTGGGGCTCGCATCAAAGAAAACGTGTAGCTCCGGCTCGGCATACTCTCCCTTACGGGCAATTTTTCGAGGTACCGAAATGCGCCGAAGCTCAGGAAGCTGCTGACACCAACTGTTCCATTTCTTTAACACGTCTGCAGGCAGATTCTCATCCCAGTCTGTACCGCGCTCCCAAGGGGTTTGAAAATTTTTTCGCTGTAGTGGAGATACGGGCGTGGAACCCGAAAGGGTCGAAAATACGCGCTGACGCTTGTAGCAAAGATCTCTTCGTGTCCTGCCGCGCTCTCAAGAAATCTATTACGGTGTTGATCTCAAACACGAAGTAGTCGTCGTGAGGCCTCCATTCGACACCGAGGATCGTTGTCGTCGTGAGCTCCGGCAAGCTGCCTCTTGCGTTATCACTTTCGAATACCATCGTTACAAGCTCTACCGCATTCGATCGCCACTTGCGCAGATGCATGCCGACCTTGTTCATAATGCACTGCAATTCTTCACAGATACGCTCAGCCTCCTCTATGGTGTTAGCGCCCGCCACTAGATCGTCCACTTACAGGTCATTCATACAGGTCGTTCCTACCACAGAAATCGCAGGACGTCACGGTCACTCTCGGCGACCTGCACCTGGAGGAATGCCTTTTCTATATCTGCCATGATAGCGATGCTGTGGGTTCGGAACCTGATTAAGATGTGTGAGAGATTTGGATTCAAATTTGGTCCAACAAACAGACCATCATTGAGCGACAGCTGACCTTGTGCGCTCGAGGACGCGTCGAAAATAACTCTAAGCTTGGATGTCTCGCTTCACGGTCTGACAACGCCTCGATGCGGGAGGTAATAAATAGGACCCTTTGGGGACTCACCATTTCCTTTGACCCCCCCCCCCCCCCCCCGGCATGTCCGGCAACCAAGTACTCTCGCAGCGCTTGGTCGTAAGCTTGCATGACGTCGTCACTTCTCATCAGAAAGGAAAACAGTAGCGCCGAAAAACACACAGACAGTAGAAGAACGACCTAGGACCTAGCGCTCGTCCTACGTCGTTCTTCTACTGTGTCTGTGCGTTTTTCGGCGCTACTGCTTTCCTTTCTGGATCGAAACGAACCATCTAGCCCAAATGGAAGTTCTTTTGAACTTCTCATCAGCTTGGCGATTAATGACTGAAGCCTCTTCGCAGCTACCCCTTTGTTGTCAGCTAAATTTGAGGCATTGTCTTACCAGGGCAGGGCCACCTGATAATGACCATCTCTGTAATTGACGGTTTCTTGTGTGTGGTCTGACTGGGGAGATAAGTACGTTCTCCCCACTCAGTCGCGGCAGACACGGTTCAAAGCCGTCCGGACCCCACTCCGTGATCGCGTACGCTACCGAGCGCTCGCCGACCACGGCGGGCCTTGCTCTAGGGGAACAAAGGAACGACACATTGGCTGACACAAACAGGCATTTATTGCTACAGCAACAATAACGCCAGCTAGCAACAAGGTACGCTAATGAATCGAGGTCTTCCGACTCACCAGCAAGGTTCCGAGCGAATGTTCGCCCGCGCTAGGGCAAGGGATATAAACTCCGCAGGCCAGACGGGACGAGTACGGGAGCCTGTTTCCCCGTCGCTTCTTCGCCCCGCCGGCGAAGAGCGGAGCCGCGAGCGACGCGTCCGCTCAGGCCGACGATCCCAGCTGAAGCCCCCCCCCCCCTCCCACGCGCGGGCTTTGGCAGTCTCCGCGCAGCGATGCCGGCGCCCTCTCTTGCCGGTTAATGTAACTCGCAAGGGAATGCGCTCAGCCTCGAGGTGAGACCGCCGCTGCATGGTGCCTCGCGGGAAAGCAAACTTAGGGGGCTGCAAGGCAGGTCCCCACATCCCCCCAACCTTAAATAGACCCACGCGCCTGAAAGTACATGCTATGGAGGAGCCTCCTGGTCTTCATGTCCTTGAGGCACGTCTTGCAGCGGAGGTCACTCCGACAGCGTCCACGCAGACTTCCGCGGTATTCCGAAGGCGGCATGAAGGTCTCCGCTGGGACGACTCGCACGGCCCGCAGACTACCGTGTCCGCAGGCCCGCGAATCGAAGGCCGGTGGGAAAACTGCAGGCCAGGATCCTGCAGTGGTCGCCAGGGCAGCAGCAGCCGGAGGTTACTGCTCACTGGTCTCGCCACAGCTCCCCCGGACGGATGCGGCGAACAGGATACAGGCCGCTCCGTCGCAGCAGGTGGCAGCGAGACGATGTGCACCGGACAGGAAGCCTGAGTGGCTCCACCGAATCTGCAAAATTGCCGAAACGCTCTCGACGTGCCTTTAACGTAGGTCACGGGAGGGGAAACGGCATCCGCAAGTGCCTCGTGGCACAATGCCTAACTCGCTAGAAAAACTTGTCGGTGGCTGTGCAAACGCAAAGTTCGAGTGAACAAAGCCCTTTCTTGAGTTGAACGAGACTGCTCAGTTCGTGCGAGGTTACAAACAAAAAAAAAACCGGGCGGGCAGCAAAGTGCGCCCCCTCTCAACGACACGGTCCGGTGGTCGCGTCTCTTTTAACGTGGTGCAGGCAGCTCCGAAAAGCCTCAGGCCTAACTATCACTCCGACAACGACCGTGACCACAACAAAGACCCGAAACGGGTTATGTGCGCGCAGCCGGGAGGAGACGTCAGCTTTGTGGGGTGGTCCTACCCCGCTCCGTGCACAAAGCAGCTTCTGAGCGGTTGGCGCCCACCGTATCGGACGGTGTCGGAGCGCCCGGTGCCGAGCTGCAATACCAGCGAGCTCGTAGCGGCACCCGTTGCCCCAGGCCACCCGGCTCCCTGAGCCACGACTCCCAGAGTCGAAAAAGAGACAGAGAAAATATATACAGAAACTCGGACCACCCACGCGGCTTCCGTACTCACTCGCTTCGGGTTCGGCGACTCGGCGGGCGCTAGGCCTCCCGCTCCCTCGATGCGGACCAAGTGATTCTCACGAAGAAACTCCAGGGAAAAATCTGCTGAGCATGTCGGAAAGTTCAAACATGCTGCAGCGCAATACTCGCACTCAAGAAAGCATGCCGCAGGTCCTAGCGATCAAAATTCACTCTAGGCCTAGCACTTGTCAAGTCCGGGCAAGGAGCGTTCCCCGAACCGAACCGACAGTCGTCCAATGTTCCAAGAGCAGGCCCCACGTTGGGCGCCAGGTGAGGAGTTTGACTGGGGAGATAAATACGTTCTCCCCACTCAGTCGCGGCTGACACGGTTCAAAGCCGCCCGGACCCACTCCGTGATTGCGTACGCTACCGAGCGCTCGCCGACCACCGCGGGCCTTGCTCTGGGGGAACAAAGGAACGACACATTGGCTGACGAAAACAGGCATTTATTGCTACAGCAACAATAACGCCAGCTAGCGACAAGGTACGCTAATGCATCGAGGTCGTCCGACTCACCAGCAAGGTTCCGAACGAATGTTCGCCCGCGCTAGGGCAAGGGATATAAACTCCGCAGGCCGGACGGGACGAGTACGGGAGCCTGTCTCCCCGTCGCTTCTTCGCCCCGCCGGCGAAGAGCGGAGCCGCGAGCGACGCGTCCGCTCAGGCCGACGATCCCAGCCGAAGCCCCCCCTCCCGCGCGCGGGCTTTGGCAGTCTCCGCGCAGCGATGCCGGCGCCCTCTCTTGCCAGTTAATGTAACTCGCAAGGGAATGCGCTCAGCCTCGAGGTGAGACCGCCGCTGCATGGTGCCTCGCGGGAAAGCAAACTCAGGGGGCTGCAGGGCAGGTCCCCACACTTTAAGTCTTTAAGTACTTCGCCTTCCTTATTTGTGGCTTCACTGTCGACTATCCTAAGGTGTTCCAGCTCCCAAAATTATTTCAGCTGCATGGATTGGTTGTCGTTGTCCTGCTGAGTGGTAACCAAGACGCGCATGACTCCGGTGGGGGTCGTTAAACACGTTGTCACCGTTGCTTTCGACACTGTATCTTGTAAGACCCAAGGATGGTCTCCACGGCAACGAGCTTGTCGCTGACAGGCTTGACTTTTCCGGTGATGACGTCCCGGTATCGGTCAGCGCCAATCAGGATACAGACGTTGGTGTTCTGTAAATGGTCGCCAGGAACAAGGTCAGAGAGCTGGAGCCCTTGGCCGGCAGCTAGGCTTGTAGCGGATGCATCCGCTGGTTGGATAAAGTCCCCGGAAATCTCAGTAACCTCGAGGGCCTCGGCTCGAATTATGTTGTCGTTATGCCGGCTTCGCAACCACAACTCGATTCTGTTGCAAGTTTTGACGCGTGGATTTGTGGTCCCAACGGTGTGAATGGCGAGAGACGTTCTTCGCCCACCACTCGAAGCTTAATACGCCGGGAAACGTCTTCTTTTACGAAAGTTCTTTGGCTGCCACCGTCGAGCAGGATTCTAACCAAGGCGCTATTCTGTTTCGCTTCTGCGCAGGCTTGTGGTGTCTGCAGGAGCACGCACGGAGTGAAGTTAGTCTGTGCCATCTGTAACGATCACTGAACGATAGGCTCAAGAGGTGCAGGGACGTTTCTTGCATGAGATGGTGCCGACCTGTTTAATTCGCAGACGCCTGTAGCGTGCTGGGCCGAGCGTTTCGCACACTAAGCCACTTGGCTCTTCGGCATTTGACTGCCCGATGGTTCTTTTTCGCGCATTTGAAGCACCGTCTCTCTTTGGCCATGATTTCTTTCTTTTATTCCAGCGGAACGGGGCCACACATTCTTGCGGAAAGAGATCTTCTGCACCACAAAATGAGCATTGCCACTATCTGCCCTTTACAGCGAAGAGTGCTGCAGAAGGCGTCTTTCCCTTCAGGCTTGACTCCCTCGGTTTCACACCAGTGCTCTGCGACTGGCGGCTGCTGTACTGTGCTCGTTTTATGTTCTCCACTTCCATTCTTAAAGAATTTAGGAAACCTTGGAAGTCGTCTCGGGGACTTGTTTCAGCGGAAGCTTTCTTCCGGCAGTATTCAAGACATAGCTGATCGGGAGCGCTCTTTCTCAAGTCAGTCAGCAACAACACGCCATATGTACTCGATGTAACTCCCAGTGCTCGAGGCTTCGGACTCCCGTCTGGATTTCGTCATAAAGAGTCCTAAGCCTTTCTGTGTCGTGGAGGTTGTGTACCGGGCGAACACCGAGCAACCGTGACATGTGTTCTTCGCTTATGACTTCTTCTTTCCCGAATCTTTCCATAAGGGCCTTGATGGGATAGACTTCGATGGCCGCGGCCGCCGTTCCTGTAAGGTAACTCGTCAAGTACTGGAATTTAGCGATTGGCGAAATAACTTCATTCTTGTGAACTGTTGATTCGAACTGATTCCAAAACCTCTGCCATGACCGCAAGTCTCCTCCAAACTTGGCGATTTCCAGCTTCGGAAGTTTGGTAGCTGTCGACGGTAGCTGGCTCGTGGTTATGCCGGTGTTCACTGAAGACTGAATTAGGCTCGGGAAGAGCCCCCGTTACTGATGGGTTGTGGACCTCTCTTCGCTCGAGGTTTGGTTACGTAGGCCTCTTTTGATGCGTGTTTTCGTGGCACTGATTTTCTCACTGAAGACAGATACGGCATCTCATTCGGCGTCGAGTTCCTGCAGGTCTACTTTCTTCTCAATGCTGTCATTAACTGCTTCAAGCTCTTTTGATAGCTCGACAAGCAGGTCAAATCGCTATTCAAGCTCACCGCTCTGGACTGCGGGCTCATGCAGGAGTGTGCTCGCTGCTGTGATGAACTTGTCGACCGATTGTCGTAGTGCGGCTTGCTTCTTGTGGAGTCGTTCCATGGCGTTCTTGATCACAGTCAATCAATTGCTCCCAGGTTTCGACACCAAAAAATGTTATTTCTTCCGTTACTGTGACCGCTGACACCTCGGCAAGCAACGACTGAGTCGCATTACATTGAAGCCAAAACTGCGCGCAAGACTCGTTCGGGCGGCGAGGCCGCGCGCGCTGGAGCCTCACAAAACGACGCTCTCTGACTTTCACACTGACTTTACTTACACTGGTCAAAGTTGAACGCAAAACACGTACAGAATACAAAAGGGAAGAGTGAGAAGTGGAGAAAAGAGGGCACCCCGAGCGGTTCTTGGTAGTCGGGAGAAAGAGAGAGAGAGCCCCTTGTGACCTTGGTCAGGTCCTGTTCACGGGTGGGTGTCGCGTTGCGGGCTCGCGGCGTCAGCTCCTCGACTTGCTCTGTTCCGTCCCTACGGGGCCGTCTCCTATTTTCCACAAAGAGCTTCCCCTACAATTATCATAGATATTTTCTTCGGAAATTTCCCGCTTCAAGATACTGCATGCTCCCAGTGCTGATTTCGTCAGCATTCCTGTTTTCCACAGAGCTCTCCCTGTTTCTTTAACCTTTTTCTTAACCGATAATTGCTGATTTGCCCCCCCCCCCCCAACTTGCTGTCCACATATTTGCTTGTGAATTTTCTATTTCACTTTCTCTTCAGCCGCCGCGGTGGCTGAGTGGTTATGGCGCTCGGCTGCGGGCCCGAAAGACGCGGGTTCGATCCCGGCCGCGGCGGTCGAATTTCGATGGAGGCGAAATTCTAGAGGCCCGTGTGCTGTGCGATGTCAGTGCACGTAAAAGAACCCCAGGCGGTCGAAATTTCCGGAGCCCTTCACTACGGCGTCCCTCATAGCCTGAGTCGCTTTGGGACGTTAACTCTCCATGAACTCATAAACTTATTTCACTTTCTCCGATTCGTGTCAACATTCCTTGTGTACAGGTACCTGAAAACTTTCCTAGCCCACTGCTTTTCCCCCATTTTCTTAGTCGCTTCTTTAATGCTATCTTACTACTATCTTCTCTGCTCTCGCACGACGCCCATCCCATATCACCCTGTACCCTGATTTGGTGTATTGCCATGTGCTCCCGATGCTAGCCTCCCTACGCCGCGTTGTTTGATTTCTAACCTTTCTGGAACATCCGGTCTCATGCACAGGACCACACTGCCGAAAGCCAGGCTACGAACCATCACCCCTTTCGAGATCCCTCTTACCACTTCATACCTATTATGATTCCACAGTCCCCTACTTTTCATGACTTCTGCATTCCTACTTGCTTTATTCATTACATATTTTTCACGCCCTGTCAAATACTCCGCACGCTTATTTGTCCACACCCCAAGATACTTGTACTCATCCACTACTTCTAGCATGAACTCCTGTATTCTATGCTCGCCGACCTCATCGTTAAATGTCATGAATGCAGATTTTTCCATACTTAACTTGAAACCTAATCAATCTCCCTCCGTACCGCAGATGTCTATCAACTTCTGCAAATGTATCACGGAGAAGTTTAGCGCACTCAAGACGAACGACAAGGTAAATAAGACAACACAGGCGCTTACTCGTAACTGGGCGTTTATTACAAAGCCGCCGAATATAAAGAGAGGTGGTTCTGCATGAGCGAGAGTTTTTTATAATATGGTGGTCACTGCTTGAGCCAGAGTTTTTTATAATATGATGGTCCTGCATGAGCGAAACTTTCTATATAAACTTTTCCATGATGCCTTACCACTAGCTCAGATGTCGCTCCTTCTTCTCCAAATGTTCCTTATTGTTAGCCATTAGCAATATATCATCTGTGTACCTTAGTCCCGGTAATGACTCTTTAATCCATTCGCCTTATTTAAAACAAAAAAGTCTGAAGCCCAGTCCGCTCCTCTCTAGTTTGGTCTCTAAAATTTGTGGGTACATGAACAACAAGGGAGACAGAGGACATCCTTGCCTAAGCCCCCGCTGTATCTCTATAGGCCTTGATACATTTGTTCCCATTTTATAAGCAGTCTGTTACCTTTATATATGTCTTTTTTAAAATTAATCCCTCCATCTTCCACTTCCAATGTGCTCCGTATGCCCCACAAAACCCTCTTGAATAAAGTTGTCGTAGGCTTCCCTGATATCCAGAAATGCTTGCCATAGGGGCCTGTGTTCCTTTTCAGCAATCTCTATACACTTCGTCAATGAAAACTGATTGTCCTCCAACCTACTTTGCTTCCGGAAATCATTTTGTAGCTCCGCTAGCACACCCTCGTTCTCCACCCAAGCTTGCAGTCTGTCCTTTATAAACTGCATCACCACCTTGTAAACCACAGACGTCACTGTTATGGGACGGTAGTCGTTCATGTCAGCCTTGTCCCCCTTTCCCTTATTTATCATATTCATCCTGCCTAATCGCCATACATCGGGGGCTTTACCATCTGCTATTATTTTGTTCGCTACCTCTATGTTTGCTTAGATTTTGGTCCTAGCTTCTTTATTAACGTAATCGGAATACCATCTGGTCCTATCGACGTGCTTCTATAGGAACCTTCTTCCCGGCCCATTCCCACTCTCTTTGCCCAAGCGAAACAATTGCGGAAACCGGTCTGTCCTCTTTGGATAAATTATGTGCAACATCTCTTTCTTTTTAACTTTTTCTGCCATCCTTGCTCCTATATGTTCCATTGCTTCATCCCCTTCTAGCCGTATATCCTGATCTGTAACAATACAATAAACATTTGCTCTAGCCTACTTCTATTACTCACGGAGTTAACATATTTCCAAAATTTCTAAGGTGCTTTTCTATCCTTTTTACTTACATCTGACATCCATTGGGCACCCTTCCAATTTTCTCATTGATCAAAGGCTATGCTTTTCTTCTACACTTTATGAAAGTGTCCCATTTTCTGTCTACTTCAGCTTCTGGTTCCCCCCTTTTCTTCGAATATCTGTGTTCTCTGGATGGTTCCTGACGTTTCTGTATGGCCTTCCTGACCGCCTCATCTCACCAACTCTTGGGTGTGCGTCTTCTTTTTCCTTTTGGTTTGACTCGCACCTTAGCTAGCTTTAGCTCAAGTAATCGAGTTAATTTGCTATAAGTCTATTCTGTTTCATTTTCCTCGAAAACTACTTTCTCAATTTTTTCAGCTGCTGCTTCCAATTGCTTTTATGAGAAAAAGTTCCCTTCTGATTGTTCATCTCGCTTCAGTCATACATTGGTTTCTCTGCTGAAACTCAACTTGATATGTTTGTGGTCACTACCTTGACTTTTGGAGCCATGTTCATCTATGCAAATTACCCCTAACCTATCATACATCCTATGTGACTTAAGTGCATAATCTACCGTCGAGTGCAGACCCTGTCTCTAATGATATGAGCCCTTCACACTTCTTGGCACTGTTGCATACAACGTAATCACGCCTGTCACACATATCCAGCAGCATGCTTCCTGTCGAATCTGTGTACCCATCCACGTCTTCTCTGGGTGCATTCATGTCGCCTAATATGATTACCTCGCCCTGTCCTCCTAGCTCATCAATGTCGCCTGCGATACATTCTACCATTTTCTTGTTTTCCTCTTTGGCATTAGCTCCTGTCCACAGGTATACAAAGCCAAGGAGCGTTTACTCTCCTCCCACTTTTCTTTTTATCCATAAATGTTCCTTGCATTCCTGTTTAACCCTTTGAAAATTCATACTTTTATGAATAATTGTCCTAATTCTACCCCATTTCTGCTGCCCTCTGTTCCATTGCAATATTTCCATGTGCAGTCCGGGTTACACGATGGTTGCTCCATGTCCCTAAGATGTGTTGCCGAAACCCATATACCATTAATTCATCCTGCCTTAACTGTTCTTCTATTTCCACCCATTTCTACCTATTCTTGCTACCTTACATGTTAATGTAACCTATACTGAATTAACTGTGCCCTGGCGCTTGTGTCTATTTCTTCTTCTATGGCTCTATCGTCTCTTTGACCTTCGTTCATCGTTGTGTACACTGGTTCCCTCAGAGCTCTGGGTCCCCCCAAAAACGCTCTTGCCTGGCGACCTATCCTATTACCCACCCTCTTGCCAGTGGCACCACCGTATAGTGACTGTCATTCTGTGCAAAAGGGTGCGAGCTGACCTCGTACACCTCCCGGATAACTTCCATTACTCCGTGTCCTTGTCGTCGACTCATTAACCTAATTACACGGTTAGTCTCACCGACTCTCCTTCCCATCCCGCTTGACTGCCTCTGGACCTCTGGGATAGTGCATATGGCTAGTGCATATAGCCTAGTGCCAGCTGCGCCGCCTGTCGTCTCTTTGGCAAAGCTGCGAAGGGGCTACTTGCCGCTGGCTTGTTGCTGCTGTTCACTTGCCTTTTGCTTATGCGTCTTCCTCAGAAACACCATATATCCACGCAGTGGTGACGGCAGTCCAAGCAGTGAAAGCAGTGAGAAAGACAGCGAAAACTGCTTATAAAAATTGGAGGACGCTTAAGCTTCGCCTTTAAGAGTTGAATGCGACAGCCTGTTGCAGTGCTGCCACCGTATTACTCATGTACGCATCAGTACTCATGTACGCATTCGTATCGTGTTCTCCGCGTCCTCGGCTCGCAATTTTAAATACCTGGGTTAAATTCCCCATATTTCCGCAACATTTTTTTATTTTGAGGTTACCGTGTTGCAACGCCGACACCGGCTTTTCTGCGACACGTCCTCCTCAAAGCTACCTAGTTAAATGTATACTGCTTATTGGCGCTGACCTGAGCCGACAATGGAATGAATCAGTCGGTGGTGGAGAAAGCAACAAGCGTGCTCGGCGGTAGTCGAACAGAATCCCCGCCGCTTTCGACCATGCTCAATTTATAGCTGATAGCGAACTTAGGAGACACAGCGTACAAAGTTGCAACACTCTGGAACAAACTAGAATCGCCCCTCCCCCCCCACCCCTGTTTGCGATCAATCGCGATAAATTTGGCCAAGTCTTGCATCACAAGCAAAGCAATAAAGCCACGTGGTGTCGCCTCCTCTGTAGAATGAACAAACGATCAGGACAAAGATTCGCGGCAATATAATTGCATGTGCCAATAAACACAGGCTTTGCGGAATGAAGTGAGAATCAGACAAGCATCCTAATAGCTTCAGGGTGGCTCTAGCCTTGGAAAGCCCCATTTTCCTTCCTGCGGAATTCAGTCACGCTGCCTTGTTTACGACATGAAACGCAACCGAACCCAGGGTAAATATAACCTTCCTGAAGTTAGCTGCGGGGATCAAGGGCCTACTTCTAGAGTACAGTATGCGTCAACCAACACAATATTGGAAATTTGCTGCTCTTATGCTCTGTCTCAGTTGGTCCATCTGCCTACGCGTGGAACTATTACTTTACATCTGTTATTCGCAAAATCTCCCATGGCAGCGAGGACTCCTGCAGTACTCCCAGGCATTAGTGACCACGATGTTGTTCGTTACGAGAAAAATTTGCACTACGCAAAAATTGCCAATTCCGCTCAGCGGCGCATTTACAGCTATCAAAAATCCCGTACAAATGATATAGCACTTTTAAATGCACTTGCGAAATCTTCGAAACTTTAGCGGAAACAGAGAATGTGCATGCATTGTGGAACACTTTAAAAATAAACTTCTCGAGTTGCGCCATCAATATGTGCCATCATAGATAATGAAGTCCCGACGCAGATCTAAGCCATGGTGTAATCAGGAGATGCGCATGATCGCCAGAAAAGAACTGACTGATTAAGCTGCATTTAAGAAATCGCCTTCGTAGAACTCGAGCCAAAAAAATTGAAGCAAATAACTGAAGACATGAAGCGCGTCTTGAAAAGAGAGAAAAAGAAAAATTTTAGTGTTCTCCTTCATGGATGCAGAGGTGCCCAGAGCAGCTCTGTGTGACGTGCACAAAAGATCCTCGGAGGATTTCCGAACGCGATGCGTCGACAGTGGTGCACCGAACAGCGGAGCTCTGCGCGTGCCAGCCCAGCGTTGCGCGTGTGCGCGTGCGAAGGGTGTGTGCGAGGCGACGGCGACAAAGAGCGTGGCGAGCACGAGGAGCGGAGAGCTGACGTGTCAGAAACCGAGGTGTGAAGGGAGACAGCGCAGATACCTGATACCTAATTTAATATCTGCTGAGGGTCCTTGGACCCAACATTTTAAACTTAATTTTAGAATATGGCGGAGTGCTCGGCTTGAAGTACTCTGGCATGGGTCGGCCCGTAATTTCACTGCCTCCGGGATCGTCCCGTAGCATAATAGCGAGCCTTTTCTTTCTATCTTAGCTCTCCTAACCTTTAACTCTCCTACTTTCATCATGCGGCAGCGAGCGTGGCTCGGCTCGGGGCCAGTAGGCAGGCCCGTTGCACTTTTTCTTTCTTTCTTTCTTTCTTTCTTTCTATCTTTCTTTCTTTCTTTCTTTCTTTCTTTCCTTCTTTCTTTCTTTCTTTTTTTCTTTTTCTTTCAATTTTCTTTCTTTCTTCCTTACTTTCTTTCTTTCTTTCTTACTTTCTTTCTATCAGCAGCAGCAGCAGCCGCAGCACCACCAGCAGCAGCAGCAGCAGCGGCAGCGGCAGCAGCAGCGGCACAGAGGGGTAAAGCGCGGAGAAGAGGTTGTCATACACTCGGGCAGCGCCATCTTGCTACTCCCATAGTTGCCTGTACTTATTAGTTGTTTGCGCTACTGAAAATTAAGCGAATATTTTCAATATAGCTACGTTAAATATAGACTTCTAAACTTTAAACATCCAAGAAGATGTTTGAGCATTACACCAAACTCTTTTTGTTGTTTCAAAATTTGAAATATGCAAACGTGTACAAGAAAACTTGGGAAAGTTTCGTTTTCGTTTCGTCTGCTGTAGCAGCTGTAGGTTACTTACGGTTGCTAGTTTATTACTACTTACGGCGGAGACTGTAGGACAGAATTAAGATACGGCAGTTTCATACGCCCAATACGCGCTGCATTACACACCTCGCCACCCCATGTGTCTGCTCAAGGCACTCCCTTGCATAGTCCACTGAGAGCGGTCTCCCTCTTTTTCGACCGTGCGTTCTAGCCACTCTTCGCACTTTGGACTCATTCACTCCCGCCGCTCGGTTCGCAGTCTTTGGCACGAACGTTGCTTTCACTCCTGGTGTTGGTTTGGATGTCTGATTCTGTGCCAGGAAAACGCTGCACACGCAAGTCGTTTCCGTGCGCATGTTGGCCGATCGTATCTCTTGCGCGCACGGCGGTCGATCGATCGCACACAAGAATCTGGACTCTGGACCCGTCGGCAGCGTTCAGAGCGACACCCGAAACTACCATAGAAGTCGGCCGGGCGAGTAAGTCCGCCTTCGCTCAAAAACATAACACAGATAACGAATAAGATAATACAGAGGACAGAACCGTCCGCTTATACACGCTCGCCTGTCAGTTGCTCAGTAGATGCCGTAAGCACGCAGCGCGCTGTGGCTCCGCGCCTCGCGATCTACCGCTTTGTCTCGCTCGTGCACAGAGTTTCCGCAGAATGCCGCCATCGTGCTTTATGTGTGAGTACTGTTCTTCTCTGAAAAATGAATAACGGCACTGTCGCGTTTTTTTTTTTAAGATTTTCCGCTGCAGTGATGAGCAAGGGCACAAAAACGTTGACCGCTTGGCCACAGTCCTTCCAGCAGTTCTGCCAACGACATGAGCAGAGCTTGAATGAAGTAGAACATTACAAACAGAGCCCAGCACATGTAATTGGAGTGATCAAGTTCGTTTTGAAGAAATATGTGACACTCAGACTGAGAGAGGAGGCTAGAAGGATAACAGAGAAGGCAAGAGGGGCATATGTTAGAGCACTGCTTACAAAGCAAATCTTGTTTCAGCATCAATAACAACCACTTCCAATTGCACTAATCAACTTAGCGACATATACATGAAGGAATCCAAAGTTATTGAACTGTCAGTTTATATGTCATAAAGAGCCCCTCGATTATCTCCCTTTGCGCCGCAACTTAATGACAATTATTTAGTGCAAAGCAATGAATGAAGGAAACACGAATAAACTAATATTAATAAATTCTTACAAGCCAAAGTCGCACTTGGGTTATGCAGCACGCTGCAGAAGAGGATTCTTCAATAATTTTAATACCTGGGTGTCTTACACACGCCGAAAATTTATTACAAAATACAGAGTACCAGCTGTTCCAACTAGCCGCATTGCATATTCTCTTAAATACTCCTGATTTTACATTATCACAAGTTGGCGTTCAACAACTGTTGATACAGCGACAGTAGTGGGGTAGCTTCACCAGTGCATTGTAGGAATGAACCTGGCCAATGTACATGTATATAGAGTAGTATCGCAGTGTAAAATTCAGGACTGCGTTCCATTACCTTGCAAAGATCTCTTGTCGCGCCTTATGTCAGATAAATGGCAATGATGCATGACACGCAAGGTAAATATGTCTGTTGATTGTAGTAGAAGAAATAAGAATCCTTTTGTTGAAGTTCCTTAAAACACACCTTATATGTGCAATGGAACAACTCTTCACCAGTGCAGCGAGAATGCTTGAGCTGCCGAGGCAAGATATCAAGATCGTCATGCGTCCCAGGGGAGGCCTGAACCTTGGGGAAGTATCTTGACTCGAGATCAGCCGAGCCATCATCGCAGCTGCGAACGTGAGTGGCGAGGAGGTGACGCAAGATGTTATCTGCCCGAACAAACAACAAAACATAGTCGTTATCAGTACGCCTAACCGAGAGAACGCCGATCGCTACTCGGCAGTCAGAAACCTCACTATCAGCGGCACGGCACACTATGTAAGCGCCAACGAGACCGCCCCCACCCCCCCCGGCACCGTTAAGGGCGTCATCAGGGGTGTTCCGATGACGGACACTATTCAAGAAATCAACGACTACATCGTTCAAGACTATAATCCCGCTGATCTGCAAGCCAACCGCATCGGCAAGACGACGACGGTGGTCATCGCATTCGAAGGCGACAAGGTCCCGAACTACATCCGATACGGCAACCTGCTGGTCGAGTGTTCGCTGTATCGCAAGCAGATCGATATGTGCTACCGGTGTGGTCGCCTCGGTCACCGGATGGACGTTTGTCCTAACCCCGGAGACAAGATATGCCGTGGTTGCGGCATGAAGAATCCCGAAGAAAGCCACGTTTGCACTAACCCCAAGTGCAGCCTCTGCGGGGGCAACCACCTCACCGCGGACAAGGAGTGTAAAGCGAGATTCAAGACACCATACGTCGTTCGAAAACGGCGTTGGGAACGCCAGCAACGAGAAGAGGTGCAGCAGCAGCAGCAGCAGCCGAGAGGGCCAGCGTGGCAGGCGCCGGACGGGCGTCGCAGCCGCTCCCAGACAAGACGAGGGAGAAGCAAGAGCGATACCAGGTCACCATCCGCAGCTGGGGCTCGCAGGCGCGAATCTCGTTCGCGGTCCAAGTCGAAGACCCGGCGGAGCAACGGCGCCGAGAAACAGGTGGGTTGGGCAGCGGCGTCTCCTGTCGCTCTCGACAATAGCAATTTCCCTCCCCTCCGCTCCTACCACCCTTCCAAAGACAACGAGTGTAGACACTGTCTGGAACTCAAACAGATGATAGAGAGGCAGAATAATCAAATCAAGAGCCAAAACGATCAGATTCAGGCTATGATGGAGCGCATCGAGACGCTCAGTAGAACAACGAACAGTGATAATGATGTCAGTGTGCTTAAAAGGAAAGTACCCAAGAGAGACACCACCAGCGCTGCTCCGGCGGCGACGAAGCCGACCACGCCACCGGCGTTGACGCAGTCTGTGACGAACGCTCCACCGACAGAAACGGCAGCTGTTGCCATGGAGGAAGAGAAGGTCGAGGCTGCTGTTCCTCCGACAATGGAGTCAGTTATGAGCATGCTTACGCAAATCTCCAGCCAAGTTTCTCAAATGTCTGCGCAAGTGAACAGCCTAACAGTAAGAATGGATAATGTGGAGACCAAATGCAGCCAACTCTCCGTTAGAGATCATGACGTTAGATGCGAAAAATAAGCATCTCACGGTTGCCAAGATGAAGTCACCACGACTTAATCTACGGGTCAGGCCGCGAAAAGTTGGTTCCGTGCGCAATTCTACCGCTCAAAAAGTACAAAATGGCGAAGACTAAAGGAAAGCAGAGAGAGACTGCGACGTTACTTCAATGGAATTGCAGGAGTATTAGAAACAAGATAGGGGAGTTACAACTTAACGTACATAAATTGGACCAGAAACCGGAAATCATAGCGTTACAAGAGACCAACGGCCGGGCCAAGCTCGCGGGATACATTACGTATACCGACCCCAGCGAAAAGGGTACTGCGATCTTGATCCGCAGCAACGTGGCAGCTACACAGCACGTGACCACTCAGCGAGGCTGCGAACATACGCTTATCGAAATACACAGCAGAAGAGTAGGGGGTGACAAGAACATTTTCGTCCTGAATGCGTATTGTCGACCGTCCAGCAGGGTCATTGACTTTGAAGGCACCATATTAGACTGCATTAAAGAAGCAAGAACAAGACCGCTTTTAGTGCTAGGAGATTTCAACGCTGCCCACACAATGTGGGGTTACAAATATTCGTCCAAAAGTGGAAACCAATTGGTAAAAGCTATAGAGGATCACGACATGGAGGTGCCTAATGAACCGGGCGTAGCGACCAGGACAGGCTCTAGCACGGTCAGAGACATCACTCCTGATCTGACGTTAATTCGGGGGAACCTCGACGTTACTTGGCGTACCACGGGGGAAAATCTTGGCTCAGATCACGACATCATTTGTGTAACCCTCGGAGGGGACCGACATCAAGACGAAACTGGGTCAAGCCAACATCACAGACTGGGACCGGTTACGTAGAAGCGCAGCTAGTGAAGGCGCGGACGAGGACCAAGACACCAAGACGTATGAGGCGTGGGCCAAAAAGCAACGCGAGTTTGTAAAGAAATTCACGCAGAAGATTACTACAACTACGAAAGTTCCCTTCGCAGACAGCAGGCTTAGCCACATGTGGGCGGCCAGGCACTGTTTTACTCGAAGGTGGAAGAGGCAAAGGCATAAAAAGAAGCTTCGCAGAAGTATACATACGCTCAACAAGCAGGCGGCCAAGTATGCGGAGCAGCTATGCAGGGAGAATTGGATGAAGATGTGTGACGACCTGCAAGGCGCACTGTCCACAAAAAAGACTTGGAAGCTGTTGCGGCACCTCATAGATCCGTTAAAAAGCAAGAGCGCATGCGCTCGAGACCTCACGAGAACGACAACAGTTACGACGGGGACGGGGAGAAGCTCATTAGTGAACTCACAAGTAAATACCTCAAGACCGAGAAGAGCGGTAACCCGACTCACGAGTATGAAGGGGAAAGCAACGTCGAGATGGACGAACCCTTCACCGAGCTGGAGCTGGTTGCGGCCATTGATGAATGTAATCAAGGCAGCGCGCCGGGCATTGACGGCATTACATACAAGATGCTAAAAAATATGAGCGACAAAAGCCGAGCTGAACTGCTAAACCTCACCAACGCGTCCTGAGAGAAGGGTTCGTTACCAAAAGAATGGAAAGAAGCGGAGGTGCGTTTTATTCCCAAGCCGGGGAAACCACCCCACGTCGACAACCTGCGCCCCATCTGCCTCACGTCGTGTGTGGGGAAGGTGGTCGAGCGTATGGTTTTCAAGAGACTACAGAGACATTTGGACGTCACTGATAAGCTACCACCGACTATGTACGGATTTTGGAGGCACCTGAGCACGCAAGACGTCTTGGTGCAACTACACGAGCTAGTTATCAAGCAAGCGAAGCCTCATACGCCAAGAGCTATCCTGGCGATCGATCTGAAGGGGGCCTTCGATAACGTCACGCACGAAAGTATCCTCCGTAACCTGCGCCAAACAGGGTGCGGGAAGCGCACCTTCAAGTATGTGCAGGATTTCTTAACCAACAGAACGGCAACAATCAAAATTGGAGAGGAGAAGTCGAAACCAATATCCCTGGGAGACAGAGGCACCCCGCAAGGGTCGGTTCTTTCGCCGCTTCTCTTCAACCTGGCACTCCTCCCTCTCCCGACTTTGCTTCAAGACATAGAGGGCACAGATCACGCTCTTTACGCAGACGATATCACCGTGTGGACGTCGAGGGCAGGGTCGGAGAGTTGGATGGAGGAGACCCTTCAGAGAGTGGCAAAGACCGTGCACGAGTTCGCTCAATCGTGCGGACTCAGTTGCTCGCCCCAGAAGTCGGAGTTACTCGTCATCAAGCCCAGAAGAAAGCAAGGAGACCAAGAGAACATCCGCATCACCATCGATGGGGCGAACATAACGCCAACCACGCAAGCACGTATTCTGGGTGTCATCTTTCAGAACAACGGCAAGGCGGGGGCGTCGATAGACAAGATCAAGGTTTCAACGGAAAAAATTTCGCACATGATCAGAAGAGTAACGAACAGAAAAAGAGGATTCAAGGAGGACGATGCACTGACGCTCGTCCAGGCCTTCGTGACGTCGCGCATCGTTTACGCGGCGCCGTACCTGAAGTTACTCAAGAAAGACCAGGACCAGTTGAACGTTATTATACGGAAGGCAACCAAGATGGCGCTGGGCATACCGACGCACTCCTCGACCGACAAGCTCCTCGGTATGGCCAAGCACAACAACGTTGAAGAGTTAATAGACGCTCATCTGTCTAATCAAAGAGTCCGGCTCAGTCAAACTTCGGCGGGACGTCGCGTTCTTGCCAAGTTGGGCTGGCAAGAGGCAGACCGGAAGGAAACGGGACCGTTACCCAGGTTGTGGGCGCATAAAATCTACAGTAAACCGCTGCCTCGAAACATGAGGCCGGGTCGTAACGACGGCCGCAGAGCGGCTCGTATAGCGGCTTTGACGGAGACATTTGATCAAATAGAAGAAGAAGAACAGGGCGTCACTCTCTTCACAGGCGCTTCATTACCCAAGTTTTCATCGAAAGCCACGCTGGCAGTTACGACGCGGGATATGCTCGTAACCTGCCTCTCTATTGAGACGTCTTTTCAAGAGGTGGCAGAAGAGGCCGCGATAGCGCTAGCTCTCGCGCAGCCCAAAGTGGGAAGAATTGTCACTCACTCGCAAAAGGCGTATAACAGTTACAGAAAGGGGTGGGTGTCCCTTGCGGCCCTAGGAATTCTCAAAAGTAAACGCGACGTTCCTGAAAGGAAAGTTGAGTTGATATGGACACCGGCTCACTCTGGGCTGGAGGGCAACGAACTTGCCCACCACTTCGCCCGAGAGATGGAATACCGGGCAGAGGAAGGTGAGCCACAGTCCATTATTAGTTATAAGGACATTGCGAAATATTACAAGACGGAGAGGCGACGTTACCCCGATCCTCACAAATCGCTTACCAGAGAACAGCAAGCGATCTACAGGCAGATACAGGCAGGATCCTTCCCACACGCTTACCTTCAAAACAAGATTTACCCGGAAAGGTACGAAAAGGAATGTGATTTCTGCAAGGCGCAGTTAGGCACGCTCCAACATGTCATTGGAGTATGCAACTTCAACAAGGAAATCCCCCCACCTCTTACCTGCCCCACTACCCCACCCCATCCCTCACCCTCCCTTACCGAGCGATGGGAGACCTTGGTAACCAGCCCCGCCGTGGAAGACCAGCTCGTCCTGATCTCCAGGGGCCAGGCGGCTAGGGAAGCATATGGGTCCCGTGAAGAAGGAACCACTCCCATCGACGGCGTCTACGCAGACGTCGAGCTCGAATCAATAAAGTTGTTTCTCTCTCTCTCTTGCTTTCGCTTGCATTACTGAGGATAGCTTAGCTAAGCCGCAGCCATTTTTTTCTTTTCAGCGAACCTGCTTTTCCACGTCACTACACCCTTTCCACGAATCTATTTTCCAGTCGCGCCGATGCGGGGTTTTCCTCCGAACGGGACCATTAGCGCTTTTGCTTTAACTGGTGGTGGTGAAATACTTTACTTAGAGAAGGCCAAAAAAGAAAAGAAAATTATGTTGCTGCCGCTCCGTGGGGGGCCTTCCTGCTTCCGGTCGTGGCCTCCATGTCATGCCTGGCGGCGACTTCCACTGCCCAGGTCATAAGCCGTACTTTAATGTACGGCTCCGAGCTGTCCAAAGCAGCCTCCTACAGCTGCGGACTGTTCAAGTGCCAGGAGGCGGCGGCCGAAATTGCCGGGCATGAATAAAGAATGTGAGCATAGTCTGCTCGGGGGTGGCTGCAGAGCGTGCATTCCGGTGAGAATTGTCACCGATGTGAATGAGGGCAAGGCGGGCAGGGGAGAGAAAAGTGTGGGCGCCTGTAAATGGCCTCACGTGCTCTGTTGGAGCTTAGAGAGGGACTTGTTAGGGAGAGGGAGGGATAGGCGGGAGTTGCGGTGATAAACGTGATGAAACGGTGATGAAATGTGATGAATAGGCAATGCGTCGTTAGGCAGCGCCTTGATGTGTTCTCAAATCAAGGATTGACATCGGTCGTATTTCATGGCAGTTGGCTGCTAGGCGTTAACGTATTTCATTCATTTTCTCATTGCTGCTTACTAGTAGTAACAAGCAGATCTGTTTACAATCCACTCTTGTGAGAGAACTTACACTGCCTTTATAAAACCCAATTAGACGGCTGTACCTCTCACTTGCCGTAGAGATCGCAATTGCACCCTGACGGGGTTAAAATGGAAAAAGAACTGTATGTAAGTACAATCAATCTACGTTGACACCGAACACAGACCATCGGACGCGATCTTGCCCTACTTTGCTTCGCCTACAAACCACATTTAAGGAGGCAACCCTGTGAAACCCTATCACCTCGTACACAGCAGGGAGGCCATGATGACAACGCTCCACGCAATGTTGCAGCACCTCACCGACGGGGACAACATCAGTGTCGTCGCATACAAAGGTCCGCATTCCGAGTTTGTGTCATAACAAAAAGCATCATTATCTGCGCCACATGATTGGACGAAACTGCGGAAGCGGATGTCGTCTCGGTTGCGACTGTGAGCGACGGCAGGATGTCACTGAGTTGTGGTTACCGCGGCGAAGCGTCCATCGCCGCTATTGCTCTTTACCAACAAATGGAACTAGACCAATGCGAGAAAAGGAATATTCACCCACAACTTTTGTTGCCGATCGGATTCCACTGTAAAGGGGTAATACCAAGGGTGCTTTATTTGCCCATTTTACATCAAAAAATAGAAACTATAGTTAAGGATCTCTTTTCTGTACAATAAAGGCCAGAGATGTACTTAAATAAGAAAATATTGTACCAAATACGCATGGTTTTTAGTGACAGTGCGCCCGCTGCAGCCGTCGATCGCCGATGGTAAATAAAAGGCAGCTAGCTTGTTCGCATAACACTGCGTTTTACATAAAAGCTAACGGAGAGGAAAATTTGTGTCGACTCACTCGCTGCACATTGCGCGCTCCGTGCCGTGCTGAACCAAGACGCCTTGGCGAATTGCCGTCTGCAACATCTCTGATAATAAGTTGGCGCTGTTATCGGACGGTTGTGCAGACGGTAATCTATTTTTGTCATTCCCTTCATGCAGGCACAGCAAGAACCGCGAGATGCCGCAGATAGGTTTTAATTTATCTGCCGCCAATAAATAAAACGTATCAGGTAATAAACAGTCTTGGTGTGCTTTAATTTAGAGATGCGTTCGGAGACTTCGGAGAGGAAGTTTTCGTAATTAGCCATGGTACGAAGCGCAGCCATGCCCACACTGACGCCTGGAAACTCACCTGCAAACTAACTCACGAGCACAATGCAGCGCCACACCACCGCGACTATGGAGAGCCGTAAAGGACACCGAAAAACTGCCTCTGGCATGTCAAACGTGTCGGTGTAGCAGCGCGCCGCTGGCGACTGACCATCCGTGCACAAGATCGGTTTCGCGCTGGCAGACATTACACACGATCATCATGCAGGACACTTTAACAGCTATTAGAGAGCTCTAGTATAGGAAATGCACGTTTGCGCGGAGCAAACGCAAGTATTTTTGGGTCATCGCGCTTTGTTACATCATTCAACGTACGCAGACGACATAACTCTGATGATAGTGGCGCCATCCGGTTTGAATGAAGAGAACAATTTCTACTTCAAACCGGTGCTCGTTAGACCTAGGAGCTGCCGAATCGCCCAGCGAAATAAAACACAGCCCAATATGATCGTCCATTCAATTTGTTTTAGGCAAGATAAGACGAAACAAGAGACCAGTATCCAGTTTATAGCCAGCTCACGTGCCGAAAACCGCAGTAACTCATACGAGTTCACTTTGAAGCGACAGGCTCCGCTTCAAAGCGCACCGGCATGCTGGCTGTTCTTGGGCAATTGCTGCTAGAGGAGCGTACGCTATGTGCCTGTCGTCACCATCCGATTTCGTCGAACCTTTTCGCTGAAGCCGAACCGCGACATCCGCTTCCGGCGCTTCTACCAATCAGGTGTAGCCGCTGAGGTAGACTATGCGCTTTTTATTATGGCACAAACTCGGGATACGGGATCTGCACTCCACTCCAAACACGAATGCGCCCATAAGGAAGTAAAAAGAGAGTGAGCTGCCCTCGAGGGCGCCATCATTTAAACAGGAAGTGTGATTAAAGACGCCTTACTATATTTTGCACCTTTCTGTTTAGAGTGAGCAGTGCGCAGAAGAACCTCGATGTCATGCCCGGCTGCGCATTCAAGACGAGTAGCGCACCGACGATTGACACCACAATCGGCATCGACGCCTCGCAGAATACAAGACCGCTACACCGAGTCTGTGTTTGGACACCCATTCGCCACCATGTACTGAGTGAAAAAGTTTTCGCAGCTGCTTCGGGTTGTACAAGATAATTTCGCCGACTAAGTCAACAGGACTCTGAAGTTGTTCATTATGGAGTGACAAGATACGAGCGACGTCGACTCAGAAGCGAAGTGATGCATGTCGTGGTTAGAAAGCTCTTTTGTTTTAGCGCTATTATAGCCGTATTTTTCTACTCATGCATTTTATTTTAGGGCGAAAGTTTTAAATGCCCCATTATTTGAAAGCCCGTTGTGTACATTGCCGCACAAAAAGTCGGAGAACCATGGAGATGAAAAGGAGAGAGAGAGAGGAGAGACAACAATAGTTCCTACAGGTGTCGAGAATTAGGGCAGGTGGGTCCTGTGTGGCCCTCAGGTGGAGGCGACGTCCTGGGCCTCCGAAATCAGTGCAATTTGAGTGGCCTTGTCTGGCTGGATGAGGAGTTTGTCCCAGCTTTCCGCAGATGATGCTGGCAGGATGGACCGTGGAGGCAGGATATTTTCGCATCCCCAAAAGATGGGCGCTTGAGCAGCGGGCTATCCGTGGTTGCAATTTGGGCATGTGGTCTCGTATTCCCCATCGGTGATTAGTGACAGACTTGATTGTCTAAGAATCGAGTGCGTCTGCAAGCTACGGATCAGGGTGGTCTGTGATTGGTCGAAGCGGAAAACGGCGTCTCGTCTCTTTATGAAAATTGGTGATGCCGGCAAACGTGTGGGGGCTTCAGCGAAGACGCCTAGATCCGTTTGGTTAGCTGTCCGGATTGTTCATCCCTGGGCAAGTCGCTCGGCCCCTTTGTTTCAAGAGTTGCCCGCCTGGTCGGGTACAAAGATTTGGTTAATTTTGTGGTCGGGAGTGCAGCTGCGCAGGATGCGTGCGACCTGAATGCAGATGCAGTCTGCCGAGTTATTTAGGATTGCTCGTATTGAGTCAATGAGGGCTGAGCGCGTACGGCGGTCAGCGATGGCCAGCGCTCTCGCTATCTTTACTGCTGCGGTGGGGGAGGAGCCACGCACTGTGCCGGTGGAGATAAGGGCAGATTGTAGCGTGCCTGCACGGACCACGTAGGTTGCTGCATCTTGCCTTGCCGCGTCCATGTATGTTGCGTGTTCATTGGCACGATAGAAATCACCGAGTCATCGGGCTTTGTGTTGACTTCACGCGTCATATCGGCCATGCAGCATGTTCTTGGGTAGCGGTTTGACAACGAGGCGGCTTTGTCGTACACCTAGCCAGAAGTGGAGAGGGAAGCGATTCGAGCAGCTTCGGAGCGAGGAAACATTACAGGAGAGGGCGTCGCAGTCGAAAGGGCTTTTGAGTGCTACAGGGAAATAGGACTGCAGGTGGCGTCGGGAGAGAAACAGCGATACGTCGATTGGAAAAGTACCGGATTGAGGCGGAGCGTCCGAGGCAGCAGGCGCCAGTATCAGACTACTCGCCACATGACTTAAGACGCACCAGCAGCGCTCACGCGATAGGAGTTATGTGTCTTTCCGAATGGTTTCGCGGCTGCGTGTGCGTCATTGTCTCTTCAGACTGCCGTGTTGATGGTGTGTGTGTGTGTGTGTGTGTGTGTGTGTGTGTGTGCGTGTGTGTGTGTGCGTGTGTGTGTGTGTGTGTGTGTGTGTGTGTGTGTGTGTGTGTGTGTGTGTGTGTGTGTGTGTGTGTGTGTGTGTGTGTGTGTGTGTGTGTGTGTGTGTGTGTGTGTGATGCAGTGCGATGGAACGGCGACGACATCAATGTCTGTGGCCTGCGAGGCGACCGCGTCTACGTTAACAGGAAGACTAGGGCGCCCCCGAAGGTTCTCTATCGGCTCCAAAGCACGGCGGCCGATAAATGCTATACGACGGCTACAGAGGCGGGCTGCAACATCGACGATCACTGCTACGGTAAGAGCGCGGAAAGCTAGTCTGTAACGGTTGAAGCGACATGAAGACGTGGCCCTGCGCAAGCGAGAAGCGGACATGAAGCGACAGAAGCGTGCGGCCAACGTCGAGTTCTCGAAACATGAAGCATAAGCAAAGCTGCAAAGGCACGAACAGGATCCTCAGGCTTCAGCGCACTCGCGAGCAATGCATCCTTTCTGAAACATTTCGCCTGGTTGTTCAGTATCTGTGGGCGAAAGTGAGCCCAATAAAGAGTCGTTTTACAAACCACTGCAGCAAACGACGACTTTGACTGACGAATCATGGACACTTTGTTCTCTCTGCGCTATCGGCGTAATAAGGGCGGTCGGCGTCTCTGCAGCGGGTCGAGCGCGAGTCGAAATCGCGAACTATTGGACACCTTTAGCACACCGTGTTGATTAATGTTCGGGAGCCCGAACATCGGCAGTGCGGCCGGGCTGATTGGTGCCGATGCGGCGGCAGGCGCGCACGCTGATGCCGGGTACGTGGTGCCATCTGGCGCGTTCCAAGCGATCTCTGCATGCGCACCGACGACGCGCGGACTCGCCGCACTCCGGTAATGGTAGCACGGTACAGGTGGGTTCAGACACGGCCGGTCTCGAATGGGGCACGCGCGCTCTTTCATGCGACTTCGCATTCGCCGCGGGCGCAATGCGTTTGTTTCTCCGTGATTTACGCCGCCCGCCGCCGCTAGAGGCGCGGCGACCCTACCGCTGGCTCCACGCCTGCATCTGCGGCGGCGCGCTGTAGCCCGCGGGTTCATGGCGAGCGCAGCACCAAAATCAAAGGAAACAAAATGCAGATGCTTAAGCTGAGTATCTTCAACACAGTTCGCATGTCCACAGATTCTTCATCACAAACTTTGCTCGATGGAAATATTTAAAATGAGGAATCACTCTCCCATTCCTCACAATATATCGAGCATTTGTGGCTTTAAATCCAGAAGGAAATACTCTGATCACTTTTTCTCGTATGTCTCATGGTCAGTGACTAAATGACGAGTTAATTCTAAGGGGAAGAGAATGAAAACTCAGTCAACGAAAGTTTTGCGCTCGTCCCATAGAAATGTACTATATGGCGGAGAATATTCTCTACTACGTGTGAGCCGTACATCCGATAGCGCCGTAGCTGGTGGCTTGAGACGATACTTATAGAGTTGAAGTCAGACTCATGTACACTAACTTTGAACTGTCAAATAAATTGACTGCTGGGAGATATATATTATAGTACTTAATTACGCGGATATCGCTTTTCGCACGTCCTGGACTTATTTTCACCCTCGTATACGTCACAGTTTTCTTAAACGAGAGGCCGGTATGGATAGCTCAAAAGGAAACTAGCTACTAATGTGTGTGCAAGTGTCAAGAAGCGTTGTTCTCTGCTCGAAGCCAAGGGCACTCGGCATTTCCGCTTTTGTTTGTCAAACGAGAGGCCACCATATTTCTCTGGAATGAATGTAGCCGCGCGCAAGTCTACCTTCATGCTCAAAATTGTTGCAAGCACATTAGGCGTCTTATGTTTCAAGTTGCTTGTCACCTTTAAATTTTGCAAGGCCGAGAGCGACCGTCCTTCTGACCTTGGAGCACTACTTTTATCGCTGTGCCGCTCTGTTTGAGACACGAGTTCTCCCAATGAACAGTTTTCGAGTTGGAAGCAAGCTTTCTTGTCGTCATTCTTGCCTGACTAACGTTAATAGAAAGTAGCTAAAGCAGCCAGTACAAGCTGCGCATGCTGCCACAGATATTGACGCGTACTGAGTATTGCAATTTCAGAAATTATGTACGTCCAATGAGTGACTTCAGCTACCACAAAGACCATGTTGTCCAAGTATATTCAACCTGCGGCGTGTCCTGAAGCTGCCTAAAATGGTTGGTTCAAGTATCTTTGTAAAAGATCTGAGAATATGCAGTTTAATGTATAATTCCCTCTATTACCTTAAATTCAGGGACTTTTATCAACTTGTAAGCATTGCAAATCTTAATTATTAGTTCCCTACATTGTAACCTAAGCCAGCTGGTATAACGCGCATTGCAGTAAGATTTATTAGTGGAGCTCCTTTAGGTTGCGGAAAACTACTTTTTTGGGGTGCTACTTCATTTACTGAATGACGTGAGGAAAGTTCGTGCTCTCGGGAGGTTTTTCGAAAGCGATCACGAGGCTGCAGAAATGCAGGAGAATAGTGCAAAGCTGGAAGTCATCGCCTCTCAGATAATTCTGTTCGCTGGTGAAGGCCGATTTTATAGAGACAGATTGCAGTTCCAAACTAATTTTGCTTTGCTGGCAGTTTGTGCTTACAGTTACTGTCAACAACTGACTTAATTTTTGCGTTGTCTGCGGGTGGGACGGGCGGTCGCGGGACGCCGCCAAACTTCAAAATGCCTTTCCCAGCGGTGATCTTGGACGTCACGTGCGTGCAACATGCTCTGTTCCTGCGGCCAGGGTTGGGTTTAGTCTGTACCCGTTGCTTTCGCGAATTACATAATGTGTTTTCCTGGGGAGCACCACGAATTCTTAGTGTCGCTGTTGTGCAAAAATAAAGCAGCTGCGCTTGAAATTTCAGGAGCTATATTTACGCTGCAGAATCCTTTACTCTCTGAAACGTGCCATCCAACTGTTACACGTCGCATATCATTCTACACACTCATTCAGACCTGCCGGAAGGCGAACTACAGAGGCTGATAGACGCGCGTTTTAGCCAAATATAAGGGTATAACGTGTTGACGTCTGTGCTCGAAGCATACATTCGACCATGCACACTCGGGCTAAAGAAGAGAGCGCGCAAACGTTAATCCGTTGTTTACGATTTATCCCATGGCAAACGGGCTGACTAGCCTCTTTGCGTAGAGCGTAAGAGGTAAAATATATAAAGGCTTGACGGTTACCACTGACGCGGGCCGAACTGGCAGCGAGCTCACGGTCTCCTTCCGCGTGAATGGCGGTCGCAGCGGCGGAGCGGTGGGGCAGACGCGACCCCACCGAGGTGCGGCGGGAGGCGGAAACGGAACCCACTGCGAAGGCCGTAAGTAGAAAAGCGCCCCCCCCCCCTTCCTCGAGACAGGCCGTGGTTCAGACGAGCGGACAGGATCGCGGATGGTCCGGGCGCGTCAGCGCTGTCAATACCACCTAGATAACATTACAAGGCCCCCGCATCACCTCCTCGCCAAGCGTCTACGTCACTGCTAAGAGATGCAGCGCGCAGCAGGTTGACGTGGCGCCATCTGGGAGAAAAGTTACTAAGTGGAAAAATTCTGTTCCCTCGATCGGATTTGGAATTATCCTGGCTTGGCTCGAACTTGGCTATTTTCTTGTCGCTTCAATTAAAACTCAAGAAAGCTCTTTCTTATTTTCTCCACGCTTATATTAACGAGTTTATAGTTTGAAATATTGCACAAATAAATGTCGTGTTAAGCCTTGCATCCTTGCTGTCAACTGCGGCTTTAACAATGTTTAATATCAAACTCTACTTGCGCTTGAAAGCTAATGCCAGTCCGCATCCTAAGTTGGTTGGAACACTGAGACAACCAGTACGCACATGGTCATGGTGCTAGCCGACGTGAATGTGTCGCGTTTTCACAGAAGAGCTCAAGAACTGTGCAAGCTTTTTCATCTGCAGAGGCTTCGTTTGCGTGTTTGAACCTGCGTAGCCTCAGTTATGAAATGCCTGGCTACTGCTGCGCCCCAGGCTGCAGATCAAATTATGATGGTGGTCCGAGTGTCCTCGTCTACAAGTTTCCTGCCGACGAGACGCAAAGGGCAGCATGGACTAAGGCTATTTCTTGCGAAGATTTTGTGCCAGCCAAGAACACTGTGGTAAGCGTCGCTTTTGGTGCTGTTTTTCATGATGCTTGCCTTAAACCTTTTGCTTCAGTAAAACTTCTTTTTAGCCTAGTTAGTGCATTTTGAACCAAGGAAAAGGAGCAGCACAAAGGCATGCAACCACGCAAGAAAGGACACGACACGAGCGCTGTTTTCGCGTTTTGTGCCGTGTCTTGTCCTTTCTTCTCTTGTGGTTGCATGCTTTAGCGCTGCTCCTTTTCCTTAGTTTTGTGCTTCACACGACATTTTTTTTATGGCTTGCTTCGGAGAGGGGACTTTTTCTTCACTTTCTTATTACTTCGCTTGCGGAGTTTTATTTCCCAGTTATTTCGCTTGCCGAATTTTGTAAGCCTGTCGCCCAAACCTAATGGACTTGTGGTTTTACTTTGTTTTTAGGTGTGTGAAAAACACTTTCAAACGAGTGACTTCGTCAGGTTTGCAACGTACACGGACGACAACACTGGAAACGTTATCGAAGTTCCGCTGCAGCGTGTCCGCCTGAAGCCAGCTGCTGTCCCGAGTGTGTTTCCCGGCTGCCCGATATATCTCTCTCAGCCACCACCTTCGCGAGAAGCTCCTGCAGAAAAGAAGGCCCGACTCGAGGCAGTGTCACTGCGAAAAGCGATAGAGCTTTCTGTTGCTGCTCAAGAGGAAGATCGCAGGAACAAAATTTGCAGTTTTGGGGAGCTGTGTTCTGCCCTTCCGAAGCATAAGACTTCTGACTTCTGGACTGTGGTCACTACGCAGGCAAAGGTTTTGTTCCTGGAGCTCTCCCTCGACCAAGCTCCCGCAGTGGGTTCGTCAGTGGTGGTTTTAGACAACCTGTCTGTTCAGGCGTTTCTCGGAGGGTCCCGTCTACACAATCTTGGAGACGAATGTGTGCCGCCACAAATGAAGGATTTAAGGAAGCTTGATAAAGTGCTGCAGTCTGTTGAAAAGCTGCAGAGTTGTGCTAGTGGCAGCGAAAAGGAACACCAGCTTCTCGCAACTGTGCTAATGCTCCTGGATGAGGTGAACAAGGATTATGAGCTCCAAGAACATCATGGATGGAACTTACAGGTACTGAAATTTGTGCGAAGCCAAGTCGAGCTTGTTTTGAAAAATGTGCCTGGATATCCACCAGATGTACTCGTGTTTTCAGGTCTGCTGTATACCATTTCTCCACATGCATACAGGTTCATCAGAAGCTCGCTTAAAATTAAGCTGCCGCACCCAGACACTATTCGACGACTGTGTTCGTCATGTCACATGAATCCAGCACTTGAAAAGCAAGATCCTTGTTTCTTGAACTATGCTAAAACTGTATTGCAAGCAGTGGCCGAGCATGAGCGCACTGTGACATTAATGATGGATGAGATCCATCTTCAAACCTAATTTGAGTACCAAGCAGGCTTCGTTACAGGTGCCGCAGCCAATAGTTCCGATCCGGCTAAAACAGCATATGTGTTCATGCTACAAAGCCTTTTGTCAAGCAACAAGGATGTTGTTCACATTTTGCCAGTCGCACAGATAGATGCAAAAGCACTGCATCTATTTTTGCACAAGCTCATTACTGACCTTGAGTCACTTGGATTTAAGGTACTAGCTGTTGTTTTAGACAACAATGCTATCAATCGGAAAGCCATGACATTTTTTGCTAGCCCCCCCAAAGCCAGTATAGTTTACACACACCCAGCTGATTCCTCTCGTCCACTGTTTTTCATTTTGGACCCTGTGCACCTTTTGAAGTCAATTAGGAACAATTGGCTAAACCAGAGAAACAGTGGAAAGTGTATATATTACCCTAATCCAAGCAGCAATGACCCAAAGCCACCTATTCTTACGGCATCGTTTAAATCTTTGTGTGATCTGCATGAGGCTGAGCAAAATAACCTTTTAAAGCTGGCACCAACACTCACACTGAAAGCACTGAACCCATCAACTATGGAGCGCCAGAACGTTAAGCTTGCTCTCAGGATTTTTAATGAATCGACAGCAGCTGCACTGCAATGTTCCGCTGTGCAACATGCTAAAGGAACAGCAGATTTCATAAACACCATTTTGACATGGTGGCGAATAGTGAATGTAAAGACACCAAGAAAAGGTGAACGCTTGCGTGATGAAATGCAGTCTCCGATTGCGTCAACAACATGTCCACAGCTTGAATTTTTGAGGAAAATACCAGAGTGGCTAGACTACTGGGCTAGCCTCAGACACGATGCTGGCCACCTGACGAAAGAAACTCACATGGCTTTTGGCCACACGAGCCACGCTCTGCAAGAGATCGCTTTATACTGCCTGGAAGAGCTGGGATTTCGGTATGTGCTCCTTGGAAAATTTCAAACAGATTGCCTTGAGGATAGATTCGGGAAGTATAGCCAGCTATCCGGAGCCCAGTACCATGTCTCGATCAGGCAGATTTATGAATCTGAGAACAAGCTAAGGCTTCAAAAAGTACTGGACATGCCTGATCTTGACATTATTGCAGAACCGATCTCCGTCATAAGTGTTGAATCACTTTGTGCACAGTTCAGTATAGCAGTGACCAATGCTGATGTAGCAAAAAAATCGACGATGATTCCCGCTGTTACGTATGTTGCGGGATACTGTGCCCATGCAACACTGAAAAAGCTCATGTGTATGTCGTGCAAGGACAATCTCGTCCTGGATAACACCAGTTTGGACCATGATGACACACTGCTCATTTCAGGCATGACAAGAGGAGGATTAAAGTTTCCAGAGATGTCGTAGTGAACGCTGTACTTTATACAGAAATAGTCCTTGACAAATTGAGGAGTGAGCAGTATGCATCCAAATTTCTGGCTCTTCCAAATCAGAAGGAGGCCCTTTTTTCTCTTGTGTCAACCATTCTCCACGATTCTGGAGACCTTGATACGTGTGATTCTGGTCATTCACCAGAAAAAGTTATGCACCATATTTTGAGTGCTGCTGCCAACACGCTGTTCAATAATCTGTGCAAAACTAAAAACAACACAACAGTGTCGAAGCGGCAGCGAAAAATGCAAAGTCTAAAGAGTTGAGGATTGATGACTGTATCGTTTAATGGCAAGTGTTTCTGAGTTAGCGGACCTTTCTTGCACACCTGATTACATTATAAAGATAGCTTTGTATTAAGGCATTTTATAATCTGTACATGTTCTTTTCATACTTAGCAACTGCAGCTATAGACCATTTGATAGAACTGTAGTGAGTGGTAACTTCAGTACCAAATTTTTTTCCCTTCTGTATGATGGACATGTAAATGCAAATGGGTATGTTTGTTCCTGTTTCATACAGTATGGCACTGAACAAATTGTACTGCATTCTTGTGTGCGCATCTCACCAATTCACACAACTTGGTGACAGCTATATTCTTTGTGTATGTGTGTGTGAGTGTGAAATGCTTAAATAAACTTTTTATTCACTGTATTCGTTGCAAATTTTTTTAGAAATGTTGCTGGTTTGTTGTGAAACATCCGTGCAACATGAAGTAGTATAGAATAACATATGAAGGAAGCTGACAGTGAATGCAACCAAGGAAAGCATAGGGGAATGTTCGATTTTTACTGAAGTGGCTATGAGTGGGAAGTGAATAGTGTAATCATTTTATGGATGCAAGACAACTGACTAGGAAGAATTAAAAAAAAGTCAAAGGAGCTACAACTGGGGCTAGTTGGAAATGCATTCTTGAAGGGGATAATAAGCGCTGTCAAAATACGAGAAGGGATGAACAAACAGGACAAAGCGCTTTCTAGCAACTGTTTATTCTATGAAGAAACATGAATATATATACACATGTTAACGTCAAATCATGGGCAGAAGAGGGAAGACCGCACCGCACTGACAAGAGCGATATGAAGAAATAAATAACATAGAATAGAAACGAACAACACGTGCCTTTACAACAGCCGAAGATTACTTATCTTGAGGTAGTTTAATTCAGTTCTCCCTAACAGCACCGAAGCGGAGCTGACGCATTGCTTATCTGGAGCAACATGCATAGCGAAGGCGTCGATTATTTCGCGTTCCCGCCTGTTCCTGAAGAATACATATTCTAATCAGAAACCGTTAAATACTAATATTACGCTGGCACAAAACACGCAGTATTTTAAGAAATGGGTGCTCGACGGGCAACCGGAAAAACCGCGTGTGGTGAGGCTGACTTCCAGGCACATCTGCTGTGTGTGACGTCACGGGCGCGTGCGGGGGCCTTGAGCTAGTCTAGGTGGTACTGGCGCTGTCCGCATGCCACGTGACGTGAACGCCACAGCTCTGAGCGACCTCTAGCGGGCGGTGCGCACTTTGCCGGGCCCGGACCGAGTGAAAAAGGATGGATGGATGGATGGATGGATGGATGGATGGATGGATGGATGGATGGATGGATGGATGGATGGATGGATGGATGGATGGATGGATGGATGGATGGATGGATGGATGGATGGATGGATGGATGGATGGATGGATGGATGGATGGATGGATGGATGGATGGATGGATGGATGGATGGATGGATGGATGGATGGATGGATGGATGGATGGATGGATGGATGGATGGATGGATGGATGGATGGATGGATGGATGGATGGATGGATGGATGGATGGATGGATGGATGGATGGATGGATGGATGGATGGATGGATGGATGGATGGATGGATGGATGGATGGATGGATGGATGGATGGATGGATGGATGGATGGATGGATGGATGGATGGATGGATGGATGGATGGATGGATGGATGGATGGATGGATGGATGGATGGATGGATGGATGGATGGATGGATGGATGGATGGATGGATGGATGGATGGATGGATGGATGGATGGATGGATGGATGGATGGATGGATGGATGGATGGATGGATGGATGGATGGATGGATGGATGGATGGATGGATGGATGGATGGATGGATGGATGGATGGATGGATGGATGGATGGATGGATGGATGGATGGATGGATGGATGGATGGATGGATGGATGGATGGATGGATGGATACGGCTGAACCCTTTACATCGGGCGGTGGCTCAAGCCACCTAGCCATGTCTTGTGAAATTTTACTCCTGTCTTGCTTTTAGCCACCAATCAGAAAACCTTCGCTTGGTTACTTCTAACCTCTTAAAATCCACTTTCCCTTCACTATCCCTAAACCCCAATGCCTTGGGTAAGTCAGCCCCGCTGCCTTCCACTGTAGGGTGAAGCCCTTTACAGAAAAGTATCAAGTGTTCAGCCGTTTCCGCCTCCTCTCCGCACGCAATGCACAAAGTCTCTATCTCCTGGTACCTGACTCTATACGTCTTAGTCCGCAAAACTCCAGTCCTGGCCTCAAACAACAAAGAACTTCCCCTACAATTATCACAGATATTTTCTTTCACAACTTCCTGTTTAAAGGTCCGGTATGTTTCCAGTGCCGATTTCTTCAGCATCCCTGTTTTCCACAAAGCTCTCTCTGTTCCTTTAACCTTTTTCTTAACCGATAATTGCTGATTTACCCCCTTACTGCTGTCCAGATATTTGCTTGTCAATTTTCTAGTTCGCTTTCTCCATTTCGTGTCAACATTCTTTTATACAGGTATCTGAAAACTTTCCTAGCCCACCGCTTTTCCTCCATCTTTCTCAATCGTTCCTCAAATACTATCTTACTGCTAGCCTCTCTGCTCTCGAAAGACGCCCATCCCATATGACCCTGTACCCCCTGATTTGGTGTATTGCCATGTGCTCCCAAAGCTAACCTCCCTACTCCCCGTTGCCTAATTTCCAGCCTTGCTTGAACATCTGGCCTCATACACAGGACCGCATTCCCGAAGGTCAGGCTAGGGACCATCACCCCTTTCCAGATCCCTCTTACCACCTCATACCTATTTTAATTCCACAGTGCCCTATTTTTCATGACAGCTGCATTCCTACTAGCTTTATTCATTAGATATTTTTCATGCTCTGTCAGATACTCAACACTGTTATTTATCCACACCCCAAGATACTTGTACTCATTCGCTACTTTTAGCACGAACTCCTGTATTCTATGCTCGCCGTCCTCTTCATTAAATATCATGACTGCAGATTTTTCCTTACTATACTTGAAGCCTAATCTATCTCCCTCTGTACTGCATATGTCTAACAACTTCTGCAGGTCTTCCTTGTTGTCAGCCATTATCACTATATCGTCCGCGTATATTAGTCCCGGTAATGTCTGTTTAATCAATTCCCCTTGCTTGAAAAAAGATAGGTTGAAGCCTAGTCCGCTCCCCTCTAGCTTGGCCTCCAAACCTTGCAGGTACAACATGAACAGCAAAGGGGAAAGAGGATATCCTTGTCTAAGCCCCCGCTGTATCTCTACAGGCCCTGATACTTTTTTTCCCATTTTATGAGCACTCTGTTACCTCTATATATATGTTTTAAAAGATTAATTACTTCATTTTCCACATCCAATGTGCCCAATATGTCCCACAAATGCTCCTGAGTAACGTTGTCATAGGCTCCCCTAATATCCAGAAATGCTAGCAATAAGGGCCTATGTTCCTTTTCCGCAATTTCTATACACTGTGTCAATGAAATTAGATTGTCCTGCAACCTCCTTTGTTTCCGGAACCCATTCTGTAGTTCCCCTAACACCCCCTCGTTCTCCACCCAAGCCTGCAGTCTACCTTTTATAATTTGCATCACCACCCTGTAAACCACAGATGTCACTGTTATGGGGCGATAGTTACTTACGTCTGCTTTGTCCCCCTTTCCCTTATATATCATGTTCATTCTACTTAATCGCCATTCATCGGGGACTTTCTCATCCACTCTCATTTTGTTCCCTACCTGTATTAATGTTTGCTTGGATTTTGGTCCTAACTTCTTTATCAACATAATCTGGATACCATCTGGTCCTGTTGATGTGCCACTAGGAACCTTCTTCTCTGCCCTTTCCCACTCTCCTTGCTCAAGTGAAGCTATTGCTGTAACCGGTCTATCCTCCTTCGATAAATTATGTACCACGTGCTTTGCTGAAAATTTTTCCGTCATCCTTGTTCCTATGTGTTTTATTGCTTCATCCCCTTCTAGTCGAATACCCTCATCTGTAACAATAAACCTTTGTTCTAGCCTAGTTTTATTACTCATTGCATTTAGATGTTTCCAGAATTTTTGGGCTGCTTTTCTATCCTTTTTATTTACTTTTGACATCCATTGGGCACCCTTTTTTCTAATTTTCTCATTAATCAAATAGGATGCGTCCCTTCTAAACTTATTGAAGGTATCACATTTTCTGTCTACTTCGGGTTTTGGTTTCCCCCTCTTCTTGGAATATCTGTGTTCCCTGGATGCTTCCTTGCGCTTTTCTATTGCCCTCTTGAGCTCCTCATGCCACCAACTCTTGGGTTTGCATCTTTTCCCTTTTAGCTTTACTCGCACCCTAGCTTGCTCTAGCTCCAGTAATTGAGTTTATTTTGGTATAAGTCAATTCTGTTTCACTATCCTCAAAAATTACTTTCTCGATTTGTTTGGCTGCTACTTCCAATTGCTTTTCTGAGTAAAAATTTCCCCCTGATTGTTCACCTTGCTTCAGTCCTACATTGCTTTTTTCTTCTGAAGCTCAACTTGATACGCTTGTGGTCACTACCTAGACTTCTGGAACCATCTTCATTTATGCTCATTACCCCTAATCTGTTTTACATCCTCTGTGACATTAGTGCATAATCTATCGTCGAGTGCAGACTCCCCGCCTCCCATGTTATGAGCCCTTCACACTTCTCGGTGCTGCTGCATACAACTAAATCATGCCTGTCACACATGTCCTGCAGCATGCTTCCTGTCGAATCCGTGTACCCTTCCAGGTCTTCTATGTGTGCATTCATGTCGCCTAATATAATTATCTCGCCCTGTCCTCCTAGCTCATCAATGTCGCTTGCAATACATTCTAACATTTTCCTGTTTTCCTCTTTGGCATTAACCCCTGTCCACACGTATACAAAGCCAAGGAGTGTTTGCTTGCCTGCCACTGTTCCTTTTAGCCATAAATGTTCCCTGCATCCCAGTCTAACCCTTTGAAAATTCATACTTTTATGAATGAATGCCCCAATTCCACCTCCCTTTCTGCTGCCCTCTGTTCTATTGCAATATTCCCATGCGTAGTCTGGGTTACAGGGTAGTTGCTCCATGTCTGTAAGATGTGTTTCCGCTAAACCATATACAATTAATTCCTCCTGTCTTAGCTGTTCTTCTATTTCCTCCCATTTCAGTCTATTCCTGCCACCTTGCATGTTAATGAAACCTATATCTGAATTAACTTGGCCCTGGCGCTTGCGTCTCTTTCTTCCCCTATGGTTCCATTGTCCGTTTGATCTTAATTCTTCCTTCTCTACACTGGTTCCTTCAGAGCTCTGGGTCCCCCAAAAAAAAGCTGTTGCCTGGCGACCTATCCTACTACCCGCCTTCTTGCCAGTGGCACCACCGTAGTGGATGCCATCCTGTGCAAAAGGGTGGGGCCTAACCTCGTACACTTCCCTGTTGACCTCCATCACCTCGTATCTTAGTCGTCGACTCAATAGCCTAATTACCCGATTAGTCTTCACGACCTTCCTTTCCGTTTCGTGAGCCTGCCTCTGGACCTCTGGGATTGTGCATATGGTCACATGCACACACTCAGAGGCCTCTCTAAGCCTACGCATCCCCACCTCCAACTGCGTCTCAAGTTTCTGGCTCCTCCCCTGCAGTACATCATTGAGACCAGCATGGATGACCACAAGGTGTTCGCCATCCATGCTGCCCACCACCACCTCCTGGGCTCTGGCCATTGCATCCACCATGCACTTTCCCGACTGAGCCTCCACCTGCACCCGTCTGTCTGCCTTCGCTGCCGTCAGAACGCCTCCCTCAACCCTCGCTACATTCGAGTCCCCGACCACCAGAACTCTCCTGCGCCCGCCTTTGCAGCGCCCTCTGGACTATCAGGCCTGCTCACTCCTCCTGTCGCGACTGCTGACGTCAGTCAGTTTTGACCGACGCTTTCCGCCGCGCGGAGGTGCCCACGCCGTTCTCGAGAGTAGGATTTGCTAAGCCTGACGAGACCTGTCGCGGCATGCTGGTGTTTCTATTCTGGACTGGTTCTGTTCGCGACTGCAGAAGACGTGTTTTTCTGTGTCTCTGAACTGCTGTGTTGTGATGTGAAGCGTTTCACTCGCTGAATGTTCGTGTAGTGTACGCCTGCAAACTGTCCTAATGGGGCGATGCTGCGTGCCCAACTGTCGCGGCAATGACGACAATGGGCCGAAGGTTCGAGTGTTCTCGTTCCCAAAGGATGACCGAAGAGCAAAGTGGGAGCAGGCTGTTCGTCGCGATGACGTCGATATCCGTTCTCTCCGTGATCCGAAGGTATGTGTACGTTTATACTACGTAATTCGAGTCGCTCCAAAAGCACCACCTCCAGCATGTCCGGTTCTTGCTCTACAATAATGATCTCTTGTGCGCTTTTGACTTGCCAGCCAGCGTAAGCCCTGATATTGTAACGGCTGTTTATTTCTGTTCTGAAATGTTCGCTTCGACTGCGGCGCTTTGTGGTGATGAGATACGCTATTTTTATAACGCCGTGCGCATGCCTCGAGGGATGTTTTTTCCAGAAGTGAAAATAATGGTCTTTTGTGTGTTTTTTACTTGCCAGCCAGTAAGACCCGATATTTCACGGGTGTTTATTTGTGTTCTGGAACGTTATAAGATCGCGCAAGTCATGAGTGATGTCGTTCTTTCCAGGAACGCCAGGACGTATTATCAGTTAACGCGCACGCTCGAAGTGATCTGTAGATTGTTGTCCAATGTATTTGCTGGTCAGCGCGCTTCATCGAGATTTTTGTAGCTTTCCTTTTTGTTTTGTGGCTTAGTAAATGAGGCGGATGTGGAGCACGAAGCCTGTAATATACCGTTTATTTTTTGTGAATGGTTTGCAGGTGAACGAGCTCCATTTCAAGGCCGAGTACTTAAGGACGACTACCACGTACACCGATCCAAGAACCGGCAGGACAGTAGAAGCTCCCATGGGCGCTACTCGGCTTACGTTGGACGCAGTGCTGACAATTTTTCCTAATGCACCTGCTTATTTGAGCGAATGCGCACCAGTGCGCCAGCAGCCAGAGGCAAAAAGGAAACGCCGCGAAGCATCGCATCTAGAGGAAGCTATTCGGCAGTCCATTTCATCGCACGAAGAACAAGAGCGTCAAAATAAGCTGCAGTCATATGAAGACTTTGTATCGCGCCTACAAAGCCTCGACCTCTCCACCTACTGGACTTCTGTAAAAGCAGAGCATGCTGTTCTCTTTGTTCACATAGAGGGTGAAGACCCACCAGACGTCGAACGATCTGTGATTGTTAGTAAGAACATGGAGGTTACGGCCTTCTGGAGGAACGTGAAAGTGCCTGTGAAGGACCTGCTCATCCCGTGTATACTGGACGATCTGCGCTGCCTTCAGACTGCACTAGACAGTATGAGAAGTTTCAAGGCTCCAGACGTTTGCGACAAGGATGAAAAAGTGAAGGCAAGTTTCAGCTTGCTTTTCTCTTTGCTGGACAGCCTCAGGTGTGATGATCTTTTGCCGCAAGAGAAAACAGAAGCGCTCGGCTTTATAATGAGCAACTTGACCTATTGCACAAGAAGGACCATTCAGCACGGTACTCTGCTGAGCTTTTAATATTTTCCAGTATTCTTTACACTGTTTCCCCACACGCCTACCGATTCATTCGCAGTGCTGGCAAGTTAGCACTACCACATCGATCTACACTCATGCGAATCTGTTCTCAATATAACGTCAACCCTGGAAATGAGCAGGACGATGAAGGGTTTTTACGTTATGTGAAGAAGCGATCAAGCCTTCTCAAACCGCATGAAAAGATCGTCACTATAATGATGGACGAGATCCATATTCAGCCGTACTTCGAATACAAAGGTGGATCAGTGACCGGGGCAGCTTCTAATTCTTGCGAAGCAGCCAAAACTGCGCATGTTTTTATGATCCCGTCCTTGCTATCAGCCCAGAAGGATGTCGCGCACATTCTGCCAGTATCTAACATTGACGCAGTCCAATTGCATGCAGCCCTAAGAAAGACAATTTTGGAGCTAGAGAATGCAGGGCTTACTGTCATCGCAGTAATAACAGATAATAATTCCATAAACAGAAAAGTGCTGTCCTTGTTTCTAAAACGCGAACAGTTGACATTGTGTACCCTCACCCAGTAGACGAATCAAGACCCCTTTTTTATGTAGTTGACCCAGTCCATCTTCTGAAGTGCATAAGAAACAACTGGTTAAACCAGAAAAATCTAGGAACGTGCATCTTCTACCCTGAATTTCCTAGCACATCTTCGTTAGTTCGGGTTAATGGAGCGTCTTTCAAAGCTCTTCGAGACATGCACGCTTCGGAGCAACACAGCGTCTCAAAGTTTGGTTATGGATTGAGCTACAAAGCACTGCATCCATCCAACATTGAGCGCCAGAATGTGAAGCTTGTTTTAAAGGTTTTTAGTTCATTTGTGGTGGAGGCTCTAAATATGCACGGAGACGAGCTTAATTTGAACTACGCCGCAGGGACAGCGCATTTCATTGACCTAATACTGAAGTGGTGGCATATCGTCAACGTGAAAAGCCCCTCCAAAGGCCGGCGCCTACGAGATCCGCTCCAGGAGCCAGTAAAAAGTTTGGCTGACAAGCAGATAGAATTTCTTAATAAATTCGTGGATTGGTTGGACGCATGGCGAGACATCAGGATGGATACAGGCGCACTAACCACTGAAACACATGCAGCGCTGCGGCTGACTTGTTACTCGCTTGTCGAACTGTGCCGGTACTGCCTTGAAGAATTGAATTTCGACTACGTGTTGCTGGGAAAATTTCAGACCGACAGTCTGGAAGAAAGGTTCGGACAGTACCGTCGGCTGTCGGGAACGAATTATCATATCTCAATCCAACAAGGCTTTGAGTCAGAGAAAAAACTGAGGCTACAAGACAGTTTGGTTTTGCCAGATATGCAGGAAATGCAGAAGCCATGTTCTGAAACACTTGAGGGAGCTCAGTTGTACGGCATAAAGGTGTCAGATCATGATATAAGAAATAAGAAATCCATTCTGCCGGTAATAACATACATCGCAGGCTTTTGCGCCCATGCCGCGTTAAAGAAGCTGCCCTGTCAGTATTGTGCCATGAATATTACGTCTGAGGACCGGGAAGTTCAACTTGAAAGGAATCTCCTAATCGAAAACCTCTCGAGAGGCGCTCTCAAGTTTCCTCAACCGGCTGTCGTTAATGCGGTTCTACACGCCCACATTGTCTTGAGAAGCTTACCAACAAAGCGAATGCTGCACGTTTTCATGCAACACATAAACAGAGGGAGCTACTTGTGGCTGTCACAAGACATCTTTGTGAAACAGAGGATTTTGATGTCTGTAACAATGGTCACCATCCTGACACTGTGCTGACGAACATATTAGTGGCAGCAGCAAACACTCTTCTGAAGAACTACGTTTCCATGAAGTCTGATGTTCTGAAGAGTAGAAAAACACCGATTCAACAATGGAAATTGCAGAAGTTTGCAAAATGAGTAACAACAGTTTCCATGTGTTTTCTGGACACAGTGTGTATGTGTGTGTATGTGCCAAGCGTGTGTGTAAATAAAGTCTCATTAAATTTACCTTTTTTATTTCGTTACTTTGTTGGGCCATCGAACTTTACTCTTATAAACCGGTCACACGTTCCACGGCGCATAATCTCTATTTTTAGTGGAATAATAAATTGCTATACAGATAAATGCACGGATTTTGAAGCATTATGCATTCATAACATACACTGCCAATCAAAATGCAAAGGCAAAATAAAATTATTACACATGTGCACTTCGTCACGATCATTCCTTCTTTTCACGGGAAGCGATGATATGCGCTTCACAGCCTCCCGCTTCCGCGCGGCTCGGTAAAGGCACGTGACGTCACGGCGGCAGTGAGCAGGCCTGAAACTAGTTCTAGGTGGCATTGGCCTTTGTCAGCCTCCGGGCTTTGCGGCGGACAGGGATTGTTTTTGCTCTTTTTTGCTTCTAGGTCAGTCAACGTTGGCTCGAGCGCTCGTCCGGATAGCTATACTGAAAGAAGTCTGCTCTGCTCGAGGCTGGCACCTTTCGCCTTGGCCCGCTTTTCGCCGTATTTGCAGCTCGAGTGCAACATTGTGTTCCCTCCTTTTCGTGTTTCTTTCACTGCGTTGTTCACTCCGCATTTGCTGCACTGCGTCGTTACTGTGTGTCTGAGCGTGTGCGCTTGCGTTAGTGGGCGCTTTGCTTTCTTGTTTCTGCTAATATTAGTAATGTTGGAAAGAAGGCACTCGGTGACGAAGCGACCGCCGCGTTTTTAGGCTTTTTGAGAGCTGCCAACCTATACGGAATATTTAAGGGCACAGGGTAAGGTAAAATTAGAAAAAAATCGTTTTTTTTTTGGAATTTTAGAAGTTCAATTCTTTCTACACATGTTCCATGATCGCACTTTCCTCAGAAAGCCATATTTACGGCTGAAAAACGCTTTTTCCGAAACCAAGTAGTGAGCAGCCACGCCCCCTTTCAGGATTAACGTCAATTTTTTCAACCAAAAAGTCCACCACCTGATTTCAAAACTTGTCTAAAATCAGCTACATATAAAAAATTGTCTGGCAACTATTGTACAGCTCCTCTTTTTTAGCCAAGACAATCCTGAGACGCTTTGCACGTTTTTTCCACGTTTCTGCAACCTTCATGCAGCTGCGTCCGAGTGCTATTCCTTTCGATCAGTATTGTAAATTGTGCCGGTGTTGGTTGCTGCTGATAAGTTGAGATGCCCAGGGCAAAGAAGGCTTTCGTCAGGCGTGAATTTCACGGCAACCGCTACGCTCATCGTGAAAAAGCAAAAGGATGTCCACGACCGAATGAGATCCCGAACGCCGAACGCGCCAGCTCCTCGACATCGAAGCTTTCAAGATTTTCTCTGTGCTTCCAGGAAGAGGATGTGCTACACAGCAGCAGCCAATATGCCTTAATGGACATGGACGGCATTTGTGCCGCAATTACACAGATTTGTGTGTGCAGAGAGTGCGGTGGAAGTGTTGAGCTCATCGAAATTGTGACAAAACGGGTAGGTGTTGCAAGCGTTTACAGTTTGAACTGTGAAGTGTGTAGTGCCGCACAACGATTTGAGACGTCGAAGAAAACTACTTCTGGCCTCTATGAAGCCAACCTCAGGTTAGTGTAGGCCTTGAGGTCCATTGGTAAGGGAATGGCTGCAGGAAATATACTCTGTGCTATGCTAAACCTTCCTAAGCCGCCGACAAAGTTTGCGAAATACAATCAAGAGCTTCTAGGTCACATCGAAGCTGCTGCTCAGGAGTCGATGAAAAGGGCAGCTGACGAAGCTGTGCATCTGAATGAGGGGGATAAAGACATCGCAGTTGCTCTTGATGGAAGCTGGCAGAAGGGAGGCCATACTTCCAATAACGGCATAGTCTCTGCGACCAGTGTAGACTCTGGGAAAGTGCTGGATGTGGAGGTTTTGTCTAAACGTTGTCCAAAGTGCAGCATCAAGGGTACAAACAGTGACCCCCTTCAGAGAGAGGTGTGCCAAAGCAACTACCAAGGCACCAGCGGTGGAATGGAAGTCGCAGGAGCACTGAAAATTTTCTGCAGGAGTGAGGAGCTTCACGGCGTTCGATACGTCAAATACCTTGGGGATGATGACAGCAAGGCTTTTATGGCTGTGAAGGCACAAATGCCATATGGTGATTCCGTTGAAATATCCAAGGTTGAGTGCATAGGGCACGTGCAAAAAAAGATGGGCACAAGGTTACGAAGGCTAAAAAAAGGAAACAAAGCAGGAAAACTCTCTGATGGAAAGAGCCTCTCGGGCCGAGGCCGACTGACTGATGCAGTTATAGACAAGCTCCAGACGTACTATGGTTTGGCCATCAGAAGAAATGTAGGAAACCTGGATGAAATGCGAAAGGCCGTTTGGGCAACCTTCTTCCACTTATCGGCCACAGACGATGACCCATGCCATCCATGGACTTTGCCCAAAGGGACCTGATACGTGGTGTGCCTTCAACAGAAGTCAGTCAGAGGCAAGCCATTTTTCCACAAGGAGAGTTTGCCTGCATCTGTCTTGGAGGCTATCAAACCCATTTATAGGGAGCTATCGAAGGCTGAGCTCTTAGAGAAGTGCCTGCATGGGCGAACTCAAAATGCAAATGAGTCGTTCAACCAGGTTGTTTGGGAACGCGCGCCAAAGAATGTGTTTGTTAGGCTTCGGACCCTACGGATGGCAACACTGGATGCTGTTCTTTCATTTAATGATGATAGCATCGCGCGGGCCAACGTTTTGAAGGCGTGTGGATTGAACCCAGGGAGCAACACCATCAAGTGGCTGAGGGAAGCTGACCATAAGCGCATGTACTTTGCGGACCGAGCAACAGGACAGCTTACAAAAGAGGCCCGACAGTCAAAACGACAAGCCGAAAAGCGAAAAAATGACAGCGACAGTGACTACGAAGCAGGGGGCTATTAAACCAATTACTATGGATGCGTTTCTGCGAATAAAAAATGGTTTTTCACATCTTTTTTCTCTTTACGCTCTATTATCTCAAAACAGTGTTTTTTCTTACAAAGGTACCATTATTTCCAATGCCTTTCAAGACAGACGGCTGATTTTTTTTTGCAATCATCTACATAAGAGTTGCCAACTACTGAACTAGAATTAAGCAATTTCACTGAGCAGTTATTCTGTTATGAATTTTGAAATGCGCAAAGAAAGGCCAGATTTGTGTACTACCGGAAAAAATTTTATTAAAAATCGAATTTTCAACAAATTTCAAATATTCTAGCTCAGTAAAAAGAGCACAAAATTTGGCAAACAATGATATATGTATTATTAGGCTACTGTTATTAGTTAGTGAGAAACATGTACCTCAACATGGCCTAAAATGCATGGGAAGTATAGGGCTTACCCTGTGCCCTTAACACGCTTACCACCTCAAGATGACTCTAAGGAATACATTGTGGCAGAAGATCGCCACGGAAATGGATGCGCAACATCGCCAGTCGCCCCTGTGCACGGCCGGTACGGAATGTTTTTTTTTTAATTTTTACTTAAACTTTCTAACAAAGTGGGCTGTCGAACTTGCGCTTGCGATGCATTTTACTTTGTTACGATTCCCTACGCAGAATTCTTGAAGGCGCTGTTTGGAAATAAGTTCCCGACGTTTCGAAATGAACGTAAAAAAATTGAGAGCGACGAAGAGAGGCAGGGGCACCGACGTAGTTTGCGCTGGCAAGTTGAGGTTTTACTCTTGCTATTTTCCAACTGTGACTTCGGCCAACATTACCGCTTTTCAGCCGCGAGGGCTTCCGCGTCGTCCTCAGACACTTCAATGACCGCAGCCGATGCAGCGAGAAAACGTTTTCGCTCGGCGTTCATGTTGAAACTCTCGGTAGCAGACTTTTCGGAGCCGCGCAAACAGCGCAAGCACACTGAGGGAGAGACAGGACGCGTGGATTGTCCGCTGCATTCGTGTGAATGCTCGACGTCCGGACCGACTCGCGGATGCTTGGTCACGTGCCACGACAACCGCGCTGACGAGCGCGGACCATCCGCGATCCGGTCCGCTCGTCTGAGCCCACCTTACGCGGTATGGTGAAGGTGTCAAATATCTGCGCGGATGGTTATCGTGTCTCAGATGGCTAAATAACATAGACCGCTTGTTTCACCCTGACTTCGCAAGATGGCACGCCACTGCTCTCATGGATGCTTCCCCAAACCAAATTAAGCAATGGTTATTTTCTCGTTAGATGGGGAACGAGGAAGCAGTCGTTGGTTGGTTCAGCCGCCCGCAATTCCCCGCAAGAAAACAGTCTGCTTAAGAGCGCAAAGGCGAAAGACTTTCCCTGTTCTCATTCTACTTAAAATTTTTTCGCTTTCTGTCATTTATGTCATCTTTTTGTTTTCTTGTATTATTTTTAGTTATTGATTTATATTTTATTTTTAGTTTCATTTGTATTTATTTTAAATTTTTGTTTTCATTTTTCAATTTCTGGTTTATGTCGTTACATATAGTTGCTTAAGAACTGCTGCTTAACCAACTTTTACATTTTTGTTTTATTTCCCACAGAACTTACGATTCACATTTTGTGCGGACGACTTCCGTCTACAACTTCCGTCCAGAGCTTTCGTGTACAACTTCCGTCCCCGCCACTCATGAGCCAAGAAAAGCTTTCGCCTTAACATGCTGAACAAAACACGTTGTGGGGCTAGTTGGTGAAGCATAGTTTCTCGAAGTCCTTTATAGCGCTACAGAAAAAACAAGGTCACAGGAAGAAGTACACAGGACGGGCGCTGACACCAACTAAATTTTGAGAGGCTTCCACAACCTGCATTTATACACAACGAAGGACCAGAGGGCATGCGGGTGAAATAGTTCTGGTAGATTAGGGAGCGCAGACTGCATGCTATCGTCTATTTAATAATCTGTATTCGCTGTCTCGCATGGAAACTGATGTGGTGCTGACGCACGTGTCGCCCCTATGTTTTATAAAAAAATGCTTCGGCCAATTCGCGTGCTAATCTATCCTTACTTCTGCTTAGAATTTTGCCGTGGCTCAATGTTTTGGTCGTTCTCATCTTTGCACGAGCGGCAGTGGGCGGGTAGATTTTCAAACGATGCGGAAACGTTATTAAGTGAGCGTTCATGTTCCCTGGCACGTTCGTTCACACAGCGGCCGGTCCGCCCGACATATACTTTGCCACATTTAAGGGGGATTTCATATACCACACCCCTGGCACACTGCACGTACGGCTTTGCGTGCTTCGTGCCGCAGCCGGAACTGTCAGGGCTGTTGCTGCTGACCTTGGGACACATCTTGGCCAATTTATTTGGCGCAGAGAAGACCAGCTGCACGCCGTACTTGTTGCCAACCCTTTTCAGGTTGTGGGACATACTATGTATATAGAGGATAACCACAGGCCTGGCGCTGCTACGTTGTGGTCTCGTTGCTTTCTTTGGTCTCCCTTTGACTTTCTGCAATAGTGTCTCAGTGTCCGCTGTCAATACGTTGACAGAGAACCCTGCTTTACGCTGTCTAGCTACCTCGCCCTGAAAGCTCATCTGCATCATGTGAAGGGACGACTTGAGGAGAGCGGATTCTAGGGAAAGGGTCGCAATAGCCCTCTTGACCGTTTTAGATTGTGCCGAATCAAAAGGTAAGAAATATTTTCTGGCTCTAGGGCGGTAACACAAGCAAACACACCTGTCTCCGAGCTTGATGTTGAGGTCTAAAAATTGAAGCTTAGTTTGTTGAGGCACCTCGTACGTGAAAGAGAGCCCTTTGGCGTGTAGTCGGAACGTATCTAAAATCTCATTTGCAACTTCCTGGTAACCAGATGTATTAAGTCTCTTTAAAATCACAAAAAGTCATCAACGTGTCTAAACATCTTTAGGGCTGTTCCATCGTCAATAAGTGGAGCCAAAATGTTGTTAATGGATGAAAGAAATATGTTGCACTAAACAGGAGCGACACATGATTCTATGCAGATGCCCTGACGTTGTAAAAACCGTCGGTTGTCAAACTGGAGAAAAGTGACATTAATATAATATAAAACTCTAAAAGTGACATAAAAGTATCGACACTCAGGCCAGCTGCATTCTGAAAGGCAATTACGCCGTTTCTCTCAATGCAATCACTAACAGCAGTAAACAGGTGATTATGTGGTACTGAAAAAATAGATCCTCAACATCTATATAGAAAGCATGTGCAATTTGCTGCTCTCCTTCCAAAAAGCTGACAACAACGAATGATTTTTTGATACCGAAAGGATCTGACACAACTAGCTTATTTAGGTGCTTCAGCAAAAACCGACTGATGTGCTGCTGCCAAGTGCCTTTTTTGCTTCAATATTGTCCTTAACGGGGCATCAGGTTTGTGAGTTTTCACAGCAAAGAACACCGATAGGTAATTCGTCCTGGAGTCCGTTATAGCTCTTGCCAAGTTCACGAGGTCCATGGTTTTACAGAGGTTCGCTGCCTTGCCCTTAAAACGGGTCGCGGAAGGTTTACCTGAAACAAAGTTCTTCTCTATTGCTTGCATTGCTTTTTCGTTGTACAAGCCAGAAGGTATGACGACGAGGCATCCTTCTTTATCCGCTTGCAGGAGAGAACAGCAGTTGTCCCTGCAGTACGCCACCACCCTGGCCGCCATGGATTTCCCCTTCGCGAAGGGTTTCTTCAGCGTGGTCCTTGCGAGGCTATCTACGCCGTCGAGAACACATCTTTCTTCTCTCTCGGACGTTATGCCACGCGACTATCCACGCCTCGCCGCAGTTCGAGCGTTGAACCGACGGCACTCGCTCGGCTCGCAACTATCGAGTCACATGACGCTGCGTTGCGGAGCCGACACCACTCTCATAACTGCCGGAAATCGCGTGACGCACCATTCGCAATATAAAAACGTGTGGTGTGTGCTTACCACCGTGTGATTACCTTAGTAGATCTTTCGCTTGTCTTCATGGGTTCGGCCGGGCGGAACTAGAGCTAACGTTTTGGAGCGAAAAGGTTCACTTCGCGAATGCAAACCTGAATGTCAAGTGAGACACGGAATGACACATGACGAAAAACTGCCGCCACGCGCCAATCACTCATTATTGGGCTTAAGTTTCGGAAGGGTGCCAAAATATGTAATGTGATGTAATTTGTTTTCATGCATTTTGATATCTTCCCGTGTTGCACTTTTCCGGCTATGGTATCCAGCTCATTATCTCTGTTAAACCCGCTAGGCATTTCTGGCTAATTCATCCCCAAACGTGCACCGTTTAGAGCATACAGCTGATAACAACCTTGGCCTCATCACAAACCCCACCGTACCCACTCGCACTGGCACAAGTGTCACCCGCGACACCCGACCCGATCTCACATGGGCCACATCGAACATAATCGTTAAATCTCCCACGGTGCTCCTAGACAGCTTTGGGAGTGACCACTTTCCTGTCTACACTACTATTGTTTACTATCCGAGATTTTCAGCCTTCGTTCACAACTCCTCACTGACTGGGATAAATTGCGCTCATATTTGGCAGCTGATTCTACCGAACCTCGTACTGTCACCTACTGCACAGACCGTCCGGTGGAGGCTATACAGACGAACAGCAAACGCACTAAAAAACACCCCTAGGGCACCGCAGGTTGATCCTGATCTGGCTCATCTATGGGAGGCCCGACAGGGACTTCTCAGACGCTGGCGTCACCAGCGACACAATCGTAAATTGAGACTCCGCACAGCCGCTCTCACTCGTGAGGCAGAAGAATACGTGAACATGCTAGCCCGCGCAAACTGGGCAACCTTATGTAACGCCCTCAAGGGTACATTAAGCACTAAACGCACATAGTCTCTCCTACGCGCTCTGTTAGATCCAAAAACCACAAAATCTCACACAAAAGCAAGCACACAACGCCTACTAAAATTTGACCTCCAACAACGGGACACTAATATGCCCACTTCCCTTCAGTCAGCAGGTGCACCCAATCTACCTCCACCTAGCCCAGAACTTGATGCCGACATTACCTTAAGCGAAGTCCGCCGAGCACTCTTCAGTACTCACCGCTCTATGGCGCCGGGGCCGGGTGGCATAAGGTACAAGGCACTTCTCAATCTGGACGAAGTCTCCCTTTAGGAACTCACGGAATCCGTTATAGCTCTTGCCAGGTTCACGAGGTCCATGGTTTTACAGAGGTTCGCTGCCTTGCCCTTAATAGGGGTCGCGGAAGGTTTACCTGAAACAAAGTTCTTCTCTATTGCTTGCATTGCTTTTTCGTTGTACAAGCCAGAAGGTAAGACGACGAGGCATCCTTCTTTATCCGCTTGCAGGAGAGAACAGCAGTTGTCCCTGCAGTACGCCACCACCCTGGCCGCCATGGATTTCCCCTTCGCGACGGGTTTCTTCAGCGTGGTCCTTGCGAGGCTATCTACGCCGTCGAGAACACACCTTTCTTCTCTCTCGGACGTTATGCCACGCGATTATCCACGCCTCGCCGCAGTTCGAGCGTTGAGCCGACGGCACTCGCTCGCCTCGCAACTATCGAGTTACATGACGCTGCGTTGCGGAGCCGACGCCACTCTAAGAACTGCCGGAAATCGCGTGACGCACCATTCGCAATATAAAAACGTGTGGTGTGCGCTTACCACCATGTGATTACCTTAGCAGATCTTTCGCTCGTCTTACTGGGCTCGGCCGAGCTGAACCACAACTAACTTTTCGGAGCGAAAAGGTTCACTTCGCGAATGCAAACCTGAATGTCAAATGAGGCATGGAGTGACACATGACGAAAAACTGCCGCCAAGCGCCAATCACTCATTATTGTGTTTTAGTTTCTGGAGGGTGCCAAAAGATGTAATGTGGTGTTATTTGTTTTCATGCATTTAGGCATCTTCCCGTGTTTCACCTTTCTGGCTATGGGATCCAGCTCATTCTCTTTCTTGGACCCGCTAGGCATTTCTGGCTCATGCATCCCCAAACGTGCAGCGTTTAGAGCACGTTGCTTATTGCAAACTTGACCTCATCACAAACCTCACTGTACCCACTCGCGTTGGCACAAGTGTCACCCGCGACACCCCACCCGATCTCACATGGGCCACATCGAATATAATTGTTAAATCTCAGACGGTGCTCCTAGACTGCCTTGAGAGTCACCACTTTCCAATCTACACTACTATTGCTCACCATCCCAAGATTTTCAGCCCTCGTTCACAGCTGCTCACTGACTGGGATAAATTGCGCTCATACTTGGCAGCTGATTCTACCGAACACCGTACTGTCACCGACAGCACAGACCGTCCGATGGAGGCTATACAGGCGAACAGGAAACACATCAAAAACACCCCTAGGGCACCGCCGGTTGATCTGGATTTGGCTAATCTATGGGAGGCCCGACAGTTACTTCTCAAGCGCTGGCGTCACTAGCGGCACAATCGTAAATTGAGACTCCGCACAGCCGCTCTCACTCGTGAGGCAGAAGAATACGTGAACATGCTAGCCAGCGCAAACTGGGCAACCTTATGTAACGCCCTCAAGGGTACATTAAGCACTAAACGCACGTAGTCTCTCCTACGCGCTCTGTTAGATCCAAAAACCACAAAATCTCACACAAAAGCAAGCACACAACGTCTACTAAAATTAGAGCTCCAATAGGCACAGACGTAATTGGCCAACTACGGCATACTTATATACCCATTTCCCTTCAGTCAGCAGATCCACCCAATCTACCTCCACCTAACCCGGAACTTGATTCCGACATTACCTTAAGCGAAGTCCGCCAAGCACTCTTTAGTACTTACCGCTCTATGGCGCCGGGGCCGGGTGGCTTAACGTACAAGGCAATACTCAATCTGGACGAAGTCTCCCTTTAGAAACTCACGGAGCTCTTTAATAACCACCGGCACGCTGAGACGCTCCCATCAGCCCTGACCCCTGCCAGCATGCGATTTATAACCAAACCGGGTAAACCCCTTACACTTCATAATTGGCGCCCCATCTCCTGAACGAGCTGTGTCGGCAAGCTCTTCGAGCATGTCATTCTCAATCGCCTGCATCCGTTCCTAGAAACAACAGGCTTTTTCTCCAACGTTCAATTTCTTTATTTATTTCAAAATTCTGTCAATTCCTTTTTCAGGCATTTTTACAGGAGTGGGTAGAAGACTGCAGATTTTTGGTAGAGACATCCGCATAAGCGTACAAAATGACAACGAGATATGTTAAACAAAGATAATTGACCAATGCAGACAGAATTGAATGGGGAAAAAAGGTAACGCACAATCAACTGGTTTCGGATACATATGATGACACAGCAATAGAGGTGATCACGTGAAATATAAAATTAATAACATCATACACAATTTCACGTCGCAGATTACATCATGCATGGCAAACAAAAATTTGGCTTCCGTCCAAACGTCTTGGCGCAAGACGTACTTCAAACTCTTAAAGAGTCTCTCTTTTACAATAAACGCCGTGCAGCCACTACGCGAGCCATACTGGCCCTGGATGATCATAAGGCTTTTGACTCAGTAAGCTATGACCATATCCTGAAGACATTAGCCACCACAGGCTGTGGCACCCGCATATGGCAATGTGTTCGGGCCCTCCTTCAGGGACGCATTGCAGAACTCCACCTTGGGGATTTCGCCTCCTAGCCTTTCCCCCTGCCTAACCGGGGAACCCCACAAGGGGCGGTACTACCACCTTTGCTTTTTAGCATTGCCCTAGCACCACTGGCAAAGGCCCTTGCTCCTATCCCAAGGCTCCACACAGCCATATACGCAGATGATATAACCCTCTGGACAACGGGAGGATCCATTGGAACAGCGCAGGATATCCTGCAATTTGCCTTAGACATCACCACCACCCAATTAGCAAACACAGGCCTCCGTTGCTCTCCTCATAAATAGGAACTCTTGAAGCGTACACCCCTGCCCCGTGACCCTCCCCCCTCCCATTAAACTGCACATGTACGGGAACCTAGTGTCTCAGGGGAAGATTCTTGGTCTTCTCATTAACAACACACTCGATGCAACCGCTTCCCTTCAGCTCGTGCAAAGACAGACCAAACAGGTGGCTGCACAATCAAGCGGCTGGCAGCACGCAATCATTGGCTCTTGAACGCGAGACCGACGGTTAGCACGAAGTGTCTCCTGGCCACTGGTACCCACAATATCGTGACAGATTTATTAGAGGCTCAACTCACCAATCAATTAGTCCGCCTTATTCGCACAGAAACAAAACAATGCCCACTGCGACAGCTCCGTCTCAATCCACTCATTCCCATTCCAACAAGTCCGACACCTTACATGATTTCTATTCGCACGCAGGATCACATATATCAGAAGGCCTTACCGTGCAACTTGAGTTCTAGCCTCCATCAGGTTAGGCGGTAGGCCCCGAGCGAGCTATTACACTAAAACATACAGCAACCACTCTTATATCCTTTATGTCGGCGCGGCAGAAAATTATGAAGTAGGATTCTTCACGGCAGTCGATGCCAATGAAGACTGCACTGTGGGAGCCGCCGCCACTACCCGAACTAATTCATCTGCACAGGCGGAAGGAGCCGCCATCGCACTTGCGCTGGCCCACTCCTGCATTGACAAAAACGAAACCGAATTTAGCACAGATTCCCAGGCCGCGTATCGCCACTACCTAAAGGGCGTGGCGACGCCGTTTACGTCTCTCGACCGAATGATCAATCCCTCGTGGATCCCTGGGCATGCCTCGATCCCCGGAAATGAGCGCGTTCATGCGCTGGCCCGAGAACTCTCCTCCCGGACCCCGTATGATCAGGCACCCAACCCTGCCAAAGTTCCACATCGCTCCTTTATACATATCATAAAATAATCACATTCTACAACCTCAGCCGCATGACATTACCACCACCCCCAGTACATTGTCGCCATCGTCGCCAGAGGGGCTAATATTAACAAGAATTGTTTTTTTTTGGTAAAGAAAACGGCGCAGCATCTGTCTCATATATCGTTGGACACCTGAACCACGCCGTAAGGGAAGGGTTAAAGGAGGGAGTGGAAGGAGAAAGGAAGAAGAGGTGAAGTAGTGGAGGGCTCCGGAATAATTTCGACCACCTGGGGATCTTTAACGTGCACTGACATCGCACAGCACACGGGCGCCTTAGCGTTTTTCCTCCATAAAAACGCAGCCGCCGCGGTCGGGTTCGAACCCGGGATAAAAACGCAGCAAAGGCCAATTTTCATTGTACAGCACGCGGCTGTTTCTTGCTTTTCGTCGTCAACAGGGCAATGCACAATGAAGAGTAAAAATAAGATCTCCGCTTCGCCTAAATCTCAGGTTCTAATATGACATTGATTAAAACTTCGATGCAACGCCGCCAGTACACAATCAGCCTTGAAAGGAAGCAATGGTTCCAGTTATACGTTGAACTTGTTGAGCAGAAGCCTCTTACTGAACCATCAATATTTTGTGCGCTGAATGCATTGGCTAGAGACACCCAATCAAGTAAGCACGGGCTTCATTAGCGGTGTACGTGTCGTAGCTGCGTGTTTCGGCTATTGTTAAACGCGGCGTAAAAGCTCGTGATGATGTCCGCCACCGGTTGGTTTGTTACTGATTGTTTCGGCCAGGTATATTATGTGCTTCCGTTTACCCCTTTTTTGTACACATTGATGGCTGGGCCCAGATTACGCAACTGCGTCAAATTCTGTCACAAGTTGTTGACCGTGACGTCAAAATGAAGACATGATGCGATGTCACCACGTGACGCAACGAGGACGCAACGCGCAGCCTCTGGCGACGTGTTCGTCGGAACGATAACTGTTCCTCGTGGCTGCACCCCGCAGGTACGTCAGGCGAGCTCCCGTGCCTCGCAAGTAGTCGTCTGGCAGAGGCGGCCTGTTGCCATCCAGATCAGCTGCCTCTTCCTCATCTGCTGGAATGGGGTGATCCAAACAGAGGTTGAGCAGCGCAGCACACGCTGCAACGATGCAAGCCGCTCGCTCCGGTTCGTAGTGGAGCGTCCGGTACCTTGCAGGCACCAGCGGCTCTTCAGCCCGCCAATGGCGCGCTCAACCACCGATCGTTTAGAGGTGTGTGCCGCGTTGTACAGCCCCCCTGGAGACACAGCACTTGGGTGTCCCGGCACCGGTGTCAATAGCCAGGGCTCCAGCGGGTAGCCACTGTCCCCTGCATAGTCAACAAACATGCCCTTTTTCGTTGATGTCAACATATTTGCAGCACACTCTACTATACAACGCAATATCCACATCACGTAGCTCAGTGGCTCGTTTTTAAATGCATGGTATATGTTTTAGAAGCGTACCTTGTTGGGCCAGTTGCCGCTTGGTATCAGTTGGAGCAACCAACGGAACAGGACGTGTACACAAGACAGGGACCTCACAAGGACGACGCTCCACACTCCAGCGTCATCCTTCTGCCTACATAAACGTATTGATAATGAATACAAACGTAAATTGTGCCTTCATCTGTTTTGTATTAATGAAACAAGACGGCTTAGTAGCATTTATAACCATAACCATGCCAAGCACGTTCAAGACGCGCTGGCAAACAGCTTATCACATGCGTATTTGATACGCATTCAAGAAGTAAAGCTACCGTGCTGGTTACCAGTATCGATCCCTTAACTTATAGAAAAAAATGCGTCAACAACAAGGACGATTTCATCTCGACTCATTAAAATACGGAAAGTGGCTGAAGAAAAAAAATTAAAAGTGCATATGCCGCAACGAAACAAAAGCATTTAGTGCGTTTTCGAGCTTTTCCCAGGTTTTATTTATTGGCACTAAAATTTTAGTGATCTAATCAATAGAGGAAAGTTTAGTCTCCTTTGCACAACCGCATATTGCACACGCGAGGAACCCAAACTACGAGGGGCAAGCGGTACGTCATGTTTCTCTGATTTTGTCGCATGGAACCGCGGGAAAAGGGCTTTAAGTTTGAGGATTCATAGCGCACAGAATACACAGGACACAACACAAGCGCTTACTTCCACTGAATGGTCTTTATTTATTATCCGCATGCTGATTAACCACTAGCCCGAACCCTCACCCTTCTAAGGCTTTAAGTTTCCTCCGAGATCTATAGCCAGAAACTGAAGCCCGAGCATCCTGGCCATCGTACCGCAGAGATGGAGCGCACGCCAGCGAGATCTATAGCCAGAAACTCAAGCCCGAGCATCCTGGCCATCGTACCGCAGAGATGGAGCGCACGCCAGCTTTGCAATACGGGTACGTGCGCGGAGTGAAGCAGCCACGCCGGGCGCAGACGACGCGGGGCGCAAGCCAGCGTAGAACAGCTGCAGCAAATTCTCCACGTGACCAAGCGCAGCCAATCGGCGGGGCGGTGGCGAAGAGAAAACCAAGAAAACTAACGTGGTAGTGTCAGAACCCTAGAGATGGCGCTCGCTTCTCTTAGAGATTAAAGATCCTAAATGAAGCAAAAGTAATGCAAAGCCTTGAACATTCCAGCTTCCCTCCTCTCCTAGCGCACCGCCGGATAACCGAGCCTCCCATTGGCCTAGGCGCCGTGGTCACGTGTAAGCGCGCGCTCTTTTGCTCCGCAGCAGACGCCGGCGCCATTGTCGAGGTAGGAATCGCGCTTCGTTTTCTTTCTGTGGAACAGTTTTGACGAGAACTGTTTTTCCATCTTTGACGGCGTCTACGCGTTGCGATGGTGCCGAGATTCTGTTGCGCGTATAGATGCAACAACCGAGGAGGCAGTGGGAAAATGTTTTTGTTTTTTTGTAAATCTGCCCGAAAAAACAACGCGCTCGCCGAAAGGTTTGCCTGCACTGGATCGGCCGGGCAAACTTCGATAATGTCCCGGATCCGCGACTTTGTGAGGTGAATGGCCGTTCTTATGTTGTCAGTCGTGTTTGTTTTTTTTCGGGTGATTTGGTGCGAAGCGCGAGCGACTGCAGTCTTTCTTCGCAGTAAATGCTGTTTGTCATAGTTGCAGATGGACTCGTTCGCTCGTAGGCTACGAAAGCTGTGCTTCTTGTTGTCTTATGCTCACCGTGCCTAGCTCTGCTAGATTCTGCAGGTGCAGATTTCATGTTGCGCGCATTTCGTGACGTGTCGAAGTGGTTGCAGTCAGACTCGTTCGCAGGCTCGACTCGAAAGGCACACTTCGTATTGTTATAGGCCCATGTTTACGTTGCTCACGCTGGAGGTCTAGCTTCATCTTGCGCACTGCTGCAGGAATTTTCGTTGCAGTTGGACTCCTTCGCTTACGAACCCCATACTAAAGAGGCGGTTCTCGCTTTTTGATACCCGCTGTACATGCTGCTCGCCATATAGGTCCAGCCTTTATGCTGCGCGCACTGCTTACCGTATTTGTGTCGTTGCAGATGGATTCCTTCGCTGAAGAGTTCCATAGTAAAAGGGCGGTTCTTGCTGTTGGAGCCTACGCTGTTCATGCTGCGCGCGGTGCAGGCATAGCTTTCATGTTGGGCGCATCGCTGGAAGCATTTGTTTTGTTTCAGTTGGACTCCGTCGCTCACGAACTGGATGCCAAAGGGGTGGTTGTCGCTGTTGAAGACCCCGCTGTTCATGCAGCTCGCGATTCAGGTCTGCTTTCATGTTGCGCGCATTGCTGAACGTATTTGTCAGGCAGGGTTCATACAGAATTTGGGCGTAGGCGTTACTTTTCGTAGGCACAGTAACGCAGCTTGAATACTCGATATCTGCGTGGATAATAATAGAGAATGCAAACGAGGACCTCCGTTAAGCATAGTTGCAGACATTTTGGCTTCAAGGCCGTCGGTGCTGCCGCGAACTCGTGCAAAAATCACGCTGCGTGGAACTTTGTAACGGGGATAGGTAGTGTCAGATGAATTAGCAACGGTGGGATGAGCGCACTGATACTGAGGATTTCCAACGTCTGCCTGTGGCAAAGCTCTTACGGCCTTTTGTGGGGCCTGCTGACGTATTAACACTTGTGCATGTTTTTCAAGTCATGGAAGATCACGCTGTCTATATATTTTTTGTGCTTTGTATTTTTCTCGTAAGGTTGTGTAATACAAAATGTTACTTTTTTTTCTTAGGGTCACTTCATCGAAAACCTGTTTGAGAGTCATGTCCTTCGGAATTGCGGTATGAAGAAACTAAGGCCAGATGCAGTACCAGGCCTTTTTGTGCATCGGAAGCGGCCCACATTCATGAATGGGAAGGCTTGGAACCTAACAACACGCGACATGCTACTTTGTATTCAAGTTTGCTTGTTACCATAACAAACATTGCAAAAACATATTTATCATGACTGTCCGAAAGGTATAGTTGCTTAAAGAAGGTGAGCTTATAAATTTTTCGTGTCGAGGCGTTGACAATGTTTCAGCAGAAATATGGGAGACTTACCCCATTCTATTTTCTCCTTGTTTTTTTATTTTCACTTCAAGCAAATTATTAACTGAACCGACGTGTTTGCTACAGAGAGAACTGAGTAAATTTGAGTATTGCTTTTTCACCATTTGAGTTGTTTTTCTTTTGCAAGCTTCTTCAACTGAAATCGATTAATTAACCGCCGCAGTCCAGGCTACTGCATGTAAGGCATGGAGATTACAAGAGGGAAGGCAATGTTCTCTTACAAGCCATGATTGCATATGCTGACCCAAGGTGACAATCACCTAAACAAGCAGCATTCGAATGACTCATGCGGCGCTGTAGCTGCTCACGAAACAGCGTCTAAAAGACTTTTTTGGTTGCTGTTAATCAACCCAACCTATTAACCCTACATCAAAATTGTGATCACAACCGTGTTACAGTGCGCAACTATAGGGCACAGCCTTTGCCCATTTACAAACATAACGTGGCTACCGTCAGTCGGATATTTTTAACGGTAGCCTGCGAGGTGTATAAACTCCGAAATAATCTCCAAGCTTTTTTACAAAAAAAAATTAAAATTGAGACAAATAATCACCTACACACTGAATAGCTAGCTCAGCCCGTTGCGCGAGCGAACGCGCCTTTGAGAGAATATATTATAGGAGAATTAACCTTAAAACAAAGCCTAGGCCGCATATCTAGACACATGTCGGTCCACTTCCTCTTCGCGGGGATAAATTTTTAATAAGATTGGGAGAAATACGCCGGTTGAAAAACGCGACTTCGAGAGATTCACTATAGTGCCGCGAACTCGCTCGCTCACTCCACTTCCACCGTGTTCACCGCGATCAAATCGATCGCAGTACGAAAAGTTCCGAAATAGAAGTGCAACGTGGGCCGGGGCAGTTATTTGGGTAATGTTTTGCATCTTCGATCCCATGCGACCGAATCAAAGGCAGAAATTGCTAGAAAAAATTTGGCTGTGGTTTAGCTCTGGTTAGCCCTAGTTGAATTGCGAAAGCTTCGTTTCCTCGCCACGTCGTCTACGCATAGTCCAATTCCGACGCTCTCGAGAGCTCAAACCGGTCTCTTTCGCAGTTGAAGAGTCACTCCGGGACGTGGCACGACTTCTTCCAGCCGCATCTTCGTTACAACGCTTCTCGAGTTGTACGGCGCGTTCTTCTGGCGTCTCTTGAGCGCGTTGTCGCTTCCTCGCTTCGTTCTGTCGTTGTTGCGTCTCTTTCGCACCCTCCAAGACGACTACAAAAATTTGGAGGACGGTTACGCTTCGCCTTTAAGAGCAGGACGCGAGAGCGTGTGGCAGCATTGCCAAGGGATCCACGGAACGCCATCGTTCTTCGGTGTGACCCATTGCCCGGACACCAACTGAAAACTACCGAAACAACCTTGACCGACTTAAACAAGCGCATGGACACTCCAGAATCACACTACGCCACACTTTCTACTCTCCATGCTGAAATCGACGCCCTGAAAACTTCAAACACTGAACTTACCTGCAATATCGACAAACTGGAAGCACGTATGGACGATGCAGAAAATCGGTCTCGCCGTAACAATCTCATATTTTACAATATTCCTGACATTAACCCCACTGAAACGTATGCAGACTCGGAAGAAACAGTCATTCGCCATTGCTGTTCTCAACTAGGTTTTGCCATCGAACCCAATCTAATCGAGTGCGCTCACCACCTCGGGCACCACTCTACTGATCGCACCAGGCCAATCACCGTTAAATTCACCTCATCGAAAACTAAACAAAGCATACTTTCCTTAGGCAATAAGCTTAGTATTGACGAAGATTTCTCCCTTCCCGTTCGTAACGTCCGCAAACATCTTGTAGCCTTTGCCGAATCGGTATCAGATAAGTTCTCTTTGCGATTCAAAACATTGCATATTGGTCCTAAACGCTATTTATTCGATGAATCATCACAAACAATAAAAGAGGTAAAATAGCAACCATCTAAGTTCCTGTCGACAGATCGTTCTAGGTATGTACACCATGAAGCCATTTAATTGTCATCAATCTTTACTGAAGTGCGCAGTTTCATTTCAAAGCGCGACATTGTTTCCCATATCGTCACTTCAACTGCCAGTAACATACTATAATCGGGTACAACTTTAGAAGGCAGGAGAGGCCCCACCCAGATGACCGAAACGCAGCAGCGAGTTGCCTCCGCGACTAAAGAAATAGTCCCGCTCAAAAATTTGACTGTTTCTAAAACGCGTATTTCTCGGTATAAATAATATTTGTGTGTCCTGAGTGATTTGGTAAAACCGTCATGATGGAAAGACTACGGCACATGCCGAATCTCGAGAGCAAAATAACTCCGTGCCTTCTACAACACTGTGCGTCGTCTGCTACGGAGCAAAACCGTCGGCACAGAACGACACTCGAACTACGGCCAGCTAGACTCTCGGCTATCTTATCATACTGCTGCCAACGATCGATCGTTTGCACGCTGAGCTGGCCGCAACGAATCTTAGCGCTGGAGGTTGTTTTCGGAAATATTTTCGGTTGAAGAACTCGTAGGTTGGCTTCATCCGCACACGATTTTCTCATTTATCCTGATAATGGTTTTGCTCCATCACTTCGCCACGTCCGACGAGAAACGCTGGGGCACAGCACGCAAACACAACCGCCGCTCACCGTAGGTACCAGACTTTGGCAATCTCTCCTCGTCGTAACTTAGGAGCAAAACAAAACACCATAGAACAAACACGCACGATGTTTGTTTGCAGCGGTGTGTCGCCGCGGGATCCTGTTTCCAGACGAAGCGCAGCGCAGTCACCGTTGTACGCTGTAATCTTTTTTCATCGGCTCACGGCTCAGAACAGACGCACGCGGCACAAATTGCGCATCGTACAGAAGAGCAAGGTTCCGGGCTAGTTGGTAATGCATTGCACTTAGAAACAGCGCGAAGAAACGCGGACAAGACTTGTGTGTCGCTTCTTCGTGTTGTCCGCGTTTCTTCGCGCCGACGGAGAACATGCCTAACATGGCCGCCCTCGCTTCGAACTGGCCGAGTAGCGCCAGCTGTGTGCGTCTCCTTTCGTCAGAGTGAATTGGAATTGTTTGTGGGCGTCTGTCATGCCGGAAATACTATTGCGAGCTTACGATGCACAGCACTTAGAAACAGCGCGAAGAAACGCGGACAAGACTTGTGTGTCGCTTCTTCGTGTTGTCCGCGTTTCTTCGCGCTGTTTCTAAGTGCTGTGCATCGTAAGCTCGCAATAGTATTTCCGGCATGACAGACGCCCACAAACAATTCCAATTCACTCTGACGAAAGGAGACGCACACAGCTGGCGCTACTCGGCCAGTTCGAAGCGAGGGCGGCCATGTTAGGCATGTTCACCGTCGGCGGGGTCACCGGCCATCCGGCTCATGACGTCGCCTGGAGTGCGCGCCTATTGGCGGAGGCTCGTGTGCATCCGCCTTTGAGGGGCAAATGCCGCTGCCTTTTAAAGTTGTACCCGACTACAGCCTTGACAGAAACGTGGATTAACAGCGATATTTCCGATAGTAAAGTGCTTGCCCACTTGCCCAATTTCTGTGTTTTTCGCAAAGATCAGCCAAATCGACGTAGAGGAGGGGTACTGATTGCCACCGCTCGAGATCTATCATGCTGAGCTATTCATCCTTCATCAGATATAGAAATATATAGTTTGTGCCACGCTTCCCCTAAATCAGTCGTGATCGGCGTTTGCTAAAGGGCTCCAACAGGCCAGATTTCCCCCGAAAACTCAATAACGCATTGAATGAAATTAAAGTTAAACACCCTAACACATGCACTCTTCTATTCGGACATTTCAATTTTCAGAGCATCGTCTGGAATAATCTAACCTCTACAGGCAATAAGGATGCTAATAAATTTCTAGACGTTTGAGTAAATTTCAACCTCATTCAAACTGTATCCGAGCCAACTCGTGTAACCAAAGACTCCGCTAATATTCTAAATCTATAATTAACGGATAATCCCCTGGATTTCCTCTCCATCGTTTCCGGAAGGCTTCCGAAGGACGTGGATACCATCGGCATCACGGCCCGCTGCCGGGCTGGCCCTTCAAGCGCCTCCAAAAGTCTGAAGCGGCGCGGCGCCTCGCTAACCCTAACGCGCCGCGCCTGCACCTCTGCAATGCAGCGTCTCACGAAGCCCCTGCAGCCCAGACCCACTGATGCCGCCACCGCGGTGCCTACTCCAACCGCCCACGCCACCGCGCAAAATCCTGTCGCAACCAACACTGTGAGCGACGCTGGGAGCTCCGGATCGACGGCCGCGGCGCAGCCGGCAGCGTTCGTCGTCGCCGCAGCGTCCACTGCTCGCCAACTCCTCGCTCTAAGAGACGTCAACACCTTTGGGCCCACAGACGCGTCGCAGCCGCCTGCGTTCGTCGACGCCGCCGGTGCCGCCGCGCCTACACCAGCCACATTACCCGCTGACACCAAGACCTGCAGCCCGGCACCAGCGTCGCAGATTGCGCCTCAGGCTGACGATTCGTCGGCAGACATGGACTTCATGGCGTCCCCGGTAGACGACACACCATCCCCGGAAATCGGCTGGAGCACCATCGGTGCCAGCCGTAAGCCTGCTTCCGCCACCCGACCCCGCTCCGAGCTCATCACTGTTGGCATACAACTCCCTCCTGGTACCCTCAATCCCAAGCTGCCTCTCTACGACGTGCTCGCCGCAGTCACCTCCGCTGCACAACTTTCCTCCAAGACCAGTGCAGACAACACCCTTCAGGCCAAGCCAGCCCAAAGCCTTGTGTTTTTAAAAACTCATTCTCCTCTCACCGCCCACCTCCTACTTTCTATCACGCACCTTCACGGTAAGCCTGTCAGCATCAAAACTTATTCCCCCCATCCTCCCATCTCATGCCTCGGCGTCATCCATAACGCCGGTGGCCACTTCACTCCTGATGAGCTCATGCATGATCTAGAATCTTTCAAAACAGATATTCTCGCTGCTCGCATGATGGGATCCACTCAATCAGTGCTCATAACGTTCGCTGGTTCCGTCATCCCCCACTTTGTATAATTCAAACGCGTTGCCTTCCGGTGCCGTCCTCATAAACCTAAGCCTCCCACCTGCACCCGTTGTCTCACTCTAGGCCACCGCGCCCACCAATGCCCCCAGCACAGCGTTCCGGCAAAGTGCCGTCGCTGTGCTGCTCCTCTACCCGCTGACCCTTCCGCTCATGTGTGTGCCCAGCCCTGGTGCGTTCATTGCCAGGTGAACACCCACCCCTCCCTCGACCCCACTTGCCCCTTCCTCCTTGCTAAACAACGCGAGTGTGCTAAAGCTGCATACCTCCGACGCCTAGCTTTGCGCCGGTCCACTCAACCCACCACCCCCTCCTCCTCCTTTAATTATGAATATCCATCAGCTCCGATCACGTCACCTCCAGGCTCCTTCGCCGCCATAGTTAAAGGATCCTCGGTGCCAGCGTCCCTCTCTTCCACTACACCACCCTCTCCATCCTTGACTGACGCGAGCCGCTCCTTCGACCTCCGGCTCGCAATGCTGGAACGCCAGCAGCGAGAGCAGCAGCGCATTTCCCACGATCTACAACAGCAGATACATGCCTTGACTCAAACCCTCCAGACAACCACCTCCTCTCTTACCTCCCAGCTTAGCAAGCTAAATGAGCACCTTGCCACGTTCCCCACTCCCTCCTCCAGCGCCCAGGTCGCCCCTTTGGCTGACCTTGTCGAAACCACCACACAGGCACATCACACTCGCTTGGTTCAGCTGGAAACTTGGTTCTCCAGATTCTTACCACCCTCCAAGCACAATCAAAGCAATTGGAATCTTTCACATCTATGCTCCAATCCGTCCATGAGTCACTGCCCCCGGCAAAAAAGAAGGAACGCGTACCATCGCGTTCCTCTCCACTCTCATAATGGCGTTTGGCGAGGACCTCGAAATTGTGCAGTGGAACTGCCGAAATCTTTGCCACAATAAGACCCCCCTCCACCAGTACCTACTCACCCGCCCCTCTCTGCCTCATTTTCTCCTTCTCCAGGAGACCCGGATGGCCCGCAATGTCCCAGGCTACCGCGCCTACCATGCCACTACGGCCACGCCACTTGCGTCTATTTATGTACGCAGTGACGTGCTCGTAGAGCAAATTGACATCCCCTCCACCCTCCTTAAATATTTAGTTTGTGTGGTTTATTACCACCCTTCTTCCCGCATCTCACTCGTCCTTTCGTCTTTTTACAACCCCCCTGTCACTTCTTCTTTATTCTCTGCTCTGGGCAAATTCCTTCACTCTCTTCCTTCTACCTCTCATCTCCTCTTTGGTGGTGACTTTAATGCCCCTCACACACTCTGGGGCTACCCACAAACCCTCAAACCCGGCGCCTCCTGCATTGTCTGGCCCAGGAACGCCACCTCACCCTTCTTAATACTCCTGGCTCTCCTACTCGAGCGGGCATTGCCTCACAACGCCCCACGACACCCGACCTCACTTTCTCTCGGGGTTCACTTTCCTTTCACTGGCAGGTGACAGCCGAAAATCTTCTAAGTGACCACTTTCTCATCCATATCACCACCTCTCTTTCCCACATCCCTCGCTGTCATCTGGTTATTCACACTGACTGGCATGCTTTTCGCACTAATCTCGCCTCCGACTCCTTTCAATCCTACGACGACTGGACGTCGCGCATCTCTGCAGCGCTCACGTCCAGTAGCCGTCGCGTTCGCTCTCGTTACCCAATCCAGGACCCAGATCCACACCTTATCCGTTTATGGCGTCGCCGTAAACGTCTTCAACGCTCCTTTCGCTCCCAACCACACAATGCCCAACTTTCCTCCCGGATCACTGCTCTGCGGGCTGAGATCGTCGCCCACTGCGCCTCTCTCGAGCACTCTCGTTGGAGTGCTCTTTGTGATGGCCTTGATTCTGCATTGCACTCGCGATCCGCAAGGTCTCTCTTTAAATCCCTCCTTGGCAATAAGCCTGCCCTTGCTCCCACTATAGCTAAAGCCCTCACTCAGGGGACTCCCTCCGAAGTTTTTGATCAACTCGCCTCTCTCTACCTCCCGCCCCCTCTGGCACCCTCCTACCCGGTGTACTCAGGTGGACCTAACCCCGATCTGGACCAATGCTTCACTCTCCGGGAGCTGGAATCTGCTCTGGCTGCTAATTCTACACGCTCGGCTCCCGGTGAGGATGACATTACATACACCACACTTCGTAACCTTCCTGACTGCGCCAAAGAATTCCTCCTTCAAACCTACAATGAGGCCTGGGAGAGCGGCTGCTTGCCGAGCTCCTGGACATCCTCCCTTATTTCTATGATTCCAAAGCCGGGCAAACCTCCCTTTCTCTCTAGCCTCCGCCCAATCTCCCTGACGTCGTGCGTTGGTAAGACCCTTGAGCGAATGGCTCTGACTCGCCTCTCTGATTTTCTTGAGGCACGGGAGTTCTTCCCCCATTCTCTCATTGGCTTCCGACGCCGCGTCTGTGCACAGGACATGTTTCTGATTCTCCAGCAAACGTTCCTGTCCCCTACACCCACTCAAATTTACGCACTTGTGACTGTCTATGTTCGCAAGGCCTTTGACGGTGTTTGCCACGATCACATCCTTTCTCAACTCGCCTCTTTGGATTGTGGCTCCCGCATGTACTCCTATATCCGCTCATTCCTCTCTGAACGTGTGGCTCGCTTTCGAGTAGATACCCACTTGTCTAACCCACACCACCTCACCCGTGGCACTCCTCAAGGTGCTGTTCTCTCTCCTACCCTTTTCAATCTCGCTATGGCCCCTCTCGCCTCCCAGCTAGCTGAAATTCCCGACCTGCATCATATATTTTACGCCGATGACATCACTCTCTGGTGTTCATCTGGCTCTCCCGGTCACGTACAGGACACCCTGCAACGTGGCCTAGATCTCATCAACTCCTTTCTCACCACTGCTGGCCTCTCTCCTGCGCTTCCTTCAATCACACTCAACTTAACGCTCTCGAGACTGCACTTGTGGGCCTCTACAAGGCAGCTCTCAACCTCCCTATCACTACCTCTACCACTAAGCTCTTTGCCACAGGCCTCTTCCATCCTCTTCGTTCTCTTCTCAGTCTCCATCGTGACTCGCAACTTGCCCGGCTTTCCCTTACCCGTCAGGGTCAGTGGTTATTGACTCAAGCGGGTATCTCGCCCATTCCAATCTCCCCGTTTACCTCTCCTATTCCCACCCCCGCTCCCAATCTTCGTATCCTTCCCCTCCCGAACAACATGTCCCCCGTCCTGCACGCCGGACGTCGTCATGCGGCCCCACAGCACCATTCCCCTCTCTTTGATACCCAGGGTGTAGCTTACACGGATGCCTCCTTCGTGGCTCCTCGAGGTTCCTGCGGCTACGCCCTGTACCATCCACACCTCCCTGCTCCTGAAACCCACACCAGCGGGCCGTATCTACACCCTCCAGACGCATTGTCCCTCGAGGTCCTCGCCATTGCGCATGCCCTCCAGTCATTTGCCCTCCTTCCCTCTCTCCAAGAGTACACAGTCTATTCAGACTCACAAGCCGCTATACACCACATACAGAAACGCACCCTGACCCCTTCTCTCCAACAGGAGGTCGAACGAGCGGTCTCCGCACTGCAGCCTTCCATCGTTTTCCTCCGCTGGGTCCCTGGGCATTCAGGGATTGACGGCAATGAGCTGGCCCATCAGCTCGCCCGCGACACACTTTTCCGGGCACCGTTGATCCCCTGGCCCAAGCCCTCGGAGGACGGTGGGAGGCTCACCCTTCGCCGCACCATAAAAGAGGTCTACCTTGAGCTCCGCCTCGACAAACGCCTTTACCCTCCTCCTCATCCATCACTCACGGTGCCGGAGTCTCGCCTTCTTCGGCACATTCAGATGAATGCAGTTATCACCCCGTCCCGCCACTTCCTCTATCGCTATCGATCGGACCCTTCCTGTCCCAACTGCCCCTGCATCTATGCGGACCTGGCCCATTGCCTCTTCTATTGCCCGGCTGCTCAGCAGTCGGGTTCCTTCCCCCCACCCTTTCTATCCATCGCCACCTGGCTCGACTGGCTTGGCGCTGAAGGGGAAGAAGAACAGCGGCTTCTGGTCGCCCAGGCGGTCGACATGCTCGGCCTATAAATTATGGTCGAATAAAAGTCTTTACTACTACTACTACTACTATAATGAACTTTGCGCATTTTTGCCAGGATTTCAATCTAACATTCATCAAAGATTCGTTCATGATAGCTGGCCTTAGTTTAAGAGAAAAATCGAAGATTTGGTCGACAGTTTTATTCCCAACATTGATATACGAACTAACTCTCAAAACCCATGCTTCACAAATACACTCAAAAGCCTTGAAAATAAAAAGAAGCGTCTTTTCCGATCGGCCAAGTTGCCTCCTAGTCAGAACGCTTGGAACAAATATTACGCAGCCGAAGAAAGGTACTTATCAAGTAATCGAGAGCGCAAGCGAACATTTTTCAACTCCGATCTGCCTAAAGTGATGTCAACTAACCCTGGTAGGTTCGGGACAGTCATTAACCCTAGCACACCCACACAATTTCCCTCACCGATGGTTCGCGTGCAACTGAACGTGAAACTGAATGCGCCAACATGTTCAACGCAGCCTTTTCTTCCGTGTTTACTAATGAAACAGATCCGTCATTTCCTCCGAACGCCCCAGTTATTCAACATACTATGCCTTCTCTTACATTATCTTCAGCAGGAATTTCGTCACTAATTGAGAACATTAAACTTTCATCCTCTGCTGGAACTGACAATATTAGCGCTAAAATACTGATTAATACCAAAGATATATGTTCATCTCTGTTGTGCATGTTATTCGCTCAGTCACTCTTCACAGGCCAACTGCCCATTGACTAGAACATTGGGAGGGCCGTTCCAGTATACAAATCAGGTAACAAGAACTCGCCGCTTAATTACCGTGCCATCTCTCTCTCTTGTATTCCCTGCAAAATCATGGAACACGTCATCTATCCCATATCATGGCATTCCTTGATTGGAAAAACTTTTTTCAACCCGCTCAGCACGGGCAGCTAAGAACTTGCTGCGTTCATTCGTGACGGTCAGTGGACGCTGTCGAGACCTATTTTGAGGCTTTTTGTCCATTGTCCGCGACATCATTGTCTGTTGATATTGATGTTGGAATAAATTGGATTGGATTGGATTGGATCTGCATGCTAACATTGATTGCAATCTACAGACTGACATCGTACTTTTAGATTTTGCTAAAGCCTTTGATAAAGTACCCCATAAACGCTTGCTGATAAAATTTTCTCAATTAAATTTGCACCCTCCTATATATATTGAAGTGGATTGAAGAGTTTTTAACTAATTGTTCGCAGTTTGTCTCCGTTAACATTAAGAACTCTAACTCACTCTTAGTAACGTCGGACGTTCCACAGGGATCTGTGCTTGGCCCACTACTGTTTCTCATATACATTAATGATCTGCCTTCAAACGTAACATTTAACATACGCATGTTCGCGGACGACTGTGTACTTTACCGTGCTATTCTCACCACCGCTGACCAATCTTCTCTTCAATATGATCTTAATGCTGTTGAGGAGTGGTGTAATAAGAGGCTAATGGAATTTAGCCCACGTAAACGTAATCTATTGTCCATCAGCCACCGCCGTTTTCCTCTAATCTTCTCTTAGGTGAAATCAGAAGTTCCCGCACAACTAGTTCACTCCTACAAGTACCTAGGCATAACAATTTCTAGTGACCTTTCTTGGAGCTTGCATGTTACTAACATAATATCGTCTGCAAAGATGACGCTAGGTTTCCTCAAGAGCCGTATTCACCATGCTCCCCAGCATGTAAAGTTATTAGCTTACAAACGGTTCGCCAGGTCCAAACTAGAATTTGCATCGCCCATTTGGAATCCTCATCAAGCTTACCTCAGCAGTGCCCTCGAATCTGTTCAAAATCGCGCTGCTCGCTTCATACATTCATCGTACTCTTATGACATCAGCGTTTCCTCCTTAAAAACAGCATCCGGATTATCACCCTTAGCGCTCCGCCCTCGCATTGCCAGCCTGTCTTTGTTTCACAAATTCTACCACAGCCAAATGCACATCGCACCTTACATTCTTCCTCCAGCACGCATATCTCATCGCACCAGCCATTACCTACAAGTTGCCCGTCCACACTCACTCACCGTCACTTTATCTAATTCCTTCTTTCCTCGTGCAGCCGCAGACTGCAACGGCCTTCCAAACAACGTTGCCATCATCACTTGCCCAAGCCTTTTCGCTGAAAATGTAAGAACTTTCCTGTTATTGTGAACCTGTGCTTTTAATTGCTTCCACCCCTAATGTAACACCGCTATTTTGGGGCCTTAAAGTAATGAAATTAAATGTAAGGAAAGGAAACATATCTTGGTGGCCAGCCGAGCTGCGCCGTAAGGCAAGAAAAATGAAAATAAATTTTTTTAGGAAAGGAAAGGTTAAAGGCGAGTTTAACCAATACCACCTAGATAACTTTACAAGGCCCCCGCATGACCTCCTCCCCAAGCGTCTACGTCACTGCTAAGAGATGCAGCGCGCAGCAGATTGACGTGGCGCCATCTGGGAGAAAACTGACTAAGCGGAAAAATTCTGTTCCCTCGATCGGATTTGGAATTATCCTGGCTTGGCTCGAACTTGGCTATTTTCTTGTCACTTCAATTAAAACTCAAGAAAGCTCTTTTCTTATTTTTGCCACGCTTATATTAACGAGTTTATACTTTGAAATATTGCAAAAATAAATGTCGTGTTAAGCCTTGCATCCTTGCTGTCAACTGCGGCTTTAACAATGTTTAATATCAAACTCTACTTTCGCTTGAAAGCTAATGCCAGTCCGCATCCTAAGTTGGTTGGGAACACTGAGACAACCAGTACGCACATGGTCATGGTGCAAGTTGACGTGAATGTGCCGCGTTTTCAAGGAAGAGCTCAAGAACTGTGCAAGCTTTTTCATCTGCAGAGGCTTCGTTTGCGTGTTTGAACCTGCGTAGCCTCAGTTCTGAAATGCCTGGCTGCTGCTGCGCCCCAGGCTGCAGATCAAATTATGATGGTGGTCCGAGTGTGCGCGTCTACAAGTTTCCTGCCACGAGACGCAAAGGGCAGCATGGACAAAGGCTATTTCTCGCGAAGATTTTGCACACTGTGGTAAGCGTCGCTTTTGGTGCTGTTTTTCAGGATGCTTGCCTTAAACGTTTTGCTTCAGTAAAACTTCTTTTTAGCCTAGTTAGTGCATTTTGAACCAAGGAAAAGGAGCAGCGCAAAAGCGTGCAACCACGCAAGAAAGGACAAGACACGAGCGCTGTTTTCGCGTTTTGTGCCGTGTCTTGTCCTTTCTTCTCTTGTGGTTGCATGCTTTTGCGCTGCTCCTTTTCCTTGGTTTTGTGCTTCACACGACATTTTTTTTATGGCTTGCTTCGGAGAGGGGACTTTTTCTTCACTTTCTTATTACTTCGCTTGCGGAGTTTTATTTCCCAGTTATTTCGCTTGCCGAATTTTGTAAGCCTGTCGCCCAAACCTAATGGACTTGTGGTTTTACTTTGTTTTTAGGTGTGTGAAAAACACTTTCAAACGAGTGACTTCGTCAGGTTTGCAACGTACACGGACGACAACACTGGAAACGTTGTCGAAGTTCCGCTGCAGCGTGTCCGCCTGAAGCCAGCTGCTGTCCCGAGTGTGTAACCCGGCTGCCCGAAATATCTCTCTCAGCCACCACCTTCGCGAGAAGCTCCTGCAGAAAAGAAGGCCCGACTCGAGGCAGCGTCACTGCGAAAAGCGATAGAGCTTTCTGTTGCTGCTCAAGAGGAAGAAGATCGCAGGAACAAAATTTGCAGTTTTGGGGAGCTGTGTTCTGCCCTTCCGAAGCTTAAGACTTCTGACTTCTGGACTGTGGTCACTACGCAGGCAAAGGTCTTGTTTCTGGAGCTCTCTCTCGACCAAGCTCCCGCAGTGCGTTCGTCAGTGGTGGTTTTAGACAACCTGTCTGTTCAGGTGTTTCTCGGAGGGTCCCGTCTCCACAATCTTGGAGACGAATGTGTGCCGTCACAAATGAAGGATTTAAGGGAGCTTGATAAAGTGCTGCAGTCTGTTGAGAAGCTGCAGAGTTGTGCTAGTGGCAGCGAAAAGGAACACCAGCTTCTCGCAACTGTGCTAATGCTCCTGGATGAGGTGAACAAGGATTATGAGCTCCAAGAACATCATGGATGGAGCTTACAGGTACTGAAATTTGTGCGAAGCCAAGTCGAGCTTGTTTTGAAAAATGTGCCTGGATATCCACCAGATGTACTCGTGTTTTCAGGTCTGCTGTATACCATTTCTCCACATGCATACAGGTTCATCAGAAGCTCGCTTAAAATTAAGCTGCCGCACCCAGACACTATTCGACGTCTGTGTTCTTCATATCACATGAGTCCAGCACTTGAACAGCAAGATCCTTGTTTCTTGAACTATGCTAAAACTGTATTGCAAGCAATGGCCGAGCATGAGCGCACTGTGACATTAATGATGGATGAGATCCATCTTCGAACCTATTTTGAGTACAAAGCAGGCTTCGTTACAGGTACCGCAGCCAATAGTTCCGATCCGGCTAAAACAGCATATGTGTTCATGCTACAAAGCCTTTTGCCAAGCAACAAGGATGTTGTTCACATTTTGCCAGTCGCACAGATAGATGTAAATGCACTGCATCTATTTTTGCACAAGCTCATTACTGACCTTGAGTCACTTGGATTTAAGGTACTAGCTGTTGTTTCAGGCAACAATGCTATCAATCGGAAAGCCATGACATTTTTTTGCTAGCCCCCCAAAAGCCAGTATAGTTTACACACACCCAGCTGATTCCTCTCGTCCACTGTTTTTCATTTTGGACCCTGTGCACCTTTTGAAGTCAATTAGGAACAATTGGCTAAACCAGAGAGACAGTGAAAAGTGTATATATTACCCCGATCCAAGCAGGAATGACCCAAAGCCACCTATTCTTACAGCATTATTTAAATCTTGGTGTGATCTGCATGATTCTGAGCAAAATAACCTTTTAAAGCTGGCACCAACACTCTCACTGAAAGCACTGAACCCATCAACTATGGAGCGCCAGAACGTTAAGCTTGCTCTCAAGATTTTTAATGAATCGACAGCAGCTGCACTGCAATGTTCCGCTGTACACCATGCTAAAGGAACAGCAGATTTCATAAACACCATTTTGACATGGTGGCGAATAGTGAATGTAAAGACGCCAAGAAAAGGTGAACGCCTGCGTGATGAAATGCAGTCTCCGATTGCGTCAACAACATGTCCACAACTTGAATTTTTGAGGAAAATACCAGAGTGGCTAGACTACTGGGCTAGCCTCAGACACGATGCTGGCCACCTGACGAAAGAAACTCACATGGCTTTTGGCCACACGAGCCACGCTCTGCATGAGATCGCTTTATACTGCCTGGAAGAGCTGGGATTTCGGTATGTGCTCCTTGGAAAATTTCAAACAGATTGCCTTGAGGATAGATTCGGGAAGTATCACCAGCTATCCGGAGCCCAGTACCATGTCTCGATCAGGCAGATTTATGAATCTGAGAACAAGCTAAGGCTTCAAAAAGTACTGGACATGCCTGATCTTGACATTATTGCAGAACCGATCTCCGTCATAAGTGTTGAATCACTTTGTGCACAGTTCAGTATAGCAGTGACCAATGCTGATGTAGCAAAAAAATCGTCGATGATTCCCGCTGTTACGTATGTTGCGGGATACTGTGCCCATGCAACACTGAAAAAGCTCATGTGTATGTCGTGCAAGGACAATCTCGTCCTGGATAACACCAGTTTGGACAATGATGACACACTGCTCATTTCAGGCATGACAAGAGGAGGATTAAAGTTTCCACAAGATGTCGTAGTGAACGCTGTACTTTATACAGAAATAGTCCTTGACAAATTCAGGAGTGAGCAGTATGCATCCAAATTTCTGGCTCTTCCAAATCAGAAGGAGGCCCTTGTTTCTCTTGTGTCAACCATTCTCCACGATTCTGGAACAGGGCCGTAAAGGAAGGAAATTTGAAATGAAAATTGGTTTTAAAGCCCGCCGCGGTGGCCCAGTGGTTAGGCGCTCGGCTACTGATCCGGAGATTTCGGGTTTGAACCCGACCGCGGCGGCACCGTTTTTATGGAGGAAAAACGCTAAGGCGCCCGTGTACTTTGCGATGTCAGTGCACGTTAAATCCCCTGGTGATGGAAATTATTCTGGAGCCCTCCACTACGGCACCTTTTTTTTCCTTTCTTCTTTCACTCCCTCCCTCATCCCTTCCCTTACGGCGCGACTCAGGTGTCCAACGATACATGAGACAGATATTTTGCCATGCCATTTCCTTCTCCCCATTTACCAATTATTGCTATTATTATTGATATTCAGAAAAGGAAATGACGCATGTCTCACAATTCTCGCTGGATACCCGTAGCGCGCCATAAGGAAAGAAAAATCCTTCCCTTACGGCGCGGTTCAGGTGTCCATCGAGAAGCGCCATTTCTCACTCACGGCCAAAGGCGCCGACGACACCGGCTTTTCTGCGACAGGAGCTCCTCAAGGGGACCCAGAAAGGGGTTCTCAATAAAGGTGCGATATATCTGTGATGTTAAAAAACGGCGGTTCATAATTATCCCCCAGCAAGATTTATTTTATTACGTGTTGTGGAAGCTGAGTTATATGTAGACAAAATTCGAACTTCCGCGTCTTCACGCCTTTCCCTCTACTCTCTCGCACGCCAAAACGGCGGGGCTCCTCAGCCGGCCTTACTCACTAGGCCACTTCCCTACCTCCGCCGGCTGCGGTGCGCGCGGAGTGGCCGCGGCGCGGTAGCGCGTGATGTCTGAAAGAATTTGGCGCTGTGAACCAATGTTAACCTCCGGCTGCTGACGTCATTTGCAAGACGTGGCATCATCTGCCAGGATTTCGTGCGAAAGCCCGGTACCGCGAATCGCCCGCGAGGTTCGAAAGCAGGAATTTTTAAAAATGTATTGTAAATTTCCCGCTCCCTTCTGAGGTCTCCTATGCGCCATGGACGCTCAGTGACCTGTACTCTACATAGTGCAACCATTTTAAAGACAAGCTGAAACACCCCTTTCTGTGGCCCTTTAACGTTATCGCCTTAAGTACACTGAGGCAAAGCGCGTATATATATACCCCCGCGAGGCGACACCTCCTCTCCCTCTACCCCAACGGAGCACATCTGCTGGAGTGAGCAGCGACAGCAGCGGCGCCATCTCTTGGAGCGCTGCTGCGGTGTTGCTGGGAAACACCGCAGCCGACATACAACATATTGCGCGACGAGCCGAAATAGCTTACTGACTGGCGTAGTAAAGCTTTCGCTTTGTAAATTCATTAGGGCGCGCGGTCTTCTGCGCGCAAAAGTGCGAGCGTCGGGAGCACAACGCGCTGGGTATATTCACTATAGTGCCACGAACTCGCTCGCTCACGCAACTTCCAACGTATGCTTCGCAATCAAAGCGATCGCAGGACAAAACTTTTCGATAAAGCTGCGCAGCGGTTGTCGCGGCAGTTATTTCAGTAACTGATTTTTCGATCTTCCATGTCATCATGTCATTTCGACCGAAGAAAATTGAGGCAAAAAAACGCAACACAAAATTCATTCGGGCGCGTGGTCTGCTGCGAGCCAAAACGCGAGCGTTGGGAGCGTCTGCTAGCATACCCCTGCCTAGGTGCCGCCACCGTCGGCGCCCGGGAGGAGCCGATAGAAGGAGCGCCAGCATAGGAGGAAGAGGGAGGAGATGTCGTTAATGTTAGTCTTTAAGAGGCTTTAGAATACAGGGCAGCGCTCGCTCAGCTTGAGCCAGTGGACAGGCCCTGCACTTTCCTTTTCATTCTTCCGTCAGTCAATAATAACAACAACCGTGGCGGGGAATAGGGGTGGTGGTGGTTGCCACAAAAAAATCGAAGGAGTAGTTGGGGCTGGCGCAAGTCCAATGTGGCTCCCAGTCGGGGGTGACCTCTTGAGCTCACGTGATAAGTGCTAGGTGCGTTTTTTCCTGAACTGGCCAAGAGCTTCCGATTCCTCCTACGAGGGAGATGACAAGAGTGTCCTCTCAGGGGGTTTGCTAGCGGATTCCCATAAAATATGGTCTTGGGTGGCGTGCGTCCCGTCACCGCAGTGCGGGCATGCAGGGTTATATTCACCGTTTGTGATTAAACATAACCTATAGGGGCTAGGAACTGCCTTTGTTTCTAGGCGTAAGAGTGTCGTGGCTTGCACCCTGTCCAGGTCGGAGTGAGGAGCGGCTTACGTGGATCTTAGGTCGCGACAACCGTTTGTAATCTCCGCGTGCGAGCAGGTGCCTCGGCGGGGCATCCGTTCTCGAGAGGTCTCCCGCCCCCCGGTCGGTTAAAGCTCGCGGTCGACCCCCTCGTTGTACAAAGGTATACAAAGATGTCCAAAAAGTGGGCAGGTCATAAGTGATAGTGGCTGCCAAATTTTAAAATGACGGAAGTGTGGGACCACGTGCCCAAAATTGTGTGCGGAGCCAAGGCGTTGCACCGATTTTCAACACTCGAAATGAATGCTGTGATGAAACGAGAGAAAATGTGCCTTTAATCGAAATACAATCAATTTATTATTGCTTCATAAAAAGTATTAAGCGCGAATTAACGTTAATTTAGGGGAATTAATGGTGTAAGGGTGCGGCGTGGAGCTACAATAATAATAATAATAATTGGTTTTTGGGGAAAGGAAATGGCGCAGTATCTGTCTCATATATCCTTGGACACCTGAACCGCGCCGTAAGGGAAGGGATAAAGGAGGGAGTGAAAGAAGAAAGGAAGAATAGGTGCCGTAGTGGAGGGCTCCGGAATAATTTCGACCACCTGGGGATCTTTAACGTGCACTGACATCGCACAGCATACGGGCGCCTTAGCGTTTTTCCTCCATAAAAGCGCTGCCGCCGAGGTCGGGTTCGAACCCGGGAACTCCGGATCAGTAGTCGAGCGCCCTAACCACTGAGCCACCGCGGCGGGGCAGATACGACACGCCAAACGTGAAATGAGTGTACGGCTCTATCCGCTTCGACGCGTCGCTCCTGCGCCATTGGCGGTTAGCAGAAGTGACGTCACGATCACATGAGACACACGGAGCGACTGCGCACCAAAACAACAACTTGAAATGAGTATAAGACCCCTTCCGATTCGGCGCGCCGCTTGTACGCCAGTCGCTCTCGCGCCGTTGCCGCGTGCAGCTGCAGTGTTCGCGCGCTGATACCGTGGTTCTCATTGCGCTTTGTGTGGGCGCGTGTCATCATTTTTAAGCCGACTGCGCCATTTCCTTTCCCTCAAAACCAATTATTATTATTATTATTCACTTCAGCGTGCATTTTAATAATAATAATAATTGGTTTTGGGGGAAAGGAAATGGCGCAGTATCTGTCTCATATATCGTTGGACACCTGAACCACGCCGTAAGGGAATGAATAAACGAGAGAGTGAAAGAAAAAAGGAAGAAGATTTGCCGAAGTGGAGGGCTCCGGAATAATTTCACCACCTGGGGATCTTTAACGTGCACTGACATCGCACAGCACACGGGTGCCTGAGCGTTTTTCCTCCATAAAAACGCAGCCGCCGCGGTCGGGTTCGAACCCGGGAATTCCGGAGCAGTAGTCGAGTGCTCTAACCACTGAGCCACCGCGGCGGGGCTGCATTTTAAGACAACGTACATTTCAAGACAATGACCTTCCCTATACATAATAATTGTTTTTTGGGGGAAAGGAAATGGCGCAGTATCTGTCTCATATATCGTTGGACACCTGAACCGCGCCGTAAAAGAAGGGATAAAGGAGGGAATGAAAGAAGAAAGGATGAAATAGGTGCCGTAGTGGAGGGCTCCGGAATAATTTCGGCCACCTGGGGATCTTTAACGTGCACTGACATCGCACAGCACACGGGCGCCTTAGCGTTTTTCCTCCATAAAAACGCAGCCGCAACGGTCGTGTTCGAACCCGGGAACTCGGGATCAGTAGTCGAGCGCCCTAACCACTGAGCCACCGCGGCGGGTACCAGACTTTTTCTCGGTTTAAGAATTTGTATTACAGAAAATATGAATAATAATGATAATAATTGGTTTTTGCGAAAAGGAAAATGGCGCAGTATCTCTGTCATATATCGTTGGACACCTGAACCTCGCCATAAGGGAAAAGAGAAAGGAGGGAGTGAAAAAAGAAAGGAACAGGTGCCATAATTGAGTGCTCCGGAATAATTTCGAACATTTGAGGATCTGTGACGTGCACTGACATCGCACAGCACTTGGGCGCCGTAGCGTTTCGCCACCATAAAAACGCAGCCGCCACGGTCGGGTTCGAACCCGGGAACTCCTGTTGAGTAGCCGAGCGCCCTAGCCACTGAACTATCGCTGCGGGTTTGCGTTGTGAAATTTTTTTTGCGTTTTGAAAAAAGGAAATCGCGCAGTATCTGGTATCAGTCTCGCCTCTTGGCTGACACCTAAACGGTGCCGTAGGGGAAGCCAAAAGGAGGGACCAAGAGAACAAAGGAAGAGGTGCTGCAGTGGAGGGCTCCGGAATAATGTCAACCACTTGTGGCCGTATTACGGAATGATCAATTAGCAAAGTTGTCGAAAACTTGTCAAAAATGCGTCAATTAGCCTCGCTCCTGTTGGTCGGTCATGGCTGGCGGCCATTTTGCTTTTTTGCGTCATGGGTGGCTGTAGACTACGTCACGGATGTGGCAGAAGTGGTGACGTTGCACACCTAATTATGCAGGCGTTAACTGACAGTTTTTTGTGACAGCCTCGAGACAGTCAATTTGACCGTTGCGTTTGGGACAGAAAATGCGTTTTTATGGAGGAAAGACGTTAAGGCGCCCGTGTGCTGTGCGATGTCAGTGCACGTTAAAGATCCCCAGGTGGTCGAAATTATTCCGGAGCCCTCCACTACGGCGCCTCTCTCTTCCTTTCTTCTTCCACTCCCTCCTTTATCCCTTCCCTTACGGCGCGGTTCAGGTGTGCAACGATATATGAGACAGATACTGCGCCATTTCCTTTCCCCAAAAACCAATTTTATATATATATATATATATATATATATATATATATATATATACATGTACGCGGAGATACGAGTGAGGCAAAGCACTTTATTTTTCCCAGCAAATCGTAATTCGTGGTCATGTTCTGTTTCCCAAAAGAGAAGAAACAGACAACCACACATAACATACTGCAACACCTCACCTTTTGGCATTTTTGTCATCGATTGAAAGAGCCGAACAACCCAGACTTCAACAAGTTGTCTTCGTCGCTTTCGTACCAAGCGCTTCTTGCAAGTTCGCTCGGTAGGAACGTTGCCTTCACTGCATTCGTTCACATTTTTTTGCGCATTTAGGTCAACAGCACAGTAGCTTGATTTCAGACGCCATGTAACAAACAATAGCACGGCGTTGAATCGGCTGCTTTCGTGCAAAGCGGCTTGACGTTTTACCCCCGTCAGCGCATCCCCGCTTAAGCGAAAGTTGCACACCAGCAAATTTAAATATACCTCTTCAAACGCTTTTTGTTTGCTTTATATTTCTGAACTTTAAACACAATGTATTGATCAAATAAACTATTAGTTATTTTGTACCTTCTTATTATTTATGTATTATTAGAAAATTTAGCACACGGCCCCTCGCCGTGCAAAAAAAATGCTCTCGGGGCGCCATGCTGCTGTAATTGGCTGATTGCTCGTTGCATCAAGCGGAGACGCCTCATCGTTTCGTCATTTTGACGTCACTGTCAATACCTTTTGACAGAATTTGTAAAAGTTACGTAATACCGTCCCTGGGGATCTTTAACGTGCACTGACATCGCACATCATATTGTCACGTTGTTGTGACGGCAGTCGAAGCAGCGATGAAGACGGACGAAAGGGTCTTCTAAAAGAACTGTTTGTTGGGCTGACTTGCACCCAAAATGGACTGAATCACTCGGCGGTGGCGAAGCGACAAGCGTGCTCGGCGGTCGTCGAACAGAATGCCGGCCGCTGTCGGCCGTGCTCAATTTAAAGCTGATAGCGAACTTTCGAGATAAAGAGCGCGAAGTTACTAGAACATTTCGGAACAACGTAGAATCAGCTCTGCCTGGTTTCGATCAATCGAGATAAATCTAGTCGCGTCTTGCGTAGCAAACAAAGCGATAAACTGATGTGGCGGCCGATTTGAAAAACGAACACACTGCAAATATTCGCCGCATTACTTCCCTCTCAAAGAAGCATCGACCCGATGCATTAAAACAAATAATGCGACTAGTGAAGAAAAAAGCGGATCTTACGAAAATAGAGCATGGAAATGCAGTGGCCTTTAGCGCGCATAATACGGCTTCAGACGGACTACATGGACAACTTCCGGTCGTACGCGGCGTCGCTGGGATGCAGTCATTGCGTCAGGGATGACTTCATAATCCAGTTCACCCAGCCGACGAAGAACCTTGTACGGGCCGAAATAGTGGCGCAAAAGCTTTTCACTCAATCCACGGCGGCGAATGGGCGTTCACACCCAGACTTGGTCTCCTGGCTTGTATTCCTCATTGCGTCTTCGTAGGTTGTAGCGTCTGGCGTCGGACCGCTGCTGATCTTTGATCCGTAATAGGGCAAGCCTTCGAGCTTCTTCTGCGCGTTGAAGGTAGGCGGCAACGTCTGTAACGTTAGGCAGCATGGCGTCTGGCGTGGTCGTGGCCTCCCTGCCATGGACGAGCCTAAAAGGCGTTTTCTGGGTGGTCTCCTGCACTGCGCTGTTGTAGGCGAAGACGACGTAAGGCAGGATGACATCCCAGGTTTTGTGTTCGGCATCGACATACATAGCGAGCATATCGGCGATGGTTTTGTTCAGGCGCTCGGTCAGTCCGTTTGTCTGCGGATGGTATGCAGTTGTCGTCCGGTGGCTGGTTTGGCTGTAGCGCAGGATGGCTTGCGTTAGTTCCGCCGTGAATGCTGTTCCTCGTGAGAGGCAATCGGCGGCAGAGTGCTTGCGTCCGGACTTGTAAACGACGGTGACGTCAAACTCCTGGAGACGCAGACTCCATCGAGCGACTCGGCCAGAGGGGTCCTTCAAATTGGCAAGCCAGCAGAGCGCGTGGTGGTCGCTGACCACCTTGAACGGCCGTCCGTAGAGGTAGGGGCGGAATTTTGACGTAGCCCAGATGGTGGCAAGGCACTCCTTCCCAGTTGTCGAATAGTTAGCCTCGGCCTTGGAAAGGGAACGGCTAGCGTATGCGATGACTTTCTCCAGCCTGTCACTTTTTGAACGAGGACGGCGCCTAGTCTCACGCTGCTTGCGTCGGTATGAACTTCAGTATCGGCGTTTTCATCAAAATGCGCAAGGATCGGTGGGGACTGTAATCGACGCTGAAGTTCCTTGAAGGCTTCTGCTTGCGGTGCTTCCCATTTAAACGGCAAGTCTGCCTTCGTGAGTTGGGTTAGGGGCTCGGCGATGCGCGAAAAGTTTTTCACAAATCGTCGGTAGTATGCGCACAGTCCAAGAAATCTGCGCACTGCTTTCTTATCGGCCGGCGGTGGAAACTGTTCAATAGCAGCTGTTTTCTGCGGGTCTGGGCGTACTCCTTCCTTCCTAACGATGTGGCCTAGAAACAGCAGCTCTTCGTAGGCAAAGTGGCATTTCTCTGCTTTCAAGGTTAGGCCAGACGACTTGATTGCGTCTAGTACTGTTCGAAGTCTTTTGAGGTGCTCTTCAAAGTTCGAGGCGAAGACAACGACGTCATCTAAATATACCAGACAACTTTGCCACTTCAGGCCTGCCAGCACTGTATCTATTACTCGCTGAAACGTCGCTGGTGCGGAACAGAGACCAAATGGCATCACCTTGAACTCAAACAGCCCATCCGGAGTGATGAATGCTGTCTTCTCGCGATCTCTTACGTCGACCTCAATTGGCCAGTAGCCGCTCTTGAGGTCCATCGATGAGAAATATTTGGCGTTGCAGAGGCGGTTCAGTGTGTTGTCGATGCGGGGGAGGGGGTAGACGTCCTTCTTTGTTATGTTGTTCAAGCGGCGGTAATCCACGCAGAATCGAAGTGCGCCGTCTTTCTTTCTCACTAGAACAACCGGTGCCGCCCATGGGCTGTTTGAAGGCTGGATGACGTCGTCGCGAAGCATTTCTTCGACTTGGTCCCGGATGGCTTGTCGTTCTCGCGGTGACACACGGTAGAGGCTTTGACGGAGAGGTCGGACATGTTGATCCGTTATAATGCGATGCTTGGCAATTGGCGTCTGTCGCACCTTCGGCGATGTCGAAAAACACTCACTGTAGCTTTGAAGCAGATTGCGGATCTGATCTTGTCTGTTCCAGTGCAGGGCTGGGTTGACGTCGAAAGTGGGCGAGTTCTCTTGGTCAGGCGAATCTTCTGCGGAGGGGTCGGAGAGGGCGAAGGAGTCTCGTACGTCGGATATTTGGTCGAAGAAAGCAATCGTCGTTCCTCTGTTAACGTGCCGGTATTCTTCGCTGAAGTTAGTCAGCAGTACTTCGGCCTGGCCATTGCGCAAATGTGCGATGCCTCCTGCGATGCTGATTCCTCGGTCTAGGAGCAACTGCATGTTGCCCTCGATGATGGCTTCAGCGTTAATGGCTTTCGTGGCGCCTACGGTCAGGATAACGCAAAGTTACTAGAACATTCCGGAACAACGTAGAATCAGTTCTGCCTGGCTGCGATAAATCGAGATAAATCGGGTCACGTCTTGCGTAGCAAACAAAGCGATAAAGTGATGTGGCGGCAGATTTGAAAAACGAACACACTGCAAATATTCGCAGCAATATGGGCGCCTTTGCGTTTCTCCTCCATCGAAATGCGGCCGCCGTGGTAGGGTTCGAACCCGGGTACTCCGGATCAGTAGCCGAACGCGCTAACCACTCAGCCACCGCTGCGGGTCTGTTACAGGCCGCGTCGTCGCTTCGGTGGACCTGGTTCATGCGGCGCCCGCCTGTTCTCAATATTTCCTCTGACATATTTGAATTCTCTATTTGCACAAGGCAGCGATTGTGGCTAAACCCGAGCCAGCGGGCAGGCCCTGTGCACTTTCCGTTTCATCCATCCTTCAGTCGCAACACGACACCGGAGAGACATGGAGCCAGATCAGGTCACCGGAGCTATAGTTGTTCGATTTAGCATTGGAGACGGCGGGCTGCTTCTAGCAATCCCTACGACAGAGAGCGTGACAAAGCCGCGTTGTCTAGAGATAAGTCGCGAAAGCGGGCTTGTCCAGTTGATGACACCGATTAATAACAGGAGGTATGTCTGGAGAAGCAGAGGCACAGGCAAGAAAAGTATCTCAAGCGGAAAAATTACAGGGGTGCACCTAAGTGTGCTTAGGTGCAGTAATGCGAAAGCATTTCTGTCACTGGGAGTCCTTCCTCCGAGTCCTGCCATGTCGCGTCCTGCCATGTCGAGTCCTGCCATGTCGCCTCCATCTTGTCATCTACGCGCCTGTGTGCATGCCATTTGCTTTGACCAGACCCGTATATTGCAAAGGGGTGCGCTTGGGGGGGGGGGGGGGGGGCGGGGGCTTTCAGTGGGTGGCGCATGACGGCGCTGCGACTACACTCCGAGCAAGGAGGAAATTTTCCGGAAATGTACATCTGTAATTTAGATGCTGATTACTTCTTATGCACGCCTCCGTACATATATTAATAGAATAATTATAATTGGGAGACATCTGTGCTTTGACTAGACCATTATTTTTATTCAGTTCATGCGGACACGCTTTATCCACAGCTTCCGATGACGCAACTACGGTGGCTAGAAGGCCCCCTTCTAGCCACCGTAGACATTGCGTATCTGCGCCAAGTTTTTGTGGCGCACCTCTGCCGCTGTGCGATGCAACCCGAGGACCCGCAACGCCTCCGCGATTTCTGCATAGACTGCGGCGTTTCTCTTCTGGCGCCGCAAATCATTTAGGCGGTCCTGCCAGCAGTCGATGAGAGCGGCTGTCTCGCGCTCGCTCCACAGTTTCCGCGCCGACGAGCAGGAGGACGCCATCTTTGTTTACACTGACGGCGAAGCTTGGAGCGTGGTGTAGAGATTTTTTTCAAATGTTTGCATATAAGCAGGCATAGTACCTGAAAAATGCTCTGTATTACATTTTAATCAATTACAACGACAACAACTGTGGTTTGGTTTTGTTAACTTGTGTTTATTTTTATAGCTTCATGAGAGCGAGAGTGTTTTCGATTGTGCTTGGAACCTCAAGCACTCTTGAGGAATCGGCATCGAGTCAAGCAGGATCGAGCTCGATTGCGCTTGAAAGTGGCCGTGTGACAACCGTCGATCTGCATTGAGTTCGATGAGCATTGACTCAATGAGGATCGAAAGTGCCCGTGTGACAGGGGTATTACTTATGATCGCAGAGATGCTTTCGCACTTAAAGGGCAGCGAATGCGGCAACGTCGCGCCGACATCGGTCACTGGTTCGGTTGCCTTTCGCTCCGTGTAACGTGGTTCAGCCGAGTTGGGCCGCAGCCATTTTGTAGCGGGAGCGACATTAGGCTACACTAGGTCCAGCATTTCGCGGTACACGCGAGAGAGCAGTTGTTCGCATGCGCCGTTACCATGGCACATGGGGGTATCCAGTTGTGCGCATGCGCCGTTACCATGGCAACCGGGGAGGAGGAGTGGGTGCACCGCGCGCTTCGTCACCTCTTTCTTCCAGAGTCCCTCCTTTATCCCTTCTCTTATGGCGCGGTTCGTGTGTCCGCCCATAAGCGAGACAGATACTGCGCCATCTCCAATCCCCAAAAACGAATCTACTCTTACGGCCGCGGTCCGCACTGTCTGTCTGTCTGTCTGTCTGTCTGTCTGTCTGTCTGTCTGTCTGTCTGTCTGTCTGTCTGTCTGTCTGTCTGTCTGTCTGTCTGTCTGTCTGTCTGTCTGTCTGTCTGTCTGTCTGTTGCTGCCAGGAAGAAAGGAGGGAAAGTGCACAGGCCTGCTCACTCGCTCAAGACGAGCCACAATCGGTACCACGTGCAGATAGAAGGAGAGCTGAAAGATGGGATAGAAAGACAGGATAGTAAAGACGCGCTAAACACAAGGCCGATCCCTGAGGTAGTGCAATACCGGTCCAACCGGTAGCGGGAGTGAAACAACCTTCAAACTCTCCATCACATTTCCAAAAATAAGTCCAACTTGGACCCGTAACAGATACTCTACGGGGTCCGCATGGGTCACACTTACTGTTCCGCTGAACGCATCAACGTGCACCGGTGTGATAAAGGAGGGACTAAGAGAAGAAAGGAAGAGGTGATGTAGTAGATAGCTCCTGAATCATTTCGACCACCAAGAGATGATTAATGAGCACTGACATCGCACAGCTCAGGGGCGCCTTAGCGTTTGGCCTCCATCGAAACCCAGCCGCCGCGGTCGGGTTCGGACCTGGGTACTCCGGATCCTGGACCGCAAGGATTGACCTTTTGTATCTGAGAGAAAGCATCTAGTCTATATACTTTGTAGGCCTCAATGAGACAACTGCGTGTTACTTTACCGATCATAGGTCACTGTTTATGTCTGTCAAGACAATTCAATACATAAACAATGTGTCTCAGCGAATACTTCAACGCTTAACATTTTAGCCACAACAACAAACTCGACAACATGCGTTACCAGCGGGGAACTGCAGCTCCCGCTGCGTATATCCTGGCATAGGTGTGATATGCCATTGCTATTTTATGCGAAGCATATTAACGTAGGTTTCGGGCCTTCGCGCGACGCCCGGCGGTGGCCACCATTGACCCTGAAGTGGGGTCACGTGACATGACGTCACGCGATGACGTCACACCGGCTGCAGATGGGGCCTCATATCGCGCCGTCGGTCGCCTCCCGGCGGTGGCCACCATTGACCTTCAAGTGACCTTGAAGTAGGTCACGTGACGACGTCACACCGGCTGCAGATGGGGCCTAATATCGCGCCGTCGGTCGCCTCCCGGCGGTGGCCACCATTGACCCTGAAGTGAGATCACATGAGGTGACGTCACGTGATGGCGTCACACCGGCTGCAGATGGGGCCTCATATCGCGCCGTCGGACGTCGCCCGGCGGAGGCCTCCACGCTTCGGTTCGCGCCGTCGCGCGCGACGCGGCGGCGGCGCCACCATCGCTGCATCACGTGATATGCGACGTCACGCCAGGGATGAAGCGGCGCGCGCCCGCCGTCGCGTCAGTCCAGTGCTGCAAAAACTAGGGATTTTCCCCTAGATCTAGGGAATTTGAACTTTGTTTAGGGGAAAAGGGATTTTTGTTGTAATCTAGGGAAATTTTACCTTCCGCATGGGCTTTTTTACTTTTCGATGTGAATCGGTTCCTTATTCACTGTTTCTTCACCACCTTGATTTTGAGAATCTGGCTATGCGCCATGTGCACGAGGGGAAAGCGTTGTTGGGATCGAGGTGGCGTGGTCGGGCCGGGAGGAGGTACGACGATGACGGGACTCAGGGAGACTTTGGGGGGACAATAATAATAATAATAATAATTGGTTTTTGGTGGAATGGAAATGGCGCAGTATCTGTCTCATATATCGTTGGACACCTGAACCGCGCCGTAAGGGAAGGGATAAAGGAGGGAGTGAAAGAAGATAGGAACGAATAGGTCCGTAGTGGAGGGCTCCGGAATAATTTCGACCACCTGGGGATCTTTAACGTGCACTGACATCGCACAGCACACGGGCGCCTTGGCGTAGACATTCTATTTACATGGTGAAGGAAATGCACGGAATGTACAGAGATGGTGAGGGAAGCGCTGGTAGAGACTCGATGGGTAAGGCGGAGGGGCGCCCTGAAATAGGGTTTGCCTCCGGTTCCCGCCTTCTTTACCCGTTAATAAACAAGTCTGGCCACCGCCCTTGAACAGAGTCGATGGCGCATCTGCCCAGGCAAAAGTTGGGACGCTTCCTTTGCTTCTAATTTCCTGGTCGGTTCCTGGAACAGTCTAGCTTTAGCAGTACCAGAAGCACGCTGTCCAAGAAGCACGATTCCTCGAAATCACGGCTGAAGGTAGTTGGGTGTGTTTAGAGGAAACTGACGCCAACCAATATTTTTAACTTTAGCCAAGGTTTCTGGACCAACGCGGTCTCTTCTTCAGGGGTGACTAAAGTGTGCCAGAAGCAGCGGGTTGCTGCCTTCGTTCTCCATTTGTTAGCGCGTGGCGCAGTCCATGCACTAACGTACGCGGAGGAGAGTGTTGCTGGAGTGCTATTCATCGACACCTTTGTGAGCCGGATTTGCCATGACTCCGCAGTCGCCTCTTGAACCGGTTTGGCTCCACGGCCAAGACGCTCACCTCCTCGAAGGCTATTCTGTGGTCGGCGCGCTCGCAGTGTTCGGCGAGGGAGTTAGATTCTGAATTCATTTGCCGGATGTCATTTTTGTGTTGCCTTATTCTTTGGTGGAGGTTTTTTGTTTCGCCAATATATGGTGCCGGGCACTTTGAGCATAAGATTTTGTAAACGACACCTGGTTGTTTTTCTCTGGGACGCGGTTTTTCGGTCGTGGCAAGAAGCGGCTTGTTGTCGAAACAGGTTCGTGAGCCTATGTAGATTCCATGTTTTCTCGGAATGCGTGCGAGTGCCTCGCTGGTTCCCCTCACATATAGAAGCACAACGCGCGCGTTTCGTTGTCTCATTGTTAGCTGGTCCCCCTGTCCTCTGAGCTTGACTGGCGACCAACGCGCTGAATAAAGCCACGTGTGTAGCCATTCTTCTGTAGGCCGGCGAGAACGGTGGATTCTGCTTTTTTCTCCGCTTCAGAGGAGCAGATTGACTTTGCTACTCAAGTCATTCTGCACCGCACATTCTTCGTCACCACGTCATCATCATCATTTATTTTTCCCTTAAGGCCCCGCCCCTTCTCGGGGTATTACATAAGGAGGGGAGGGCTTCGTACATAGGAAAATACAAGAACAATGCCATGAAAAGAGGTTCAAAAAAACAGATCTAGTAAAACATATTTAAACATACAAAGAGGGCAATTAGGACAACGATACAAGCAGTAACATCAAATGAGAACACAATTAGAACAGTTAAAAAATTCAATCGAGCAGAGAGAGGAAATTACAAACGAATTGTTTCAGCACTTCAAACTAAGTGTGAGCTGCTTGTTGGAAGGGCTGGTCTAGGTTGGACTCTCTTGGCTGGGTTCCGGTGAAATTCCGTAGAAAAATTCGTGACGAGTCTCCTTAGAACCAGTCCCCGTGACTAGCCAGTTGAAGGTGAAGTGGTTAGTCTTTTTGAGGACCAACTCGACCCGGATGCAAGCAGAAAGAGTCGTTGCTCTTTCACAACAGCTTAGGCGACTTCATATGAAGTCTCGCAGGCGTGTGTCACCACTTCGCGCGCTTTTGCGTGCACTCCCAGACACCCTTAATTAGAGCGTGTGGGGGTAGCGGCCTCGGTCACAAAGGAGATGCCCTCGACTCAGCGTGACATAAAGCCGATCTGTTTGCGGGATGTACCGTTGGAGCGTGTACCGTACAGAGACCCACAGAACTTCATACCTCTTGAGAAGATATACCTCGGCGGAAAAGTGATGTCGGCACTGTCGGAACCTCATGGCATAGACCGAACCATTACTCATAACTTCCGCCTCAGATGTTTGGAATTTTATATTGAAGCGGCAAGCCAGATATTAACCAGAGTCCCATTGGACAACGTCCAGATGAACATACTGGAGGCAATCGACCCGCAAGTTGTCATCGAAAAGGGGATTTCTTCAATAGCCCCACTTGCCACATCATTCCCTTCTCTGGTGCCAGAAAGAGAAATGAACAAAATTGACGCAGAATGGAGACTGCTCCGCAATAGAGAAATAGACCTGCCGGCAGATGCGAGCATTCAACGCTTTTTGAAACGAGTGAGAGACGCCAGGCAAGGAGACGGGAGCCCAATGTTCCCTCTCTTGAGCGACTTCGTCTACAAGCTTCTCTGTTTGCCGCACTCCAGTGCAACAGTGGAGAGAGTTTTCTCTCAGATCAACCTGATGAAAACAAAGACCAGAAACAGCTTGGTGACGCAAACCCTGGCAGCTACGCTTCACGCCAAGCGGGTTCTAAGAGGGGCCAACTGTTATGACTTTGCAGTGAAAGAACGCTTAATTGACCTCATGAAAAAAGAAATGTATATGCAGGAGTGAAACTCAGTCGGGATGCCACCCGAATGACGTGTCCTATGTTTTAGAGTTTGTTTGTTCACACCAACATTTGGGCACAAAGTGGATTTTCCCTCGCTCTTTGACTGCAGCCGGTGAGCGTAAGTGTTCACTGCGAGATTTTCGTTCATTTCAGGGCTTAGGCCAGGATTTATTAGGCTGTGATATTAACTAATGTTTTCTTTACCCGTGATCACGTGGTACGCGAGTTTGCATGGGAAATCAATGTGTTATTGTATTCAAAGTTGCTACCAAAGTGTGATAAGAGGGTCTCTGCGAAATAAAGGAGTTCACAATTCAACTACGCACCTTTTTTCCATGCCTGAATATTTTTTTCGGATCTAGGGAAATCTAGGGAAGTTTGAGTGAAAATTTGGGGGTGAAGTGGCTTTCGAGGTTGGCAGCACTGCGTCAGTCTCTGTGCCCGCAACCGCGCCAGCGTCTTTGCGCGGGGCGTGTATGCGGTCAAGATGCCTCCAAACGCTAAGGACGTTAATAATAGGAATGCAAAACGAAGGCTGCAGCGTGCTACGGAAACCGATGAAGAACGCGAAGAACGCCTAGCCAAGCGGCGCGCTCAATATGGGGCTCGACGACAACGCTTCGCATCCACTGGGCTTAACCTTGATAAGCCTCCAATTTTTTTTCAATTTGTGGTGCTGATCAACTGGGTATTAATTGTTTATTTTATGGCTTAAAAGTAACTGATTAGAAAGCAGAATGAAAAACAACCACATTCCGCCAGTGGGGTCCGAACCCACAACCAGCGTATTTCACTCAGTCAGTAATCTTTACGCCACAAAATATTAATCTCCAGTTGATGAACATCAGAGATTAAAAAAGACATAGAAACATTCCCCTTCACAATTGCTAGCGAGGGGCTGGAAGTGATAAGGGAATACGTCTACGTAGTCCAGGTAGTGGCCGCTGATCCCGAATATGAGAGGGAAATAACAAGCATGATAATAGGGTACGTCGTGAATGGTTGTTTACAAATATTTTAAATTGGTTTTGGGGGAAAGGAAATGGGGCAGTATCTGGCTCATATGCCGTTGGACACCTGAACCGCGCCGTAATATTAATAATAATTCGTTTTTGGTGAAAGGAAATGGCGCAGTATCTGTCTCATATATCGTTGGACTTCTGAATCATGCCGTAAGGGAAGGGATAAAGGAGGGAGTGAAAGAAGAAAGGAAGAAAGAAGTGCCGTAGTGGAGGCCTCCGAAATAATTTCGACCACCTGGGGATCTTTAACGTACGCTGAAATCGCACAGTACACGGACGCCTTAGCGTTTTGCCTCCATTAAAAGGCAGCCGCCGCAGTCGGGCTCGAACCCGGGAACTCGTGGTCAGTATCCCAAAATCTTAGTTTCGCATTACATGCCCAATATCTTTAAATATCTCAATATCCCGAAAGATAAAAAGTATACACCACCTGTATCTTACCGCCGCTCACTTACGGCGAAGAAACGTGGATGCTCACGAAAAGGGTTCAGCTTAATTTAGGGATACCGCAGCGAGCTATGGAAATAAATGATAGCTTAAGATTAAGATCGTTAAGAAACCAGAATCGGGCGGAGTGGGTGTGAGAACAAACGTTTGTTAATGACATTCTAGTCGAAATCAAGAGGAAGAAACGGACTTCGGCAGGGCATGTAATGCGGAACGAAGATGCGAAACGCTAGGCCTTAAGGGTGACGGAGTGGAATCCAAGAGAAGGTAAGTGTAGCGGAGGACGGAAGGAAGCTAGGTGTGTGGATGAATTAACAAGTTTGTTGGGATACGGTGGCCACCGCTGACAAAAGACAGGGTTAATAGGAGGGACATTGGAGAGGCCTTTCCCCTGTAGAGGGTGTAGACAGGCTGACTATTATAATGATGATGGTTCTTGTCTTCGGTGGCTGTTGGCTTCCATCGTACCTGTGTCATAATTATATGCTCAGTGCCCTTCCCCTGTATGCTCAAAACCGCGAAGTGAGGCAGTTAAGGTCTGTTTACTTTCCTCACAATTAATTTCGATTTATTTACCTATCGTAATGACTATGTCATAGTTCAAGCTGATCGTTAACAACACATTACGCTTTATGTTGAATGTTTCAGGCCCATTGAAAGGGTAATGCATTGCTTAAGTTGAGTGCAGACAGCTTACGTCGAGCGTATTGCATGATCCTCTTTTCTATCTGCACAGTGAGTTTCACAGCTTTCTGAAGAAAGCTTTGCACGCTATTCGTGAGAGCCTGCTGTAGCGGAGGTATGCGTCCGTGGCTGCAGAAGCGCTTGCTTTACATTCGAGGCCGCTACTTGTTTTATTTTCGTTGTTCTGATTCATTCTACTACACTTGGAGAGCGTACAGAAGAAATGCAATCAACAGAAATTAAGCCATCTGTTAGCTTGAGGCCCCAGAGTTCTGCTGCCCTGTGGCCACTTCCTCGAGTTTGGGAAGTTTCAAGAATCGTAAGCTAGTATGCAGGCTGTTTAACCAGAAGAAGTTAATGTGTCTTTGAGCGTACGAAGCACCAGTAACTACCATGCTTCTCGATGAACACCTCAACCACACCGTAAGGTAAAAGTGTACGAGTGATGGAGAAAGAGCTCCGGTACACTATACGCCCAAATATTATATGGGGTTCAACTACTGCTGAATCTAGTTAAAGAGCGAAAGCTTCAGTGTATCGGGTAAGTAGACGCGGCTTGGCCTCTAGCGTTCATGCGTCCCGCACACTGGATCGCCAACGCGCCAACCCTGGCAGGTGGCGATTGAATTATTGGTTGATCGCGAGAGGTTGGTCACCCAATGAACGCTGCGGCTTAGCGGCTTAGCGGCTATGTCAGGATATATGTAGCGAACACTAAGGCATAGCATGGTTAGCCTTAGTTAATCTTGATTGCAAGTCCAGGTTAGTCTGGTTGTATAGCTATGTTGTCTCATTAAAGACAACACAACGGTGCTTGCGACGCGCGCGAGCTCTCCTTTTGAGCCCTCCGACTTATCAGGCATGCGACGCAGCTGGCGAAGCGAGCGGAGGCGAGCGCAACGACGAGGAACGCAGCGTGACGTCATACCCAATGGCGGCGGCGGCGAGCCGCACGGTCTGACGTCATGCCAGATGGCGTGGCGAGCACGCGAAGCACAGTAACGGTCTCAAATATCTCGGTGGACACCCGAAGCGGCCGTAAAAGAAGAGATAAAGGAGGGAGGCAAATAAAAAAAATTTAATTGGTTTCCGGGGAAAGGAAATGGCGCAGTATCTGTCTGATATATCGTTGGACACCTGAACCGCGCCGTAAGGGGGCGGGATAAAGGAGGGAGGGAAAGAACAAAGGAAGAAATAGGTGCCGTAGTGGAGGGCTCCGCAATAATTTCGAACACCCGCCGCGGTGGCTCAGTGGTTAGGCGCTCGGCTACTGATCCGGAGTTCCCGGGTTCGAACCCAACCGCGGCGGCTGCGTTTTTATGGGGGCAAAACGCTAAGGCGCCCGTGTGCTGTGCAATGACAGTGCATGTTAAAGATCCCAAGGTGGTCGAAATTATTCCCGAGCCCTCCACTACGGCACCTCTTTTCTTCTTCTTTCACTCCCTCCTTTATCCCTTCCCTTACGGCGCGGTTCAGGTGTCCGCCGAGATGTGATTTCCTTTCACCATGAAAACCAATTATTATTCACCTGGGGATCTTTAACGTGCACTGACATCGCACAGCACACGGGGGCCTTAGCATTTTGCTTCCATAAAAACGCAGCCGCCGCGGTCGCGTTAGATCCCGCGAACTCCGGATCAGTAGCCGAGCGCCCTCACCACTGAGCCACCGCAGCGGGTAAATAGAAAACTGAAAATTGAATGTTGCATTTTCAGGAAAGGCGCGGCGCTGCGCAGCGGCGGAACACCTGTGGCTCGGTGCTACTAGTGGCGCATGCGCAGTTATGGCTAGGGAGCGAGAGAAAAATTCCATTCCATTCCAAAAACTTTTTTTTCTATCAGAAATGGAGACCCCCTACTGCCTACCCCTCACGCGCAGGCCTAGGGGCAGTGGCCGGGGCCTCCGCGACTAGATGCAGGCAAAGAGTTGCTGGCTCTTCGCGGCTTATGGCTTTCCTCTGCATGGCGGGGTCCGCGCTTTGCAGAAGGGTCTCCCAGGCTTCTCTACTATTTATACCTTCATTGACCCCTGGGGAGTGTGTGCATTGCCAGATTATGTGGTCGAGGGTCCCCCTCTCCCCGCATTCCTTATATTTATCGTCTGTCTTCGTCTTTCAGGACGTGTGATGCCCATACCGGATTTATGTAGTTTCCCGCCGGTAATCTGCGCCAAGTTGTTGCCTCTCTGTTTCCGAGCTCTTTTTCCGGTGGAGGGACAGTTCTTCGCTGTAATCTGTAGTTTTCTATTATCTCCGTGTATGTCTGTAGTCTCTCGTCAAGCTCCTTGCAATCGGGCGGCTCTGCTCTTGCCCGAAGGTAGTGATCTCGGGCTATGAGGTGCGCCGCCTCGTTGCCTGGAACTAACGTGTTAGCTGGTGCCCATATGAGGCTAATTTTCCTATCAATTTTCCTCCCAACTAGTATTCGCACCGCTTCTGGTGCTACTCTGCCCCTTCCGTAATTGTAGATGGCTGTTTTGCTGTCGCTTATTATGTAACTTGCCTTGGTGCCTACGCAAGCAAGCGCTATTCCTTCTTCTTCCGCTACCTCTGGATTGCGGCTGCGTATTGTTGCTGCCGAGATTGCTTTAGCTTGGCCATCTACTACCGAGGCTACTGCTGCTCCCAGTTTGCCGCTAGCCGCATCTGTGTATGCCACTGTCTCGCTATTTACTTCGCTGAAGCGTTTGACTAGTGCTTCAGCTCTTTTTTCCTCCTTTCCTTATTGAAGGTGGGATGCATGTTCTTGAGAAGCGGGTCAATCCTCAGCTTTTTCCTGATTTTTCTTAGAATATCCTGTTTCTTTTTCATGCCTCTGTCCGTCTGCAGTCCCACCATGCTTAGAATGGCCCTGCCTGTGTACGTTTGGCTGAGTCTTTCCTGCTGGGCGGTCCTTACTGCTTCGGCTGTTTCTTTCCATGTATTATGGATTCCCATTGCTGGAGTCTTTCAGTTGAGGTGCTTATGGGTATTCCGAGCGCTTGTTTGCAGCATCTCCTGATTATTGAGTCCAATTTATCTCTTTCTGAGGCCCGGATGTTTAGATATGGTGTAGCGTAGCTGAGTCGGCTGATGACGTACGCTTGTGCCAGCTTAACTAGGCTCCTTTCCTTTAGCCCTCTTCCCTTGAGGGCTATTCTTCTGAATATCCCAGTCATCTGTGCTGCGTAGCCTTCCAATTTCTTTATGGTTTCGTCGTTGTATCCGTTACTTTGAATGAAAAGGCCTAATATTCTTATTTTGTCTACTTTGGGTACTGGTTTGTTACCGACCATGATTTTGGGATCGCTGTCTTTTTTCAGCCTTAATTATTTGTGGTTGTACACTAACAGTTCAGATTTTTCTGGTGAGCAGGCAAGCCCCCTAGCTGCTACGTACTCTACGACTGTATCTGCAGCCGTTTGCAGCTTGTTCTCTATTTCTGCTTCGCTACCTTTGTTTATCCAGGCGGTTATGTCGTCAGCATACATGCTGAAATTTAGGTTTTTTTATTCTCCCAAGTTTAGCTGGGAGACCCCTCATTGCCAGATTGAAGAGGAGTGGGGGAAAGTACCGATCCTTGTGGGGTACCTCTGTTTCCCAGCTCTATTTCTTCCGATTCCAAATCTTGGTATCTTATCTTTGCCGTCCTGTCTGTCAGGAAGTTCCTTATATAATTGTAGGTTCTGCCTCATATGCCTATTTTCTGAAGTTCTGTCAGGATTGCCTCGTGTTTGACATTGTCAAAAGCTTTCTTGATGTCTAGACCTAGGATTGCTTTTATATCTCTCGATCGCGAGTCTATGATGTCGTGCTGGAGTCTCAACATACAATCCTGGGTGCTTAGGCCCGGCCGGAATCTCATCATCACCATCTCATTCGGCCATAGTTCATTATCTTCCATGAATCGGGTTAGCCTCGTTTGGATTACATGTTCCATTAGTTTTCCTACACACGATGTGAGGGAAATTGGCCTGAGGTTCTCAAGCTTAGGGGGCTTTTCCGGTTTGGGGATTACTATGATGCTAGCTTCTTTCCATTGTTTCGGAAGTTCACCCTTCTGCCATACCTGCTGTACATATTTTGTTATAGTTGTGATCGACTCATCGTCTAGATTTCGCAGCATTTTGTTATTCCACCGGGTCCTGGGGCCGATTTCGTTTTAAGCCTGATTATTTCTGCTCTCACTTCAGCCTTCGTTATGGGTGCGTCTAGCTCCTCATTTGGGGGTACCCCATATTCTGGTAGGCTGGTGCGAGTCACGTTTCCTATGTATGTTTGCTTGATTTCTTCCATGAAGCTCTCGTCTGTTCCGTCGTATTTATGTCGCGTCTTATCTAGTCTTATGTTTGTCTGCGACCTGGATTGGGTTGGGTCTAGTAAGTGTCTTAGAATGTTCCATGTTTTTGCTAGACTCATGCCTTTTTCCATGTCGCATTTGCTGCACCAATTTTGTTCGCATAGTTGTACTGCGTATTTTTTGATTCCTCGATTTAATCTGGCTATTCTTCTTTTTAGATTCCGGTTCCATTTCTGTCGTTTGAGCCGGTTTTCTAGACTACCTTTTGCCTCCCACATGTGCAGTAGTTTGTTGTCTGCTATGAGTGGGGCGTCTTGGCCTTCTAGAGTTAGCTTCGACGGCATGTCTTTTGAGTGTGCCTGTCCACTCTCCTAGGTCCGTGATGGTTGCGGCTGAGGATTCCTCCCTCCGCTTTCTAAATTTGTCCCATTCTGTGACTTAATTTTGGCTGTTTTAACCGTTTTTCTTTCACTTCCTTCATTAGCATAGTGGCAATTATATAGTGGTCGCTGCCTAGGTCTCGTCCTGTCTTTTCCCACGCTACTGTTCTGGTGTTTTTGGAGAGTGATAGATCGGGTGTGGTGTCCGCGGTAACACTGTTTCCTTTTCTAGTTGGGTTTCCTGGGTCGGTGTGTAGTGAGAGGTTCAGTTCTTGTATATCCTCCCACAGCTGCCTTCCCTTGCCGTCTCTCCTGTTGTATCCCCACTCCTCATGCAGCGCATTAAAGTCTCCTACGATGAAGAGGGGGTTCTTTCCCGCTGCTTTTAGAGCTTTTCGGAAGATGGCCCTGAACCTGATCTTTTTCTGTTTAGGGCTTGAGTAGATATGTTTAGTAGAAATAGACTGGGCTCTTCTTTCCTACCCGTAAGCATCTCTACTAAGACTCCTTCTATGTCCCTGGATTGAATATCGTGTTCAATTGTTGCTATGTTTCTTTTCATTAGGGTTGTTACCCGCGATTTTTCCCCTTTATCACTGTGAAACGCCTGATATCCTGGGAGGGATGCTAATTTCCCGGTCTCTTGCAGCGCTATTGCTAGCGGCTTCTCTACTAATGTGTCTAGGTAGTTTTGCAGTAACGCTCGCTTGCGTTGGAATTCTCGGCAGTTCCACTGCCAAATGATGGACATAGTTTGTGCGTTTGTGGCCATACCAAATTTGAGTAACAGTGTCCTTTAAGTTTTTCTGTCGCTCTCCAAGGGCAATCAGCTCGGTTCTTTGTGTTTTTAGTTCGGTTCTCTGTGCCTGCAGTTCTGCTGTTATGCTTTCAAATCTTTGATTTATATTCTCTTGTATCTGGCTGAGTGCAGCCATGACCTGCGCCATGAAGTCTCTTTGTTCTGTCAGCATCGCTTTTATCGCGTTCCTATTTGCTTCACATTAATTCTTTAGCTCTACCCATATGTCTGTTTCATTATCTCCTTTTCGTTTAAGTGGGGGTCTTCTGACTGTTTCTGCCTCCTCTATTTTCTCTCCTACCATTTCCTGCCGCTTGAGTGTTGGGGGGGGGGGGGTAGTTTGTTTAGTTACCTGTATGGGTTGTGCGGGTTGTGTGCGGGGAGGGGGGATGTTGCCTTTTCTCTTTCTTTTTGTGCTTTCATGAGGTTATTTATGAACCCTTGAAGCTCATCTTCTTTTTCTTTAACTGTTCTATTTCTCTGTCCTTATCATCTTTAGCCTGGGAGGGCCCTTCTACAAAGCTTACTTGTTTGGGTTCTCGGCTTGGATCCCTGCTGCTGCTCCTTCTCTTGCCCCAGGGGTCCTTTGGGTCCCTTGATCTCGATCTCCTACGTCACCTGGTCTCCTGGCTCCCGAGGGTCGGCGGGCTTCCTTTTCTGTTTCCTCCCAGCTTGGGGAAGTCCTCCTTGCGGAGTTTCTTGTCTCCGTCCGCCGGGGGTTTCTGTTGCTGGGTCGCCAGCTCTTCTTGTTTGTCTTTTTTCATCTCCCAGATTCTTTTCTTGATTTCGTACGGTGTTCAGTATAGCACTTTGCACTTTTTGTCGCCGAGTGGGTGCTCTTTTCCGCAGAGCTGGCACTTGGCTTCGCAGTGGTGATCTTCCCGCGGGTTTTCTTCTCCGCATCTTCGGCACTTTTTGTTGTCTGGGTTCGGGCACACGTCCGATCTGTGCCCCATTCGGCCACACGCGTAACATACCTCGTACTTTTTCTTGTACAGGACGCACCTCGTCGGCGTGGATGAAAGGTACACTTGCCTTGGAACCGTGCTCTCTTCGAAGAGGATAAGCACGGCCGTCGTTGCCTTTCCCAGTCTTCTCACTCCAAGGATTGGGGGTTCTTCGCGCTGAAGTACTCCAGTCTCTCTTTGATTTCGTCTTCAGTCCAGAATAGAGGGGCGTCGTATATGACGCCTTTTCCGCTGTTCTCCGGCGCCGCCACGTATGCGTTGACGCTCACCTTTTCCTTGCCTGTCGTCAGCTCTCTGGTCACTGCGTATTTATTCCTCTTTATTTTGTCCTTCGTTGCAATGAGGATCAATTGCTGCTTTGTGTTGAACGTGATGATGTCGTTCACGCCTTTGTCGCTTGCCACAGCCGCTGCGCTCATTGCGTCAGCCAGGAAGGCTCCTCCGAATTTGAGTAATTTTTCCACTCCCCCTTGAGGTCTCATAATTATCTTCTCGTAGTCGGCCGGAATTCCCGTATATTGCCTTTCCACCGACTTCTCTACCTTTCTTCTTCCTTCGCGTCGCTCCACTGCACGCTCTCGTGCGTCTCGGTTCCCGGCCACGTGGCCGCTATCTTCTATCTCCGCCGGGGCTATTTTCCCGCTTTTCTTCGGTTTGAACCATTGACCCGGTATCATCAGCTCTTCCGGATCTATATCCGTGCCTTCTACGACTTCCATTTCTCTTAGAGTCGCCTGCTGGAGGCCCTTCGGCCTCGGTTCCTTCCTTCGCCGACCTAAGCCTCGTTAGGCTTAACTCCGCTTGCTACAAGTGGGGTTCCGCAAGCCTCGAAAATCAAGATAACTCGGTCCCACCTTGTGAATATCGGTGCGTCCGATGATGGAGCTTCCTTGGTCGGTGATTACAGACAGTTTCTACGCATCCAGAGTCCTGGGTGCTGCGTCGCCCCCATTGTGGTCGGAGCTCGTCGGACGCACGTCCGGCCACCTCGACAGCCGGCGGAGGAATCCCAGCGAGAGAGAAAAATGCGCCGTGTGTCGTCACTGCTTCTCGCGCATGCGCAGCACGGCTCTCCAGGAATCACGCGAAACTGCTCAACCTGCGGCTAGTAGCGTTTCCGCTTTAAAAATTGGCAATGGCTTAGCTCGGCTATGCCAGCGTATACCTAGCGAGAAGTACGTTTCCCTGGCTGAGCTTGATGTGTTCCCTGTATGTTTAGCAATGAGAGACATAGGGCTCAATCTCGGTGGCTCTGCGCCGTCTATTACGCTCGGCAGTCAGACATCTTCGTTTGGCAATCCGTTCTTCTCTCTCTTCGGGCGTCTCCGCTGCTCTCTTCCGTTTCTTACACTCATTCTCTATTTGCAGATTAGCCAAGTGCCAGTGGACATCTTCAGGATCGGAGGAGTTAATATTCTCTTGTCTATACCGCCTTCTAGGAGACGCTGGACTCGCCTTCTATGCATCCATATCGAACGTTGTGATACAGCTGCCCATTACTTCCCTGCCTTTAATACGGAATGCTGCCCATGCGATGAACAGTTCGCTTGATAGAGCGACGTGCGGCGAGGCGCGATGAAGCGCGCGGTGCACCTGTGGGATATCTCTGCTTAACAAGGCAACTGCACATGCGCAAAAGTTCTCATCCGCGTGACGTCACGCGTGGCTCTGACGGTGGAGCGGACTCGAGGCCGCGGCGACGGGGAAGCGCATGCCGCGCCTATTGCTCCTCTCCGGATGCCATGGTAACAGCGCATGCGCAAATCTGTCTCTCCTAGCTCACAGCGAAATGCTTGACTGGTAGCCCACTGTAGATCTCGCTACAAAAAATTTTAGGCTCATATCCACGCTGTGAAGGTGGTTGGACAACGGAGCTGTATAGCGACTCACAAAGACCCATTATGACATCATTTGAAAATTCAAACACTTGGCTCTACAGAGTGAAACCACAGACAATTAAATTTAGTTGAGCTCTCTGTTGTATGCCTGATTTCAAAAGAGATGAGCTGTTTCCCTTCAATTTTTAGAGTCGCGTTTTTTGCTTACCACAACGGCACGAACACGCAGACCTAATATGAGAGAAGAAAGGAAGAAAGAATTGCCGTGGTGGAGGGCTTCGGAATAAGTTCATGCACGTTAAGATCACCAGGTTGTCGAAATCATTCCGGAGTCCTCTACTACTGCACCTCTTCCTTCCTTTCTTCTCTCAGTACCTCCTTTATACCATCTCTTACGGCGTAGTTCTGGTGTCCGCCCAGATGTGAGGCAGATACTGCGCTATTTCTTTTCCCCAACACTCAGTTATTGTCAATATTTTTACCGGGAACAGATTGGGGCGACTGTGTGGAGAGGCGTGATTGTTTTACCAACCGCAGTGGCTGAGTGGTTTGGCGCACGACTACGGTCTGGAGTTCCCGGGATCGAACCCGCCGTGGCGGCAGCGCTTCGATGGAGGCAAACGCACAGGCGCCCGTGTGCTGGGTGATGTCAGTGCACTTTAAAAGATTCCCAGGAGGTAGACATTATTCTTGAGCCTTCCAGTAAGGCACCTCTTTCTTCCTTTCTTCTTTCACTCTCGACTTTATCCCTTCTCTTACTGCGCGGTTAAGGTGTCCGCCAATATGACGTCACCAATAAATCACCAATTGGACTTCTGTATCGTTGTGATATGGGGTGTCGATTTACTCTAGGGAGGTGGTACCCGACCCCAAGAAATCGAGAAATGTAATGAGTTAGAGCTCACGCTCTTAAAAGTGAGAATACAGATATTGGGACTTAATTATTATATATACTATATAATGAGAACAGTATATAAATATAACACACACACACACACACACACACACACACACATATATATATATATATATATATATATATATATATATATATATATATATATATATATATATATATATATATATATATATGAGGAAAGGGATATAAGGGGCTCGTTTGGCAAACAAATGGAGGAAGCCAACAGTCACCGGAACCAAGGTGCTTAGAGAAATGTTTCCATTTTTTTATAATGTGTAGTGCTGAATGTTGGGAGGATAATACGTACATGAATCTGTCGCTTAAAGGAAATTAATTATAAAGCAGCAGAAAATGCAACCGTGCCGCCAGCGGGATCCGAACGCACGGCCTCCGAATTTCATATCCCACGAAGGAAGCTGTGGGCTTCCTTCACACAGACACAAACACACAATATATATATATATATATATATATATATATATATATATATATATATATATATATATATATATATATATATATATATATATATATATATATTAAACGTCTTCCAAAGCACAGCGTCGCTAACAACAAGCAGGACAGTCCAGGCACAGACTAGAGGCAGCGTTCAGTCCGGTGCACGCACGAGGGAACGAGCGTTCGGCGCTCGAGCTTCGGAGCGTTCGGTGCTTCTTGTCGTCTTCTTCGTCAAGCGCCAGCCTCTGAAGATTCCAAAGCCGAAGGCGAGTCTCACAATTCCCCCCGGGCTGAAGGGCGCCATCCTGTAGGGCGATGTAACGACGGCGGGGTCGTAGTATGGTTTGAGGCGGATCGTGTGGACATTGGCGCGGCCTCGGCGACGATGATCAGGGGATAGCGTAAGGGGTTCGATGATGTAATTGACGGGGGATGTCAGCTGAAGAATATGGCATGGTCCCTGGTACTTGCTAAGAAGTTTGGAGGAAAGGCGGGGACCTGAGGAGGGTACCCAGAGCCAGACCAAAGAGTGCAGGGGATGACGGGTCCCTTTCTGCTGCTGTTGGGCGTGAGAAGTGAAGGACCGGGCAAGCTGTGGGCATTCTTCGGCATAAGTTGCGGCTTGAGAAAGAGTTGTAAATTCGGAAGCATTAGGACGGTAAGGTAGAATGGTGTCCGTTGTGCAAGAAGGCTCACGGCCGTACAGGAGAAAGTACGGAGAGAATCCAGTGGTGGCTTGAGCAGCGGAGTTATAAGCGTAAGTGACAAAAGGCAGAACGCGGTCCCAGTTACAATGGTGGGAAGCAAGATACATGGGCAGCATGTCGCCGAGGGTGCGGTTAAAACGCTCAACCATGCCATTTTTCTGGGGATGGTAGACGGAGCTGGTGCGGTAAACGACGTTGCATTCCTGAAGGAGGGCTTCTACAACTTCAGAGAGGAAGGCCGGACCTCTATCACTGAGCGGCTATTTGGGGTCACCATGGCGAAGAATGATGTGATGTAGAATGAAGGATGCAATGTTGTGGGCCGTAGCGGATGGTAAAGGCGACGTTTCAGCGTAGCGTGTAAGGTGGTCGATGACAACGATAATCCAGCGGTTCCCGGTTGATGTGCTGGGAAGAGGGCCGTAGGCGTCGATGCCAACACGCTTGAAAAGCTGCGCTGGGCAAGGCAGCGGATGCATAGGAGCGGCGGGTCGGCGAGGTGAATGCTTGCGCCGCTGGCATGCGGTGCAGGACTGAACGAATTGGCAGACATAACGGGCCATCCCACGCCATTAGTACCGCTGTCGTAGACAGTTGAAGGTCTTCAAGAATTCGGCATGGCCACACTGGGGATCATCGTGGTAGGAAGAGCAAATGAAGGTCCGCAGTTGTGTCGGAATGACGAGAAGCCACTTGCGACCATCCGGGAGACATTTGCGGCGGTAAAGAAGCTTATCCAGCGAACCCAGCACCTCCACCACTTGTAAAATTAAACGTCTTCCAAAGCACAGCGTCGCGAACAACCAGCAGTACAGCCCAGGCACAGACCAGAGGCAGCGCACGGACCTTGTCTCGCGTTTGTGATGTCAGAAAGTGTGCCCTGTTTTTTTTTTAAATAGGTTTTCATCTGCCTCCTCCCATCATCATCGTCCCCCACCGTGACCTTCTTTTATCTCCTCTTCCCGTCCCCCGGAGAAGAGTAGCAGGCCAGATATTTATTTTTCAGGCCAACCTCTCTGCCTTTCTTATCAATAAACCCTCTCTATCTCAGTCCAAAGAACGCACGAGGGACCATGCGCTCGGAGCTCGAGCTGCGGAGCGTTCGGCGCTTCTTCGTTAAGCGCCAGCCTCTGATGATTCCAAAGCCGAAGGCCAGTCTTACAATATATATATATATATATATATATATATATATATATATATATATATATATATATATATATATATATATATATATATATATTTATATATATATATATACATATATATATATATATATATATATATATATATATATATATATATATATATATATATATATATATATATATATATATATATATATATATATATATATATATATTGTGAAGAAAGCCAAAAGTCACCGATACCAAGGTGCATAAGGGAATGTTTCATTTTTTCTTATTACTTAGTGCTGATTTGTAGATCTTTATTCCCTTTATCTGCCCTTTCTTCAGTCCTTTTTCTCAGCTAAAAGTCCGGCAACCAAAACGCTTTTTTTCTTATCGCATTCCTATCGTGGCTAGATCAGACTGTTTTCTAATGGAAAGAGGTGCATTGTCTTCACTGTAATTTCTAGCATCGCCTAACTTCCAGCCTCAGCGGAGTAACACTACAAACAGTTGAATAAGATCACTCATCCAGTGAATTTGCCACGCATTACGCGTCTTGTGCTCGGCAGCAAAATGTTCCATAAGAAAAATTTTCTTGTAAATTGTGGTGAACCACCTAGCACAGCTACATGCATTGTAAATGCTTAGGTTCAACGATTTGCAAGAATGAAGGTTTCAGTGAATGAATGCAACGTTCGCATGATAAGCTCATGATTACTTCACTCATGTACCTGTTTAGGATTTCCTCTATTAGTTTATTGCTCCTTAATTCAAATGGTATTAAGCCGCAATCCACATGTCTAAACAACTGAAAGTTAATGTGAGGATGTCAGAGGCAGACACAATGTTCTACGATGTGAATATGAGGCGAGGGTAACGAAGAATTTTGCAGTCCATCAAATCCACGACGCCTCAGCCCCTCAGTGATAAGGGCACTTGACAGCTGCGCCAAAGTGTACCCGGGATCAACCCAGTCGGCTGAGGCAGCGTTTAGATGGAGCCGAAACTCGAAGGGCGCTCGTGGGCTGTGCGATATCAACGCACGTTAACGATGCACAGGTGGTCAAAATTGTTCCGGAGACATCCACTACGGCGACCCTTTATTTCTTCTTTCACTACCACTTTCCTCCTTGCCATTATATGAATTATATATACAATTATGCATATATTATATATATTTTCTGCGACACGAGCTCCTTAACGCTGTCGCGTCGCGATAGCACCAGCCGCGCGCTGTAGAATGAAAATTGGCCGTTGAAAAATACGCTGTGGGATGAAAGGAAACGGTGCATTAATTATTTCATCTCGGTGAACACCTCAACCGCACCATGAGGGAAAGGAGGAAAGTTGTAGTGAAAGAAGAAATAAAGCGTTGCCGTAGTGGAGGTCTCCGGAATAATTTAGACCACCTTTGGATCTTTAACGTGCACTGATATCGCACAGCACACGAGCGCCCTTCAAGTTTCGGCTCCATCGAAACGCTGCCTCAGCCGACTTGTTTGATCTCGGGTACACTTTGGCGCAGCAGTCGAGTGCCCTTGTCACTGAGGGGCTGAAGCGTCGTGGATTTGATGGACTGCAAAATTCCTCGTTACCCTCGCCTCATATTCACATTGTAAAACATTGTGTCTGCCTCTGACATCCTCACATTAACTTTCAGCTATTTAGACATGTCGATTGCGGCTTAATGCCGGTGTCGGCGTCGGCGGCGTTATCCGTCCGCGAAAGATCCTCCTCATCGCACTCCTCCGCCTCCTCCTTTTCCTTCCATTGCGGCGCGGTACGGGTGTCCAACGAGAATTGTGAGACAGGCATCGTTTCCTTTCTTTCAAACCAATTTTCATTTCATTTTACTTCCTTCCGGTCCTTGGCTGTCCGAGATATGTGAGACAGGCGTCCTCTACTTAAACTGTCCAACGGTCCACGCGTCGCGCCGTACGGGCGATGGCCTTTCGTGCACGCCTTGGCAACGCCGCAACATGCTGTTGCGTCTCACTCTTAAAGACGAAGCTTAAGCGTCCCCCCCATTTTTTTTTCTTTGCCGTTCATCGTCTACAGCGTAAAGCAAAATGAAGAGCAAAAATATTATCTCCGCTTCGCCTTAATCTCATATTCTAATTTGCCTTTGATTAAAACTTCGATGCAACGCCACCAGTGCATATTCAGCGTCGAAAGTAAGCAAGGGTTCTACTTAGACATTGCATTTGTTGAGCAGAAGCCTCATACTAGACCACTAATTTTTTGTGCGCTGAAAGCATTAGCTAGCGGTACATAATCAAGTAAGCACCGGCTCCAACTGCAGTCCAGAGTCTTCGTAGTGCCTTTTTGTGCATGCACACGAGCTCAAAAGCAAGCTCGTGGTGATGTTCGCTGCCAGTAGGTTTTGTGCCTAATTGTCTCGGCCAGATATATTATGTGCTCCCATGTATCCTTTCCTGCACACATTGATTGATGGCCTGGAGGTGAAGTAAACTTCCGCTTTTGTATTTAGTAAGCGCATGTAGCTATGGCTAGCCAGCCTGACTTCGTGAAATTCTTTATTTTTATGATCTCTTCCGAAAAATGGGATCGTATAAGTTCACCTTGCAAATATGACGCGATAGTTCAAAATGTGTGTGCGGTAGCTTGAGGATTGCTTGGCGCACCATTACGCAGATATCGGCAGCTCTTCACGTGCCATCACATCCTGTGTATTACACGTAATAGCACATAATAATCTGTGACGCTAATTAGTGGCCCTTAAAGTTAAGTTTTCTGTTAATGTCATTTGCGCACACTGCTGTGCGACGTGCTTGTACAAATCCTCTGCTTATCCTCCTGAAACAACATCCTCATTGGTGAAGTAGTAGATTTCCCGGCTGCCGACCGAAGGGACACCGGTTCACTTCCGCGTGAAAACCTTTTAAAACGAAAGATTTACCAGCCTAACGGCGCCGATTTCGCTGCGTCTGCACGAATTACCTTGAACAGGAGGAGCGTAGCTGCGTAAGTAACCACGTGCCGAACCACGTGACTCGCAGCAGCTGCAGTCGCACGCTCCGCCGTCGTCACGGCGGCTGCGCGCTGCCTATCCAGTGCCTCGCTATGAACGAAGCAAGTCAGCCGGAGCCGGCGTCTTCGAGAATGCGTACTCGCTGACGTCGGGCCGAGTCTGATCACCCGGTCTACATTGCCAATAAAAGTCATCTAGCTTGTTCGCATAACACTGCGTTTTAGATTTATCGTGAGCGTAAAAGCCAACGGAGAGGAAAATTTGTGTGCACCCACTCGATGTCGTGAGCCGAAAGCCATTTTATGAATGCTAATATAGCCATGTGTTTCTATTATTTCAGTTTATTCTAAGGCGAAAGCTTTATATGTCGCATTACTTCAAAGCCCGTGGTGTGCATCGTGGCACAAAAAATCGGAGTGCCATGGAGATGGCAAGAAGTGGAGAAAGAGAGAGTGAGAGACTAGTTTAGTTGCCACAGGTGAGGGAATTAGGGCAGGTGGGTCCTGTGTGGCCCCCAGGTGGAGTCGACGTCCTAGGCCCACGAAATCAGTGCAATTTAAGTGGCCTTGTATGGCTGGGTGAGGAGTTGGTCTCAGCTTTCCGCAGAGGAAGCTGCTAGGAGCGGTCGTGGGGGCAGGATATTTTCCCATCCCCAAAAGATGTGCGCCTGAGCGGCGGGCTATCCGTCGTTGCCATTTCGGCATGTGGGCTTGTATTCCCTGCTGGTGATTAGTGATAGTCCTGAGTGTCTAAGAATTGAATGTTTTGGCAAGGTACGGAGTTGGGTGGTGGTCTGTGCTCTGTCGAGGCGGGAAACGGCGTCTCGTCTCTTTATGAAAATTGGTCATGTCGGCAAAAGTCTGGGGCTTCACGAGGGCGCCTCGGTACGTAGAGCTAGCTGCCAGGATTGTTAATGCCTGGGAAAGTCGCTCGGCCTCTTCGTTTCCAGACTTGCTCGCGTGGGCGGGTACCCAGGGCGGGTATCTGGGCGACAGTTTCAGCATCCGAAGGAGACAATTCCGCTTCGTTTCGGAAATTTCGGCACCAATCTCTCAACGAAACCGTTGCGCGCCGTTCGATCGTTGAAGCCAAGCTTGCGGCGTCCATCGCTGCCCCGGCCTCTGGCACACCGGCTGGCAAGACGCAGCCTCCTGCTTCGTGCGCTACAGGAAGCAAAGGCAAGGCCCGTCCTAACTGGAAGTCTCGCGCACTCCCAAGACCAGGCCCAGACGACTTCGTGGTTGCGCTCAAACCATGCAAACATATGTCGCTGCACCATGCCTTTTCAGAGAATCGCTACGGCGCCGCCATTACGGCCTACCTCGGGCCCGAGGTAGCAAGGTCTGTTACGGTTATACCATACCGTGAACAAAACCTCATTGTGATTTACACCCCGATCCAGGCGGCGGCTGGTAGGCTCCTCGGGGACATCTCCATTAACACCGAGCATGGGAAGATTCTACTCCACGGATACCATGGGCAAGACGGAGGCGATGAATGCCACGGCGTCATCACCGTCAGCAACTTTGACACTACTGAATCGCTTCGGAAGCACGTGGGGGAGACAGGCTCCCGTACTCGTCCCGTCCGGCCTGCGGAGTTTATATCCCTTGCCCTAGCGCGGGCGAACATTCGCTCGGAACCTTGCTGCCCTCGATTCATTAGCGTACCTTGTTGCTAGCTGGCGTTATTGTTTCTGTAGCAATAAATGCCTGTTTGTGTCAGCCAATGTGTCGTTCCTTTGTTCCCCCAGAGCAAGGCCCGCCGTGGTCGGCGAGCGCTCGGTAGCGTACGCGATCACGGGGTGGGGTCCGGGCGGCTTTGAACCGTGTCAGCCGCGATTGAGTGGGGAGAAAGTACTTATCTCCCCATGTCAATCCCACACTCTAAGCTTTGTTCCTTGAGACGTAAATTAAAACATACTCCTAAAAATATTAAGCTTTGGGCTTACAAACTTTTGTCAGGTCCAAATTTGAATACGCTTCTGAAATTTGGGACCCGCACATCAAGAAAGATATCTATAAATTACAGCTCATCCAGAGGAAGGCAGTACGTTTCACTTTTCATAAATATAGAAGGTCTGACTCTCCAACACAGCTCATGAAAGACAATAACATTCCGTTACTCTGTACACGCAGAAAAGTTAAACGTATTTCTGTCCTTCATAAAATTATAGCTGGTAAGCATAGCATTTCTCCCCCTTCATTCCTCAAGCACTCCACAGCTCGAAGGTTATACTGGTTATAACTTTACTTAGTGTGTGCCCTATAGTCTGTTAAGTTTCAATTTTTGATTTATTTTACGGTAGTGCTGTTACCGCTCCGAAATTTTTCCATGGGGCTGTGGCCTAGTCAAGCTGTTCTGAAAAACAGCTTTTTGTCACAGTCCTTCTTTCTGTATCACTGACAGAATGAAAATAAAGATTGATTGATTGATTGATATTACGGAGCACTCTACAGCCTCTTTTTGCCGAAACAAGTGCATTTAAGCACAGTTTTTCCTTCAAACAATAGCAGATTGGAACGCACTCTCTGAATCGATTTTTAACTCTCCTAACGTGGAAGAGGAGCTAAAAACTTTTTGCTCGACTAAAAAGGAAGAAACTCTATCTTTCCGCTTTTTTCAACATGTATTTTTTTCTCTTGCTATGTTCATCTTTTTGGTTTAGTTTTTGCTGTGTTTAACACAAAATGTTTTCACGTATTGTTGTGATTTGTGTTTTTTCATGCCCCTCCTGCTTGGGCCAATGCTGGCCTGCAGTATTTTGAAATAAATAAATAAATATTGAGCAAATTAGCGAGCTCAATTACCGCATGGCACTATTCACGACAAGCGGCCGTCGTTCTGCACGAACTGAAGTGACTCATGTTGTCCGGCTGAAGCCCTACCATTCGCGCGGTGCTTTTTAACTCGCCCTGCGGGCTTCGGCTACGTAGGGGGAAGTGTGACGCCCATAAAGAGGCGATGCTTAGTTCATTTGGTCGGTATCGCCGACTACGCAGAAGATGAGGAGAACGAGGTGGATGCGCCTCGTACTGGGCAAGTAGGCCCCAGCTGGCTTCAGTCGCCCGTCATGGTCAGAATAAACCCACGGCCGTAACAGTATCACTGCATAAGAATTTTGCCAGATTTGCAGCTTGCACCTGCAACACTTCAGCACTATGCTTGCGTAGGCTCTGCTTACACTACTGCTGCTTCAAGCCTTCTGTAGTGATGGTTAGAGGTGAGATATAAGGTACAATGAATATTCAATAAGCAAATTCCATGCAGAGTTTTGCTACATTTCGATGCCAGTCTTATCTGCGTAAAAACTTCCTTTGCCTGTGCTACAGTATTGTTTTTAGTAAAAAATGCCCTTAAAGTCCTTTTGACAAGAATTACGTGGGAGGCTGATGAATAGCATAGGCAAAAATCACATGTAAAGAAGTTTTCTCTAATCTTGATGCCGCAAATAACTTCAGCTAAACGAGAGCAAATGATTCTATAACCTCTGCTTCAAAAAACCTAGGAGCCGCTAAATGTTTTGATACTGCGACCTAAGCCCGAATCGACGAAGAATAAGTGCAAGAGTGCTAAGCGGAACGTTAAATTGTTTTTTTTACAAACAATAAGTATTAAGCAAGCAGGAATACCTGCCACAGTGGTCAACAACTATTCTAATTTAATAACTAAGGTGAAAAGATAATGCTTTTTAATAAAAATTAGGAAAGTTAATAATATTGACGTTAAAGTGTACTTTCAAGGCACATTAAAGAATCGTCATTTCACTGCATTTAGCAACGGGGTACATTTTGTGAAATGTTGCTGGGCAAGCAATTGAGCTTTAAACTTATTCATTATGTCGAACTCCCCTGTTCAAAGCATTGGCGTTGCAATAATCTGCTTGCCTGCAACAAGCTGCAGAAATATTTTAATGTGGTTTTAGGGAGATGCGTTTTAGTGTTTCCTGCGCATAACTCGCACAAAACACGGGGCAGGCGGTGCTAGTTGTGAAAAAAGTAATTCACCCTATACTTGAAATCAAGAGTTGGATTAAAGCTCGTCTGGTCGAGGTAAATCAAAATGTGACATTGAAGACCCTATTGTGTGTTCTTTTCTTTGTTGTGGTCGGCGTCTTCAATGTCACGTTTAATCCCTATACTTCATTTTTCTCTTAGAACTCGCACGCAGGAAGACAGCACGGTACATACGCTGTCTCATCCGGAACGGCACTGCCCGTTCATCTCAAACTGTTCCAGTAAAAAAAATCGCAGACCGTTTCCAGTATCTTTCGTCAGATTGTCATGACTGCTATTTGCTATTAACCTTTGGCGATTTTCTCCATACTGAATACACACCCTCGGCAAATGGCATTACTTTTCGGTGTTTATATTTATAAACATGCAATCTAGAGCAATTTGTACGCAGTTAAAAAAATGGCTGTGCTTTCGCTCTGGTTAAACCTGGAGTGACGCGATACCTACATCTGGCCGAGTGGAACTAGCTTAGTCGAATTGCAAAGTAAGTCTTTCGCAGTCCCGAAAAAAAGGCTGTGGTTTCGCTCTGGTTAAACCTGGAGTGACGCGATACCTACACCTTGCCGAGTGGAATTCGATCAGTCGAATTGCAAAGTGTTTCGCCGTTCCGTTTCGCTGGGCGTTCCTTCCTCTTCGTCCCAAATGATACGACACAGGCACACTGCTGTTGCAGATGCAGCGCTCTGCGCCGCTGGCAGCAGCTGCTCCGCACCACGTGACCAACGGCTGCACCACGTGAACAACACACGTGACCAACCACGTGACCAACGGCGCCGCCAAGGAACTCAAGTCGTGCCACAGAGCTCAAGCGGTGCCACGCTGAAGGGTTGAAGTAGTAGCCTAGCGTACCTATGCTACAAAACCAACCAGGGACCAACGTCGTCACCACGGAGCTCAAGTGGTGCCACAGAGCTTAAGTGGTGCCACGCTGAAGGGTCGAAGACGTAGCGTAGTGTAGCTATAGGTACAAAACCAACCACGGGACCAACTTCGCCACCACGGAGCTCAAGTGGTGCCACAGAGCTCAAGTGGTGCCACGCTGAAGGGTCGAAGAAGTAGCGTAGTGTAGCTATCGATACAAAGCCAACCACGGGACCAACGTCGCCACCACGGAGCTCAAGTGGTGCCACGCTGAAGGGTCGAAGAAGTAGCGTAGAGTAGCTATCGGTACAAAACCAAACACGGGACCAAAATCGCCACCACGGAGCTCAAGTGGTGCCAAGCTGAAGAGTCGAAGAAGTAGCGTAGTGTAGCTATCGGTACAAAACCAACCACGGGACCAACGTCGCCACCACGGAGCTCAAGTGGTGCCACGCTGAAGGGTCAAATAAGTAGCGTAGTGTAGCTATCGGTACAAAACCAACCACGGGACCAACGTCGCCACCACGGAGCTCAAGTGGTGCCACAGAGCTCAAGTGGTGCCACGCTGAAGGGTCGGAGAAGTAGCGTAGTGTAGCTATCGATACAAAACCAACCACGGGACCAACGTCGCCACCACGGAGCTCAAGTGGTGCCACGCTGAAGGGTCAAATAAGTAGCGTAGTGTAGCTATCGGTACAAAACCAACCACGGGACCAACGTCGCCACCACGGAGCTCAAGTGGTGCCACAGAGCTCAAGTGGTGCCACGCTGAAGGGTCGAAGAAGTAGCGTAGTGTAGCTATCGGTACAAAACCAACCACGGGACCAACGTCGCCACCACGGAGCTCAAGTGGTGCCACGCTGAAGGGTCAAATAAGTAGCGTAGTGTAGCTATCGGTACAAAACCAACCACGGGACCAACGTCGCCACCACGGAGCTCAAGTGGTGCCACGCTGAAGGGTCGGAGAAGTAGCGTAGTGTAGCTATCGATACAAAACCAACCACGGGACCAACGTAGCCACAACGGAACTCAAGTGGTGCCACACTGAAGGGTCGAAGAAGTACCGTAGTGTAGCTATCGGTACAAAACCAACCACTGGACCAACGTCGTCACCACGGAGCTCAAGTGGTGCCACAGAGCTCAAGTGGTGCCACGCTGAAGGGTCGAAGAAGTAGCGTAGTGTAGCTATCGATACAAAACCAACCACGGGACCAACGTCGCCACCGCAGAACTCAAGTGGTGCAACAGAGCTCAAGTGGTGCCACGCTGAAGGGTCGAAGAAGTAGCGTAGTGTAGCTATCGCTACAAAAAGAACCACGGGACCAACGTCGCCACCACGGAGCTCAAGTGGTGCCACGCTGAAGGGTCGAAGAAGTAGTGTAGTGTAGCTATTGGTACAAAACCAACGACGGCACCAAGAAGTAGCGTTGTGTAGCTATCGGTACAGAACCAACCACAGGACCAAAGTCGCCACCACGGAGCTCGAGTGGTGCCACAGAGCTCAAGTGGCGCCACGCTGAAGGGTCGAAGAAGTAGCGTAGTGTAGCTATCGGTACAAAAATAACGACGGCACCAACGTCGCCACCACGGAGCTCAAGTGGTGCCACAGAGCTCAAGCACTGCCACGCTGAAGGGTCCATGAAGTAGCCTAGTGTAGCTGTCGCTACAAAAAGAACCACGGGACCAACGTCGCCACCATGGAGCTCAAGTGGTGCCACGCTGAAGGGTCGAAGAAGTAGCGTAGTGTAGCTATCGGTACAAAAGCAACCACGGGACCAATGTCGCCCCCACGTAGCTCAAGAGGTGCCACGCTGAAGGGTCGAAGAAGTAGCGTAGTGTAGCTATCGGTACAAAACAACCACAGGACCAACGTCGTCACCACGGAGCTCAAGTGGTGCCACAGAGCTCAAGTGGTGCCACGCTGAAGGGTCGCAGAAGTAGCGTAGTGTAGCTATCGCTACAAAAATAACCACGGCACCAACGGCGCCGCCACGGAGCTCAAGTGGTGGCACGCTGAA